>NC_137153.1:26392753-26980253 GCF_951394435.1 Stenella coeruleoalba | reverse complement strand
CAAGGAGATGCAAGAATTGGCTCAGAAAATCTTCTGAAAACATCTAACTATCTGAAGACCTGTTTTGCCAGTTTATCCCAGAGCACAGAGTGCCTTATTCCTGATCTTCACCCTGAACTCTTTTCAGGGGGTGTTGAAGGTCAGCAGCTGCTGCAGCTTATGATTTAATCCTTGAAGAGGTAGATAGCATGTGCCAATTTGTAGTTGGCAAGGGAGAGGACTTTGCTGGGAGCCAGCACATCTGAGTTAACTTCTTCCTTTAAACTAATCTATGTGACAACACCAAATAATGAATGATTCAGATTTTAGATATTATACTAATGTGGTTTGACAAGACAGTTGTTATCACTTCCTAAGAACCAACTTCATCTTCCCACGTGCCTCACTTAATTTGATTCTTAGATATTTATTTCTAGGAACTAAAACTTGTTTTAAAACACCAAATAGAAACTAGTTTTCTGATAGACTGCAGGTTAATATTTTCTCATACAAATCTAATTTAAATTCAAACCAGAGAGTTGTGTCATGCAATTTTAATTACAAAGGCAATGTTTTAATATTGTTAGCTGTGTTAAAAGGTACTTTTTTTTTACAGTTATTACAAAATATTGGCTATATGCAGCATAACTGTAAATGGAGTGTAAGCTTTAAAATGGTGTAAAAAATGATACTCTTTTAAAAAGAAAGGGATACATCATGACTCTCATATAAGTACAAAATAAACGTGTGTCAAAGATTTGATTTAGCACAAGGGAACCAGTAAAGTGTTACAAGTAGTTAAAAAGAGAATTCAAAACATACACATTTGTAGAATTCAAAACATACAAAATTGCTCAGTATCCACATGATAATACTCAATAGCATTTCTAGGGACCAATTTGTTTTTCTAAGGATAAGAAAACTTACTTTCCTATAAAAATTCTACAACTTGCAGAGCTGTAAAATACATCAGACAATGAAAGATAGAGATAACCCAAAATGTCCTAGACGGGACGCCCAGTAATCTTTTTTGCCCATTTCAAAGTCTTTCTCAATTTTTCCTGATAGTTACTTTAGGGAACTACCAGGATTAGGGAATAATTATTCCATGAACCATTCACAGATCAGCACTTGGCTTCATCAAGTAGGGATCTTTGTTCAAAAGAGGCAAAAACAATTTTGGAAATAAAATACCTTATTCTGGAAATCTTTTAAACTCAACGGGCCAAGGTGTTTTTTCTAATTTTTATTTATTTATTTTTATTTATTACATTTAAAAAGGTTGTTACTAGCTTAACACCGAAGAAGCTGTAAAAATGTTCTTTCTCTTTCATTACTGGGTAGGAAGAAGGGTCCTGGCCCTGGAGCCAGACTCATCCTGGTTACTTTTAGCTGTGTGACTGTGGTTAAATCACTTCCCTTCTCAGGATCTCAGCTTTCCCAACTGTAAAGTGGCCATAAGAACAGGACTACTTCATAGAAGTGTTATGAGCATGAAAATAGTTAATATGCCTGTGTGAGGATAAGTCTAAAATTAATATTATCCATTGGATGTAAAACTGAGAGGATTTCGAAGGGTCTAACTGAGGCAGGAGATAGATAGGCCCCTGGGGCAAACAGTTAGAGTTCGTTCTCTGTGGACCAATACAAAAAGCGAGGAGGCGCCACCCCATTGTAAGTGATGCTAACTACCCACAGGCCTCTTTGGTAGAATCCATCTTGGCTAAGAGATGTGTACACACACTTGGGAGGATCCTGAGATACACCAAATACAGACTCTGAACCAGGCAAATCAAAATGATTGGCCAAAGGTAACCTGGAAGAAATGCCCCATATAAGTGATTTAAACTGCCATGAGGCTGTGACTCTCTCTTTGAGTCCGCCCTTGCGTCTATCCACACATACTGTACTCTTTTTTTCTCCTAATAAATACTTTACTTGTTACACTACTTTCTGTCTTTGTGGGAATTCTTTTCTGCAAGGCCGAAGGGCCAGGGCCTTGTCACTGACCACTGGTCTAGTGGCTATAAGATTCGGCGCTCTCACTGCCGTGACCCGACCTCAGTCTCTGGCCAGGAACTTAAACCCTGCTTCAAGCCGCTTCAGGCCAAGGTCATCTGAGATCATAACCACAGTTCCCCTCCACACTCTGCTCCTGTGGGCAAGGTGCACTAGTCAAACCACCCTCCTTATCTAACAGACCAGGCACGGTGCCTGCTTAGCCCTAAGGACCAGACTTCAGCTCCCTGCCAGCTCGCAGGCTTATTCAAACCAGAGAGTGACATCCTCCTGTGGGAACTGGGGAGAGTCCACCCTCTTGACACTACAAAGCCTGCCTCCCCCAGCCCGGTTGTTCACACTGTTCCCAAGGGCATCCCCCGTGTGGCTATGCATGGCGTGTGCAGTGTCCTTCTCCCCGTGTGGCTAATAAACTTCTGTCAATTGCACCTGCCCAGTGTCCTGTGTTTGGCATCCTCACAACTTGGGGCAGGAATTCCTCCTTCCCCAATGGAGTGAAGAGATTAAAACAGCATGGCACATGACAAGTGCTCAATAAATGGTCGTTATTATTTGTATCTAGAAATGTCGTCATTCCTGGTGCTGTGCAGTGTAGATTTTCACCATAGTATTCAGCTCATTAACAGCAAATAAATTCTCTTTGAAATAACCGTGGGATGACACTTTAATATTTTAATCTTCACTCCAGCTGACTGCTACAAAATAGTCTGAGTTTTCTGGGATGCAGCAAGTCTGGATTTCACGGGCAATCTTCTGATATTTAAATTCGGGCAGCAAACTTAAAAATGAACATCATCCTCTGTGGGGCAGACAAAGCATGCTCGGAGGCTTTTAGGCCTGGAAATCTCCTGTTACAACTGAAGTACAACTTCAGATGGGATTTCTGGCGCTATAAGGGCAAACACAAATTTTGTTTTTAAAAAATTAGTTTTTCCTGGTGCAAAAAAGAGAAAAGTAATTTCTTCCTCCCCCCTTTTTTTAGAGCATTTACTTTAGAAAACTTGTAACTGTAAATTCTTTCTCTCTCCTTTTGAGATGTATGTAAATCCTTTTAAAGCTTAAACAAGCCTCTCCCCACTTTTACACCCCAAGACAGTTTTTCTCAGTGTTCCAGGAGCCATCTCTTTGAAATGTATTTATCAAGGAAGATTATGCCCTTATCTCCCAGTCTCAGCAGGAGGGCAAGAGCCTAACTGCTTGGCTCCAAGTTTTAAAACTACTTCTTGTCATAAAGACGTGAGAAGTTTATTTTTCCTTTGGATAAAGGCAGTTAGCTACCACAGATGGCCACCCCAATTACCAAATGAATTTAGGGTGAACTACTTGTGACAGAGGGCACTGTCCCATCCTATAACATGAGGGTGAATTATCATCTATCTTGAGATCATGTACATAATGGATCTTAGCTGCCCAGCTGTACGAAAGGGTTAAATTTTCTTTCATTTCTTTCGCAATGTCCAATGTCGTTAGCAGACTGCCTGTGATGTGGCTTCAATGCTTATTCAATAATAAAACTGTTTTCTTTTTCTTCTGCTTTTGTTTTCTAGGATGGCAGGGGATTTTGTTCCTAAATTTTCTCCCACACTGCCTCCTTCCTGCACAATTTTCAATGATTACAGCAAGCAGTGCTTTCCATAGTAAAGCAAGTGCCTCTCGGTGGTCTTTGTCACTTGATGGCTTACTTTTGGTAGCTCTGGCTGTAAAATGATGTATCTTGCTGAGATATGTACACCTGTGCCTTTCACCTTGCTTGTTTTTTGTTGTTGGTTTTTGAGCTGTTCCCTAAGCCTGATGTGACTGTGGACAAACCAGTTCAGAAGACACAGCTTGTAAGCACTGCACCCTTCTCACCTGAAAGTGATTTTCACATATTCAGTCTTAGACAGAAACCATCCTTAATAACATGCAGAACACCTCCTCATTGCCCTTCTACTCTCACCTTTTCCAACAAGCCAGGGAATCCCTTGGCCATTCACTCCCTCTAGACACGGGGGTGGGATGGGGGGTTTCCTCCTTCCTCCCTCCCTCTCTTCATGAATTTACCTCTTTTCCCTGATACTGGCATTTAACCTTTCAAGATCCTTTCCTATCTGGATCGCTTTATTTTCCAAAAGCCCTGAGGACGCTCCTTTTATTTATTTATTTATTTTTTTGCGGTACGCGGGCCTCTCACTGCTGTGGCCTCTCCCGTTGCGGAGCACAGGTTCCGGACGCACAGGCTCAGCAGCCATGGCTCACGGGCCCAGCCGCTCCGTGGCATGTGGGATCTTCCCGGACCGGGGCAAGAACCCGTGTCCCCTGCATCGGCAGGCGGACTCTCAACCACTGCGTCACCAGGGAAGCCCAGGACTCTCCTTTTAAATACGTCAACATCTATCATTGAAACCGCTTGCTGTCATTTCGGATGGCTCCGAGGAGCTCTGGTCCTTTATGTCTCAGTGCAGAAAGAATTCAGCAAGAGGCAAAGTGAAAGATAAGAAGTGATTTATTAGAATAGGATGGTTGTGAGGCTTACAAGTGGGCAGGTGAGAGGGTGCTGCACTTAGTGGGCTGCAGTTTTATAATCAAAGGAAAAGGGGGGAGGGAGAAATGAACACTTTCGTCCTCACTCTTGAGTAGACATCAAGCTTCCATCATCAGCTCATCCTCCAGGTTGGGCAGGGGAGTGTTCTCGTCCCTACATGGTCAAGCTAGGACTGTCATGGCACTATGGAAAAATTATTTTAGGTCTCGGTACAATGAGAGTCTTTCACTTTGAAATGTCACCTTTCCATAAATTATTGTCTTTATTTGTGCAGAGAGCATGTCCTAGGGATCATTAACTTACTGAGCTTACTGGGCAGGATGTCAGGTAGTCTCATGCTACCACTGTTTTATTGTTTCGGGCATGTCTCGTGCTTCTGTTGAATGGTTTTGTTGCTAAGCAAGCCTGCTTGGTTTTGTGGTTAAGCAAACCTGCTTTCTTGAATAATCATTAACTTCAGGGGTCTCCCATATTTTTTTCTACTTACAATCCCCTAGTGGGATTAGCTATTTAATCACCTACTTTGTCCCTTTACTCTGTCCCTATCATCATAAAAGAGTTTATACTTAGGGGGTAACTTCACGCAACTGCATGTCCTGACATTATCAGTTAGTTCTCCGGTGAAACAATCTGCCTTCCACAATGGGGAAAGCAGCAGCTTTGCAGCATTCCCCACATTTCTCCCTCCACCTGTTTCCTTTGTTAAAAACACTAGGTTTCTTTCTTTCTCCATCCTCATCCCTCAATTGTCCTTTTTAATATCAAGTTCACGGATATTGTTTTCTCATTTTCCCTAGTCATCCCCAACAATAAGTATTTACTCTTTTGAGGCCAGAAGAGTCTTAGTTCAACATATTTTCTAGATTCCAAAATACCATCGAATAGAAGGGACAGCATAGAATAAATAAGTTTTTAGTAAAAATTTAAAAAAGTAAACATTACCACTTTGAAATGTAAGTATGTCTTGAAAGGTGAATTCTGTTTTCTGAAATACTAAGTGACGAATTTGTACTTTATCATCAAGAAAATACAGTATTTTCTTTTACCCACAAATCAGTAGATAAGAGTCTATGATATTAGGTATATTTTCTTTCCAGCACCTTCAAAGTGGAGAAGAGGCTATAAAAAGATTCTTAAATTAGAAATCTTAGAAATCAAAGAGAGGGCTTCCCTGGTGGCGCAGTGGTTGAGAATCTGCCTGCTAATGCAGGGGACACGGGTTCAAGCCCTGGTCCGGAAAGATCCCACATGCTGCAGAGCAGCTAGGCCTGTGAGCCACAACTACTGAGCCTGCGCATCTGGAGCCTGTGCTCTGCAAAAAGAGAGGCCGCGATAGTGAGAGGTCCATGCACCGCGATGAAGAGTGGCCCCCACTTGCCACAACTAGAGAAAGCCCTGGCACAGAAATGAAGATCCAACAGAGCAAAAATAAATAAATTAATTAATAAACTCCTACTCCCAACATCTTCTTTAAAAAAAAAAAGAAATCAAAGAGAGAAGATCATAGCCATATATTCTGAGGTTGAGAGGGAAACCAGGCCTCTCCAGCCCAGTCCTCATAAAACTTCTCCACCTACTCACCCTGTCTGTTCCCTGGCTTGTGACCATTTGCAGGCAGGGATGACTCCTCATTCGATATTGTTCACTACTTGCCCAGACAACGCAGGACTGCAGTTTCAACTCAGGTTGTCTGTTGCAGAGTGAAGTGTTTGCATCTTAAATATTCTTCTGGCTGTGGGCAGATGCATGAGACAGAACAGACAGTGAGAAGGGTTGGGCCTGAGGGCTGGACTTGCCTGTTTTCTTCTTCCCCTATGCAGAATAAAAAATGTTACCTGCCATTTCAGTCAAGAATGAATGTTGCCCACCATCAAGCCACCAGCCACTGCAACTCCCCTCTGACAGTGCCGCCGAGGGGAATTCAGATTAGAGAAAAACAAGATACTGGCCCTAGATAGCTAAGATGCATGTCAAAGGAATAATTTCAATGAGTCCAGACTTTCGAAAAGCACTAAAATCATTAACTTGAGATGTCCGGTTTTCTCTGATTAGCTTTAATCTTTTGATGTTTGACTACATTGTTTTTTTTCAGCCCAAACTCCTATATATCCTGGCTCCTTCCTTAACTCTGGGGAATATTTCCTCAGAGCTAACTGAGAGTCTGTCTCCTGGGCTATAGTCCTCAGTAAGGTCCCCAAGTAAAACATAACTCAAAACTTTTGGGTTTTGTGTTTCTCGTCAATCGATACCTGTGAAGCTGTGAGAGCAATTTTTTTCTTTGATTTCTAAGTCAACTAGAAAATTAGTGCATTTTTTAAAAAGTGCTAAAGAAAATTCAATTATCAGAGCATTAGGCTAAATTTTTTTTTACACAAATAGGCCTTATTACCACGGGTTCCAGTGACTTCAAACCTCTGGTGTTGTATTCTTTACATTAGGTTCATACCTGTGCATGCTGTGATCACCTGTGTTGCACATTAAGGCCATTGTATAAACCACTGCTGCACTTTCTTTATTTAAATTGCACAGCCCTCCCCCACCCAAGGTGCTTAAGTTGGGCAGGTGGGCACAGGAGCAGTAGGAGCTCTGCTTTTGGTCTCTTTGCCCTGTAAGCAGGTGCTGATGACCACCTCCACCTGTCCCCCAGTCTACTGCTTCCCATCCTCCTCCTATTTCTCTTTCAATATTCTCTTATCCTCCTTGACTAATTTCTCTTTTTTTTGCAAAAAGTGCTAAACACTTCACCCACTATAAGAAGGAAAGAACCGTTCCTTTGTCATTCAGTAATCCAAGCTCCATTCAAAATTCTTCTACATATACATGTCTCATATTACTGATAAAATCATGATCCCACTTCATCTCTCTTAACTCCATTATGTTTAATAAATTAGCTAATTTCATCTAAATCTATATATGGATTTTTTTTTTTTTTTTTTTAGATGTTGGGGGTAGGAGTTTATTTATTTATTTATTTATTTATTTATTTATTTATTTATTTATTTATTTTTGCTGTGTTGGGTCTTCGTTTCTGTGCGAGGGCTTTCTCTAGTTGTGGCAAGCTGGGGCCACTCTTCATCGCGGTGCGCGGGCCTCTCACTATCGCGGCCTCTCTTGTTGCAGAGCACAGGCTCCAGACGCGCAGGCTCAGTAGTTGTGGCTCACGGGCCTAGTTGTTCTGCAACATATGGGATCCTCCCAGACCAGGGTTCTAGCAGGCAGATTCTCAACCACTGCGCCACCAGGGAAGCCCTATATATGGGTTTTGATGAGTAAGAACCAGCACAGACATGGTCAGGCTCCATGGTGCTCTTTAATACTGAGCATCATTTGTTTTATGAGGTCATTAATAATAACTGTGGAGCCCACATCATTCACTTAGTACCATCTTCTAGCTTTGTGGGTTCTCCAAGGAGGAAACTAGAAGAATCACAACGAAGAAAGGGCCAATCTTCAGTTCTCTTGCTGATGAGAGGCAAAACTAAGCCATCCATGGTCGAGGGGCTCCAGGGCTGTGGGCTTGGCCGTTTGCTCAGCTGATTTCAGAACATGTTGAGATGTTATGAGAGCCAGTGACCCAGACCAGATGAGAATATCCAACTTGTGTGTGTGTGTACACCAGTTGTCCCACCTTCAGTTCAGCACAGTACCTCTCAAGACTGCTGAGCAGCATAACTAAAATTCATCCCTAATGTAGCATCATGGATGCCCAACACAAAACCATAGGATTAAGTAGTACATTTCTCTATGCTTCTCTTCCTGTCTCTCTCTACCCAAACACATGCACATGCACATACACGTGTGTGTATACACACACACAACGCTTTCCCCAAAAATTTTTTGCTAATTATTTTTGAGTGCTGGTTTGAAAAGGCAAATTCACATTTCCATATTTCAAAAAAATTTGACTTCACTATTAATTATTTACTGGAGAAGAGACCCATTAAGATCTATTGATTACAAGTATTATATAGAAATATATATAGAGAGAGAAAATTAAATCTTGTCATCTACCTATTTAACCAAAGCATCTTCATGAGGAACATTAAAATAAATAATTATGCAGGTATATTACATAAAATATAGGCAAGAAATACACTTACTCCAGAAAATATTTAACATTAGTGTCTTACAGGCAAGGTACAGATTATCTGAAAAAATATACATGTACTCAGAGTTTTATAATGGCCTTTAAGATGTGATCAGAATTGACAAAGACTGTATGATACAGCTGACTTTTCATCTAGTTTACTTTTTTTTCTCTCACAAAAGAAGTTGTTTCCTTAAAACAAAACTGCATAAAATTCTCACTGAATAAATTGATCAGGGTAAATAAATCAAAATCAAATTTAGTTCTATTTGATGAAAACAGAAGCAACTGTGTTGAAGATAAAATAATTTTCTTCAATTATATATTTATCCCTAAAGCTATGACATTTTTTCTAGAGTCACAATCAGTGAAAAACTTTACCTAATGCTTAGGATCATAATGATTTTTTATTTTAAATAGTGGATAATAATATAATAGCTTTTATAATTAACCAACACTTAACAAGCAAGGCTGTTAATCAACTCATCAACTTCAGTACAATGATATTTGCTATTATAGGAGACTGACCAATGAAAACAATTAAATGATGTCAACATGTCAAGTGAATGTAAGGCTGGGCAGCATTTGTAAAATCTTGAACTTTTATCTATAATTCTTAAAATAGCTGTTCAGGAGTCTGAGAGTCTGAAAGTCAGTCCATTGATCTGAGAGGAAGAAATCAGTCAGGTGAATAACAACTACCTATACTGCAAGGTTTTCGTAACATCTTTATTTTTTGCATGAATGCATTTTTCTATTATTTTCTCCAGTCTTCATCTCTGACAAAGTTCTGAAAACTACATTTAACATTTTTCATTTCCAAGGATGACTTCACTTAATTCTTACCAAAGATGGTCTTTTCTTACATTGACTCTTTCTTAAGAATTTGATAAGAGAGGTGGGCAGCTTCCAGGATGGCCTCCCATGATTCTGCCTCCTGGTCTTCCTGCCCTATGTAATCCCCTCCCCTTCCATGTGGGCTGTACAAAGAGAAAAATGGCAAAAGTGATGAAGTGGCATTTCTGAGTTTAGTTAACCCAAACCTGTGAGCAACACTCCCTGGAATGGGCATCACCGCAGGGTGAATTAACCTGCACTCCTGGAGGCCTGTGTTGTCACCAGTTCCTGAGGCTCTGGGAGTTCTGCAGTACATATTTAGTTGTTCTCAGCTTTCCTCTCTTCCTGTCTATGATTGGTTTCTTTGAGTTTGCTTTCTAGCTTGTGTTGTTGTTTTCTTCTCTATTTTACTATAGTTTCACAAGTACATGTCTTTCTTAAAATCCACTTACTATCCTTCTAGAAAGATGTGGTGAGGGATTACAGGTAAACATTACATTCCACTGAATAGAACTTGAAGCCCTTGATATTTCTTTTTCTCCTTTATTCCACCTGATGTATAGACTGAGGCACTCAGACCTATTCCTAGTAGAAACACAAGATCCAAAATACAAGTCTTACTCACTAGGACTCTATCAGGAAAGCAAAATGTGAAAGTAATATATTTCTATATTTCTCATAGAATTTTATCACATTTCTTATGTGTCAGTTATTTGCTAAGTTCTGCATTCAGAATATGCTACTTCTGACCTTATCCATGTTTTTAGTGTCTCACATTATTCTTTATTCAGCTGAGTTCCTTTAAGACAAGGTAGTCTCTTGAATTTGCAATTCAGGTAAAATATGAGTTTTACTTCTACTTCACAAAACTTTCACTTCTGCTACACAGTTTCAGTTTAAAGAAGGAATTCTGACAGCTTCATAGTTTATTAAATAATTAACTAAACAGAAGAGTTTTTTTTATCTTATTTAAATCCATTAAGTCTCAAAATCTCTCAAAAATGTGCATACTGATATTCATCGGAAATGTTTGCACAAATTTTGCTTTGGTATTAATTCTAGTATTTTGTAAATATATTTCAAATGTAGGAGACGCAGGAAAAGTATAAATAGTATGGTTTTTGTCCTCTGTAGGCATGAACGTGACACTGAGACATAGCAGGAAAAAGAGCATCCACCTGTATATTTTACAAATATTTGACTACCTTCCGTTCTACAGCATATATTACATCACTTAAAGCTATGGAGTGTATAAGTGCATATTATCTCTGACAGTTATCATGTAACAGTAATCATGGTACATGTCTTCACACTAGGGATCAAAAATCATTCTTTAAGCAGATTGTAAATTTTTAAGAAAGTTTTTATCTAAAGGAAGGAAGCTCATTTGCCTGGCCTCCTCTGACCGTATCTCTTTTCAATAGTTCCTTTTTCTTACCCATTTTTAAATAACTTGATGTGGCATATTACTTTGGGGTACATACTGGCTGATCAGCACAGCTGGACACATGAGGACACACGACTGCTTTGAAGCTCTCTTTGCCAGTAGACACAGGGATCCACAGAACTCCCCTGTGTACTTAATTACAATAAAAATGATGCATTCTCTGTACTTCTTCAAAGAGAATGAAACCCCAGCAAAGTTTCCAACATGAGAGATCTTATCCTTATGGGAATAACATCAAATTCCTAGTACAAAACATCAATTCATAGTACAGACCTATGTATGAATGGACTCCTTCTTCCCTGAAAGTGCCTCATCATAGCCCAGACCAGGCCTACTTTTAGCCCTGATTTTTCTGGCTGTCTTTGAACACTCTGACACTTTCAGACACTCTCTTCCCCCTGGTCTTTGGAAACCCCTCTCCCTGGCTCCCTCTTTCTTTGACTCTCTTCAGTCAAAGAAAGTCTCCTGGATGTTCAGTCTCCAGGATGACATGAATCAAATAAGGGCAAGATACAGTTGTAATATCACTCTTAATATTTGTACTTTTTAAAAGGTGTTTTTAATTTTAAAGCTTTTCCCCCCCATCTTATTTCTTTCTGGATTGAAGATCTGAGTATTCATTTTCATAAGAAAATGTACAATAGACATATTAGCCTGATTTTGCTTATACGTTTATTAATTTTTTATACTTACTTAATTTCAAAAGAGATCTACGGTAACTTTACAATAAGAGGCACAAATATAACTGAGCCAATGAAAAATGTTTGAAATAATAAAAGTTCATTAATAAAAAAAGAGAAGATAGAAGTATAATTGATATGCCTAGGAAGGAGAGAAATGGAATCATATTAAATGTTCAAGTAAAGCCACAAAAGACAGAAAAAAAGTGTAAGAAAAAAAACAGAAGCAAAGAACAAGGGCAACAAATAGAAAACACTAACAAATATGGTAGATATTTATCCAACTATATTCATAGTCACTTTGAACATCAATGGTCTAAATATACCAATTAAAAGGCACAGACTGTCAGAGTGGATCAAAAAACCACACCCAACTATATGATGTCTACAAAAACCCCACTTTAAGTATAAAGGTACATATAAATTAAAAGCAAAGAGTTAAAGAAGGATATACCATGCTAACACTAATCAAAAGAAAGCAGGAGTAGCTATATTAATTGCAGAGTGGCTTCAGAACAAAGAAAATCATCAGGGATCTAGAAAGTCATTACATAAGGGTAATGTGTGTGTGTGCTTCATGGCATCAACGTACGTGAAGCAAAATCTGATAGAACCACAAGGAGAAATAGATAAATCCACTATGACACATGGAAACTTTAACACTCATCTATTAGAAATGGACATATTCAGCAAGCAAAAAGTCAGTAAAGACATAGTTGAACTAATAACACCATCAAGCAACATGATATAATGGACATCTACAGACTACTTCATTCAATGACAGCAGAACACACATTCTTCTCAAGCTCATAGGTAACATTGACCAAGATAGGCCACATTTTGGGCCATGAAACACACTTTAACATGTTTTAAAAAGTAGAAATCATACAATGACTGCTCTCAGACCACAGTGGATTTAAACTAAAAATCAACAACAGAAAGATAGCCAGAATAGCCCAAAATTTGTGGAAATTAAACAACATACTTTTAGATAACACAGGCATTAAATAAGAAATCTCAAGAGAAATTAAAAACTATTATGAACAAAATGAAAACATCAAAATCTGTGGGATGTAGCAAAAGCAGTGCTTCAATGGAAATTTATAGCACTGAATGTGTATATCATAATGGAAGAAAGATCTAAAATCAATAACTATGTTTCTACCTTAGGAAACCAGAAAAAGAAGAATAAATTAAATTTAAAGTCAGTAGGAGAAAAGATAGTGAAAATTAGAGTAGAAATCAATGAAAATGAAAACTGGAAATCAATAGAGAAAATCAACAAAACAAAAAGCTGGTTCTTTGAAACGATGAATCAAATCTATAAGCTTTTACCTAGGCTAACTAAGAAAAAGTAATATAGTCAAAGTTCTAAAAAGAAGATGTAAATGATTATGTCTATATATTCAGAATCTCTACTATTAATTATCAAAATACTATAAAGTTTAAGAATTATGCATTTTCATTCCAGTTTATTTTAGTTGAATAAATGGTGGTTTATTATTGGGGAAAAAAAACGAGTGAAGTCCATTTTACCAGAAACTAAGATTAGGTTATAAATAGTATAATTAAGAATAAAATGTTGTTCAGAATTTTTTTCTAAAGTAAAAAACGATTACTATGTGACACTATCTCTCTTTCTCTGATACAAAGTTATAAATATCTTAAAATATTTTAAGAACACTTAAAGCTTTTTGTGCTTAATCAATGGCATAGAATTGTGTTTATATATCTCACAATTGTCCAACTTCCTGTACATAAGCCTGTTGTGTTTTTATCATTTATCATATTTGTTCTTCTGTGTTCTTTTTTCCAATATGCTCTCTCTAGATGAATTTTGAGGTTGTAAACATTTTATGAAGTAAAATGATCTTAGAAAGCATTGTATTTTACAGTATGATGATTTATTATGCATAAAAACTGGATTTAGTTATAACTAAATATTCAACCAGAAAGAAATTAGTACTCTGTGAGGTTTTCCTTAAACTATATGTCACTAACTTCCTAATTTGGGTAATTCTTGAATGAATGATTTATGGTTCCTTCAGTGTGTCAAGTTAAAATGTTTTACTATTTTGTTTTTCTTTGAATGGCAGTCAGGTTAATTTATCACTCTCACATACGCAAACACATAAAGTCGTGTTTTCTCTTTTGCTTTCTGCATCTCTCTCTCTAGCTTTCATTTCCCTAAGCTTTGCTTTAACTTATTTGCCTGAAAACATATAGTTGCTGATGCTGATATTATCTTTATCTTCATCATATCTTGATTTAGCTTCTGAGCATTGGGAATTTTGTGTACTATGAATATCTGTTAAACTCCTCATAATGACTAATAAGAAATCTGTTTTAATAAGTAACTCTGAGATTAACTTTTTAAGATAAAAAATTTATTCAAATAGTTATCTTTGTCTTCTAGATTCCAAATAAATCTTATGATTCTTTCAATACAGTGAGCATAAGTATCAAATAGACTCCCAGGCTCTCTCCCATTGGAGATTCTCATTCAGAAGGCTGGAGCTGAGACCCAGGAATCCTCACTTGAATTGACAATTACAATAATGCAGGAGACCTTCAAGATGGTGGAGGAGTGAGATGTGGAGATCACCTTCCTCCCCACAAATACATCAAAATTACATCTACATGTGGAACAGCTCCTATAGAACACCTACTGAATGCTGGCAGAAGACCTCAGATTTCCCAAAAGGCAAGAAAATCCACACATACATGGGTAGGGCAAAAGAAAAAACAGAGACAAAAGAATAGGCATGGGACCTGCACTTCTGGGAGGGAGCTGTGAAGGAAGAAAAGTTTCCACAGACTAGGAAGCCCCTTCACTAGTGGGGATCGGGTGGGGAGAGTGGAAAGCTTCGGAGCCACGGAGGAAAGCGCAGCAACAGTGGTGCAGAGGGCAAAGTGGAGAGCTTCCTGCACAGAGGATCGGTGCCAACCAGCACTCACCAGCCTGAGACGCTTGTCTGCTCACCCGCTGGGACAGGTGGGGGCTGGGAGCTGAGGCGCAGGCTTCAGAGATCAAACCCCAGAGAGAGGACTGAAGTTGGCTAAATGAAGACAGCCTGAAGGGGTCTAGTGCGCCACAGCTAGCTAGAAGGGAGTCCGGGAAAAAGTCTGGACCTGCCAGAGAGGCAAGAGACCATAGTTTCAGGTTGCGCAGGGAGAAGGGCTTCCTGCTCCATGTGCCCACAGACGGTAGAGCACCACCTAAGCAAGCTCCAGAGATAAGCATGAGCTGCAGCTATCATCTTGGACCCCAGAGGTGGGCATGGATCAATAACACTGCCACCACTGCCACCAAGAATCCTGTGTACAAATGCAGGTCACTACCCACACCCCACCGGGAACCTGTGCAGCACATCACTGCCAGTGTCCCACGATCCAGGGACAACTTCCCCTGGAGAACACACAGCACACCTCAGGCTCTTGCAACATCATGCTGGCCTCTGCTGCTGCAGGCTGGCCCCACGTTCCAACTATGACTACCGCCCTCCTCCCTCTCCCAAGCCTGAGTGAGCAAGAGAGCCATAATCAGCTGCTGCTTTAACCTTCTTCTGTCTGGGTGGGGAAGACAAGGTCGAGGGTGGCCTACATGCAGAGGCAGGGCCAAAATCAAAGTTGAACCCCAGGAGCTGTGTGAACAAAGAAGAGAAAGGGAAATTTCTCTGTGCAGGTGCAGGAGCAGTGGATTATATCACCGCATTTAACTTGATAAACCCTGCATCTGTGGAATACCTGAATAGACAACGAATGTTCCCAAAAATGAGGCAGTGGACTTCAGGAGTGACTGTAGACTTGGGGTTTGCTTTCTGTGTCTGATTTTTTTTGAATTTTATTTTATTTATTTTTTTATACAGCAGGTTCTTATTAGTCATCAATGTTATACACATCAGTGCATACATGTCAATCCCAATCGCCCAATTAATCACACCACCACCACCACCACCCTGCCACTTTCCCCCATGGGTGCCCAGACGTTTGTTCTCTACATCTGTGTCTCAATTTCTGCCCTGCAAACTGGTTCATCTGTACCATTTTTCTAGGTTCCCCATATATGTGTTAATATACGATATTTGTTTTTCTCTTTCTGACTTACTTCACTTTGTATGACAGTCTCTAGATCCATCCACGTCTCAACAAATGACCCGATTTCATTCCTTTTTATGGCTGAGTAATATTTCATTGTATATATGTACCACATCTTCTTTATCCATTCATCTGTCGATGGGCATTTACGTTGCTTCCATGATCTGGCTATTGTAAATAATGCTGCAATGAACATTGGGGTACATGTATCTTTTTGAATTATGGTTTTCTCTGGGTATGTGCCCAGTAGTGGGATTGCTGAGACATATGGTAATTCTATTCTTAGTTCTTTAAGGAACATCCATACTGTTCTCCATAGTGGCTGTATCCATTTACATTCCCACCAACAGTGCAAGATGGTTCCTTTTCTCCACACCCTCTCCAGCATTTACTGTTTGTAGATTTTTGATGATGCCCATTCTAACCGGTGTGAGGTGATACCTCATTGTAGTTTTGATTTGCATTTCTCTAATAATTAGTGATGTTGAGCAGCTTTTCATGTGCTTCTTGGCCATCTGTATGTCTTCTTTGAAGAAATGTCTATTTAGGTCTTCTGCCCATTTTTGGATTGGGTTGTTTGGTTTTTTACTCTTGAGCTGCGTGAACTGTTTATATATTTTGGAGATTAATCCTTTGTCCGTTGATTCATTTGCAAATATTTTCTGCCATTCTGAGGGTTATCTTTTCTTCTTGTTTATGGTTTCCTTTTCTGTGCAAAAGCTTTGAAGTTTCATTAGGTCCCATTTGTTTATTTTTGTTTTTATTGCCATTACTCTAGGAGGTGGATCTGAAAAGCTTATCCCCTGATCCATTTTGAGATTATTTTTGTGTATGGTGTTAGGGAGTGTTCTAATTTCATTCTTTTACATGGAGCTGTCCAGTTTTCCCAGCACCACTTCTTGAAGAGACTGCTTTTCACCATTGTATATCCTTGCCTTCTTTCTCATAGATTAGTTGACCATAGGTGCGTGGGTTTATCTCTGGGCTTTCTATCTTGTTCCATTGATCTATGTTTCTGTTTTTGTGCCAGTACCATATTGCCTTGATTACTGTAGCTTTATAGTATCATCTGAAGTCACGGAGTCTGATTCCTCCAACTCTGTTTATTTTTTCCCTCAAGACTGCTTTGGCTATTTGGGGTCGTTTGTGTCTCCATGAAAATTTTAAGATTTTTTGTTCTAGTAAAAAATGCCATTGGTAATTTGACAGGGATTGCATTGAATCTACAGATTGCTTTGGGAAGTATACTCATTTTCACAATATTGATTCTTCCAATCCAAGAACATGGTATATCTCTCAACCTGTTGGTATCATCTTTAATTTCTTTCATCAGTGTCTTATAGTTTTCTGCATACAGGTCTTTTTTCTCCTTAGGTAGGGTTATTCCTAGGTATTTCATTCTTTTTGTTGCAATGGTAAATGGGAGTGTTTCCTTAACTTCTTTTTCAGATTTTTCATCATTAGTGTATAGGAATGCAAGAGATTTCTGTGCGTTAATTTTGTATCCTGCAACTTTACCAGATTCATTGATTAGCTCTAGTAGTTTTCATGTGGCATCTTTAGGATTCTCTATGTATAGTATCAGGTCTTCTGCAAACAGTGACAGTTTTACTCCTTTTTTTCCAATTTGTATTCCTTTTATTTCTTTTTCTTCTCTGATTGCCATGCCTAGGACTGCCAAAACTATGTTGAATAATAGTAGTGAGAGTGGACATCCTTGTCTTGTTCCTGATCTTAGAGTAAATGCTTTCAGTTTTTTACCATTGAGAATGATGTTTGCTGTGGGTTTGTCATATATGGCCTTTTTTATGTTGAGTTAGTTTCCCTCTATGCCCACTTTCTGGAGAGTTTTTATCATAAATGGGTGCTCAATTTTGTCAAAAGCTTTTCTGCATCTGCTGAGATGATCACATGGTTTTTATTGTTCAATTTGTTAATATGGTGTATCACATTGATTGATTTGCATATATTGAAGAATCCTTTCATTCCTGGGATAAACCCAACTTGATCGTGGTGTATGATCCTTTTAATGTGTTGTTGGATTCTGTTTGCTAGTATTTTGTTGAGGATTTTTGCATCTATATTCATGAGTGTTATTGGTCTGTAATTTTCTTTTCTTGTAGTATCTTTGTCTGGTTTTGGGATCAGGGTGACGGTGGCCTCATAGAATGAGTTTGGGAGTGTTCCTTCCTCTGCAATTTTTTGGAAGAGCTTGAGAAGGATGGGTGTTATCTCTTCTTTAAATGTTTGATAGAATTCACCTGTGAAGCCATTTGGTTCTGGACTTTTCTTTGTTGAAAGATTTTTAATCACAGTTACAATTTCATTACTTGTGATTGGTCTGTTCATATTTTCTATTTCTTCCTGGTTCAGTCTTGGAAGGTTATACCTTTCTAAGAATTTGTCCATTTCTTCCAGGTTGTCCAATTTATTGGCATAGGGTTGCTTGTAGTAGACTCTTAGTATGCTTTGTATTTCTGTGGTGTATTTCTGTGGTTGTAACTTCTCCTTTTTCATTTCTAATTTTATTGATTTGAGTCCTCTCCCTCTTTTTCTTGATGTGTCTGGAAAATGGCTTATCAATTTTGTTTATCTTCTCAAAGAACCAGCTTTTAGTTTTATTGATCTTTGCTATTGTTTTCTTTGTTTCTATTTCATTTATTTCTGCTCTGGTCTTTATGATTTCTTTCCTTCTGCTAACTTTGGGTTCTGTTTGTTCTTTCTCTAGTTCCTTTAGGTGTAAGGTTAGATTGTTTATTTAAGATTTTTCTTGTTTCTTGAGGTAGGCTTGTATAGCTATAAACTTCCCTCTTAGAACTGCTTTTGCTGCATCCTATAGGTTTTGGATCATTGCATTTTCATTGTCATTTGTCTCTAGGTATTTTTTGATTTCCTCTTTGAATTTTTCAGTGATCTCTTGGGTGTTTAGTAACGTATTGTTTGGCCTCCTTGTGTTGTGTTTTTCACTTCTTTTCCCTGTAATTCATTTGTAATCTCATAGCGTTGTGGTCAGAAAAGACGCTTGATACAATTTCAATTTTCTTAAATTTACTGAGGCTTGATTTGTGACCCAAGATGTGATCTATCCTCGAGAATGTTCCATGAGCACTTGAGAAGAAAGTGTAATCTGCTGTTTTTGGATGGAATGTCCTATAAATATCAACTAAATCTAACCGGTCTATTGTGTCATTTAAAGCTTCTGTTTCCTTATTTATTTTCATTTTGGATGATCTGCCCATTGGTGTAAGTGAGGTGTTAAGGCCCCCACTATTATTGTGTTACTGTCGATTTCCCCTTTTATAGCTGTTAGCAGTTGCTTTATGTATTGAGGTGCTCCTATATTGGGTGCATGTATATTTATAATTGTTATATCTTCTTCTTGGATTGATCCTTGATCATTATGTAGTGTCCTTCCTTATCTCTTGTAAGATTCTTTATTTTAAAATCTATTATATCCGATATGAGTATTGCTACTCCAGCTTTATTTTGATTTCCATTTGCATGGAATATCTTTTTCCATCCCCTCACTTTCAGTCTGAATGTGTCCCTAGGTCTGAAGTGGCTCTCTTGTAGACAGCATATATATGGGTCTTGTTTTTGTATCCATTCAGCAAGCCTTTCGGCTTGGAGTATTTAATCCATTCACATTTAAGATAATTATCGATATGTATGTTCCTATGACCATTTTCTTAATTGTTTTGGGTTTGTTTTTGTAGGTCCTTTTCTTCTCTTGCATTTCCCACTTAGAGAAGTTCCTTTAGCATTTGTTGTAGAGCTGGTTTAGTGGTGCTGAATTCTCTTAGCTTTTGCTTGTCTGTAAAGCTTTTGATTTCTCCATTGAATCTGAATGAGATCCTTGCCGGGTAGAGTAATCTTGGTTGTAGGTTCTACCCTTTCATCACTTTAAGTATATCATGCCACTTCCTTCTGGTTTGTAGAGTTTTTGCTGAGAAATCAGCTGTGAACCTTATGGGAGTTCCCTTGTATGTTATTTGTCATTTTTCCCTTGCTGCTTTTTTTTTTTTCTTTTTTTTTTTTTCTTTTGCGGTACGCAGGCCTCTCACTGTTGTGGCCTCTCCTGTTGCAGAGCACAGGCTCCGGATGCGCAGGCTCAGTGGCCATGGCTCACAGGCCCAGCCGCTCTGTGGCCTGTGGAATCTTCCTGGACCGGGGCTCGAACCCAAGTCCCCTGCATCAGCAGGCAGACTCTCAACCACTGTGCCACCAGGGAACCCACCTTGCTGCTTTTAATAATTATTCTTTGTCTTTAATTTTTGCCAGTTTGATTACTCTGTGTCTTGGCATGTTTCTACTTGAGTTTATCCTGTATGGGACTCTCTGCACTTCCTGGACTTGGGTGGCTATTTCCTTTCCCATGTTAGGGAAGTTTTCGACTCTAATCTCTTCAAATATTTTCACTGCTCCTTTCTCTCTCTCTTCTCCTGAGACACCAATAATGTGAATGTTGTTGTGTTTAATGTTGTCCCAGAGGTAGGCTCTCTTCATTTCTTTTCATTCTTTTCTCTTTATTCTGTTCTGCAGCTGTGAATTCCACCATTCTGTCTTCCAGGTCACTTATCCATTCTTCTGCCTCAGTTATTCTGCTATTGTTTCCTTCTAGTGTAGTTTTCATTTCAGTTATTGTATTGTTCATCTTTATTTGTTCTTTAATTCTTCTAGGTCTTTGTTAAACATTTCTTGCATCTTCTCGATCTTTGCCTCCATTCTTTATCCGAGGTCCTGGATCATCTTCACTATCATTATTCTGAATTCTTTTTCTGGAATGTTTCCTATCTCTACTTCATTTAGCTGATTTTCTGGGGTTTTATCTTGTTCCTTCATCTGGTACATAGTCCTCTCCCTTTTCATCTTGTCTCTCTTTCTGTGAATGTGGTTTTTGTTTTACAGGCTGCAGGATTGTACTTCTTCTTGCTTCTGCTGTCTGCCCTCTCTCTGTGTCTGATTTGTCTTTGGTTATGTTTATATTAGTTTAGTTTTTAGTGCTTCTTATCATTGGTGGATTTGTTTATTGTTTTGGGTGTTCTCTTCCTCTTTCTTTTTTTTCTCTTTTTGTGAGTGTGTGTGTGTATGTTTCTTTGTGTGATTTTGCCTGTTTAATTTTGCTCTTACCATTTGTTTTGGGGTTCCATCTGTTCTTTTTTTTTTTACTGCCTTTTCTTCTGAGCTGTGCAGTTGCCAGGGTCTAGGTGTTCTGGCCGGGTGTTGGGTCTGAGCCTTCAAGGTGGGAGACCTGTGTTCAAGACATTGGACCACCAGAGACCACCCAGCCCCACATAATATTAGTCAGCAAGAGTTTTCCCAGAGACCTCTCTCTCAACACTAAGACCCAGCTCCACCCAATGGCTGGAACGTTCCAGTCCTGGATGCCCCATGCCAAACAACTAGCCAGAGAGGAACACAACCTCACCCATTAGCAGAGAGGCTGCCTAAATTGTACTAAGTTCACAGACAGCCCAAAACACATCACTGGATGCAGACCTGCCAACCAGAAGGACAAGATCCAGCTCCACTCAATAGAACACAGGACCAGTTCCCCACCAGGAAGCGTACACAAGCAACTGAACAAACCTCACCCACTGGGGACAGAAACCAAAGCAACAATAATGACAAACCTGCAGCCTGAGGAAAGGAGATCCCAAACACAGTAAATTCAACAAAATGAGAAGACAGAGAAATATGCAGCAGATGAAGGAGCAAGGTAAAAACCCACCAGACCAAACAAAGGAAGATGAAATAGGCAGACTACCTGAAAAAGAATTCAGAGTAATGATAGTTAAGATGATCCAAAATCTGGGAAAGAGAATGGAGAAAATAAAAGAAATGTTTAACAAGAACCTAGAAGAACTAAAGAGCAAACAAACAATGATTAACAGCACAATAGATGAAATTAAAAGTACTCTAGAGGGAATCAAAAGCAGAATAACTGAGACAGAAAATGGGATAAGTGACCTGGAAGATAGAATAGTGGAAATAACTGCCAGGGAGCAGAATAAAGAAAAAGGAATGAAAAGAATTGAGGACAGTCTCAGAGACTTCTGGGACAACATTAAATGAACCAACAATTGAATTATATTGGTCCCAGAAGAAGAAGAGAAAAAGAAAAGGTCTGAGAAAATATTTTAAGAGATTATAGTCAAAAACTTCCCTAACATGGGAAAGGAAATAGTCAAATCAAAGAAGTGCAGAGAGTCCCATACAAGGTAAACCCAAGGGGAAACAGGCCAAGACACATATTAATCAGATTATCAAAAATTAAATACAAAGAAAAATTATTACAAGGAGCAAGGGAAAAGCAACGTACAAGGAAATTCCCATAAGGTTAACAGCTGACATTTCAACAGAAACTCTGCAAGCCAGAAGGGAGTGGCAGGACATATTTAAAGTGATGAAAAGGAAAAACCTACAACCAAGATTACTCTACCTAGCAAGGATCTCATTCAGATTCAATGGAGAAATCAAAAGCTTTACAGACAAGCAAAAGTTAAGAGAATGCAGCAACACCAAACCAGCTTTACAACAAATGTTAAAGGCATTTCTCTAGGTGGGAAACACAAGAGAAGGAAAAGACCTATAAAAGCAAACCCAAAACAACTAAGAAAATGGTAATAGGAATGTACATATCAGTAATTACCCCAAATGTAAACGTATTAAATGCTCCAACCAAAAGACACAGGCTTGCTGAATGGATAAAAAAATAAGACCCATATATACGCTGTCTACAAGAGACCCACTTCAGACCTAGGGACACATACAGATGGAAAGTTAGGGGATAGAAAAAGATATTCCACGGAAATCAAAATAAAGCTGGAGTAGCAATACTCATATCATATAAAATAGACTTTAAAACTAAGACTATTACAAGAGACCAATAAGGACACTACATAATGACAAGGGATCAATCCAAGAAGAAAATATAACAATTGTAAATATTTATGCACCCAACATACTAGCACCTCAATACATAAGGCCAATACTAATAGCCATAAAAGTAGTCAACAGTAACAAACTAATACTAGGGGACTTTAACACCCCATTTTCACCAAAGGACAGAAAATCCAAAATGGAAATAAATAAGGAAACACAAGCTTTAAATGAGACATTAGTCCAGATGGACTTTATCAATATTTATATGACATTCCATCCATAAACAACAGAATACACTTTCTTCTCAAGTTCTCATGGAACATTTTCCAGAATACATCATATCTTGGGTCACAAATCAACCCTTGGTAAATTTAAGAAAATTGAGATTGTATCAAGTATCTTTTCTGACAATAACACTATGAGACCAGATATCAATTACAGGAAAAAAACTGTAAAATAACCTCCTATTGTTTAGGAGGTTAAACAATATGCTACTAAATAACCAAAGATCACTGAAGTAATAAAAAACTAATAAAAAAAATACCTAGAAACAAATGACAATGAAAACACAATGATCCAAAGCCTATGGGATGCAGCAAAAGCAGTTCTAAGAGGGAAGTTTATAGCAATAAAATTCTTCTCAAGAAAGAAGAAAAATCTCAAATAGACAACCTAACTTTACACCTAAAGCAATTAGAGAAAGAAGAACGACAAAACAAAACAAAACAAAAAACACCCAAAGTTAACAGAAGGAAAGAAAGCATAAAGATCA
This sequence comes from Stenella coeruleoalba, assembly GCF_951394435.1. Taxonomy (NCBI): domain Eukaryota; kingdom Metazoa; phylum Chordata; class Mammalia; order Artiodactyla; family Delphinidae; genus Stenella; species Stenella coeruleoalba. The sequence goes on along the minus strand of NC_137153.1, from coordinate 26,956,925 downwards.
GATCATAAATAAATGAAAAAGAAATGAAGGACAGAGTAGCAAAGATCAGTGAAACTAAAAGCTGGTTCTCTGAGAAGATAAACAAAATTGATAAACCATTAGCCAGAGTCATCAAGAAAAAAAGGGAGAAGACTCAAATCAATAATATTAGAAATGAAAAGGGAGAAGTAACAAATGACATGGCAGAAATACAAAGGATCATGAGAGATTACTACAAGCAGCTATATGTCAATAAAGTGGACAACCTGGAAGAAATGGACAAATTCTTAGAAAGGTATAAACTTCCAAGACTGAACCAAGAAGAAATAGAAAATGTGAACAGACCAATCACAAGCACTGAAATTGAGTCTCTGATTAAAAATTGTCCAACAAACAAAAGACCAGAACCAGATGGCTTCCAGGCGAATTCTATCAAACATTTAGAGAAAAGCTAACATTTATCCTTCTCAAACTTTTCCAAAATATGGCAGAGGGAGGAACATTCCCAACCTCATTCTATGAGGCCACCATCACCCTGATACCAAAACCAGAAGTCACCAAAAAGGAAAACTACAGGCCAATATCACTGGTGAACACAGATGCAAAAATTCCCAACAAAATACTAGTAAATAGAATCCAACAACACATTAAAAGGATCATATACCACCATAAAGTGGGGTTTATCCCAAGAATGCAAGAATTCTTCAATATACGCATATCAATCAATGTGATAAACCATATTAACAAACTGAAGGATAAAAACCCTGTGATAATCTCAATAGATGCAGAAAAACTTTTGACAGAATTCAACACCCATTTATGATAAAAACTCTCCAGAAAGTTGGCATAGAGGGAACCTACATCAACATAATAAAGGGTATATATGACAAACCCACAGCCAACATTGCTCTCAATTGTGAAAAATTCAAATCATTTCCTCTAAGATCAGGAAGAAAACAAGGTTGTCCACTCTCACCACTATTATTCAACATAGTTTTGGAAGTTTTAGTCACAGCAATCAGAGAAGAAAAAGAATAAAAGGAATCCAGATCAGAAAGAAGAAGTAAAACTGTCACTATTTGCATATGACATGATACTATACATAGAGAATCCTGAAGATGCTACCAGAAAACTACTAGAGCTAATCAATAAATTTGGTAAAGTAGCAGGATACAAAATTAATGCACAGGAATCTCTTGCATTCCTATACACTAATGATGAAAAATCTGAAAGAGAAATTAAGGAAACACTCCCATTTTTCATTGCAACAAAAAGAATAAAATACCTAGGAATAAACCTACCTAAGGAGATAAAAGACCTGTATGCAGAAAACTATAAGACACTGATGAAAGAAATTAAAGATGCTACAAACAGGTGGAGAGATATACCATGTTCTTGGATTGGAAGAATAAACATTGTGAAAATGAGTATACGACCCAAAGCTATCTACAGATTCAATGCAATCCCTATCAAACTACCGATGGCATTTTTCACAGAACTAGAGCAAAAAATTTTACAATTTGCATGGAAGCACAAAAGACCCCAAATAGCCAAAGCAATCTTGAGAAAGAAAAACTGATCTGAAAGAATCAGACTCCCTGACTTCAGACTATTCTACAAAGCTACAGTAATCAAGACAGTTTGATACTGGCACAAAAACAGAAATACAGATCAATGGAACAGCATAGAAAGCCCAGAGATCAACCCATGCACATATGGTCAACTTTTCTTTGACAAAGGAGGCAAGAATATACAAAACCTCTTCAATAAGTGGTGCTGGGAAAAATGGACAGCTACATGGAAAAGAATGAAATTAGAACACTCCCAAACACCACACACAAAAATAAACTCAAAATGGATTAAAGTCCTAAATGTAAGGCCAGACACTGTAAAATTCCTAGAGAAAAACATAAGCAGAACACTCTATGACGTAAATCACAGCAAGATCCTTTTTGACCCACCTCTCAGAGAAATGGAAATAAATATAAACAAATGGGACCTAATGAAACTTAAAAGCTTTTGCACAACAAAGGAAACCATAAACAAGATGAAGAGACAACCCTCAGAATGGGAGAAAATATTTGCAAATGAAGCAACTGACAAAGGATTAATCTCCAAAATATAGAAGTAACTCATGCAGCTCAATATCAAAATAACGAACAACCCAATCCAAAAATGGGCGGAAGACCTAAACAGACATTTCTCCAAAGAAGATGTACAGATTGCCAACAAACACATGAAAGGATCCTCAAGATCACTAATCATTAGATAAATGCAAATCAAAACTACAATGAGGTATCACCTCACACCAGTCAGAATGGCCATCATCAAAAAATCTACAAACAATAAATGCTGGAGAGGGTGTGGAGAAAAGGCTACCCTCTTGTACTTTTCGTGGGAATGTAAATTGATACAGCCACAATGGAGAACAGTATGGAGATTCCTTAAAAAACTAAAAGTAGAACTACCATATGACCCAGGAATCCCACTAGTGGACATATACCCTGAGAAAACCATAATTCAAAAAGAGTCATGAACCACAATGTTCATTGCAGCAGTATTTACAATAGCCAGGACATTTAAACAACCTAGGTGTCCATCAACAGATGAATGGATAAAGATGTGGCACATATATACAATGGAATATTACTCAGCCATAAAAAGAAATGAAATTCAGTTATTTGTAGTGAGGTGGATGGACTTAGAGTCTGTCATACAGAGTGAAGTAAGTGAGAAAGAGAAGAACAAATACCATATGCTAACACACATATATATAGAGAATCTAAAAAAATTAAGAAAAATGTTCTGATGAACCTAGGAGCAGGACAGGAATAAAGACGCAGACGTAGAGAATCGATTTGAGGACACAGTGTGGGGGTAATCGTAAGCTGGGAGAGTGTGAGAGAGTAGCACTGAAATATATACACTACCAAATGTAAAAGAAAAAAATAGATAGCTAGTGGGAAGCAGCTGCATAGCACAGGGAGATTAGGCACAAAGTGCCTCCCTCGGTGCTTTGTGACCACCTAGAGGGGTGGGATAGGGAAGGTGAGAGGGAGGCACCTGAGGGAGGGGATATGGGGATATATGTATACATATAGCTGATTCACTTTGTTATATGGTGGAAACTAACATAATATTGTAAAGTAATTATACTCCAATAAAGGTGTTAAAAAAAATCATGCAGATTCCACGGAAGGAAAACTCTGTGGGCACATGCAAGTTTGTCATCCCTTACAGAATAGGCTCACCCCTTTCTGTTAGATGACAGATGGAAGCAGACACTGTATCAGCAGTGTCTCTTTGAAGGTGGGCTGCAATTTGGGCAAGAAAGCTCCTCTGACCACTTCAAGATTGCTCTCTGCCACCCCTTCCTTGATTGAGGCCCTGGGGGTAAGGCTCAAGTCACAGCCTGTGGTGCTCCCTGAGGCTCTGGCTGGCCCTGAGCCCTAAGCCTTATCTCATTAATGTGGCTGGACTGCCAAAAGCTTCCCCAAAGGCCTTTGCTTGGGTTTTAGCTCCTGTCCATACAGCTTCTAATTGAACTTTGGCTTGGATTTCCCTAGATGATTTATTAGTCAAACATTTCCTAAGTTCAGCCACTTTGGGGTCTTTTTTCATATTATTTATAAGCCCTTGGTTTACTCTAATTTTCTAAAACTTACATGAAAAGTTTGCCCATGTCTTGTCACCTCTGCATAGAGTTGTCATTCTACTTTGAGTCATGCAAGAGATCTGTCTAATAACCATCTGGCTATTTACTGTCAGCACTCATCCCTCAGCATCTGTTAAGTAGGAGATTCACTTGTACACATGTCATTCCAAAGCCCACTATCCTAAGGGAAGAGGCATTAGGAAGGGGAGGCGTTTGGTTAAGTTGATGAAAGATGGACCCCATTACGCTGCCATCTGTGTCACAGGGCTTGTTGCAATTCTTCTGTGCTCATCTGTTGATTTAGACATTAATATTGTTTGACAACTGCCTAGTGTCAGAAATAAATCACTGGCTCATTTTTTTACCTAAATGTCGTTGATTCAACCATGCAAACATATTTGTACACCTCTCATGTGTTTGAAAATTGACCATTTTAACTGAATAGCTGCTTGGAAAATATTGGACAACATAGAATCAATGGCTATAAAAATAACTCTTGTATTGATAGCTTTAATAAAGTTTTTCACTGAAACCACTTTGATGACTTATTCCCCATAGTTGACCTTAGAGCCCTACAGGTACACAGATGAGATGTGAGCTGCCAAAGTACACAGTAGCAGTCAACAGTAATCCAGGTTATCACAGGCACCTCTTTTCAAGCCATGTGAGTACCTAAATACTTGCAGCTGAGATCATACTGTTAGAAATGACTCACTGAACAGCTGTCACTTCACTTCTGAAAGAGCAGTTTCCAATAGAGGAGTCTTTAAAAGCTCATCTGTGACAAGAGAAAAACTAGATAGAATATATTAAACTTTGATAGAGACCCAGATAACACCAATGTAGTTTTGCATTGTTCAAATTCCTTAAGCACCACTTAAAGTATCAAAAAATCATCTGCTAAATTAATCCAACACTTAGGTACATATCTTGGTGGTTATCAGTTTCTTACCTGCTTGTATAGAAATTTAGGTAAATTGTCACATTCAGTGCTTAATGTGAATCATTAAGTCTCTTCTCAGTCACTTCTTAGATCTCATGTTCATTTATTGTGTTTCACCCACTGCTACCATTCCAGAGTAAACTGTAGTTACTTTATCTCTAATCCTACTAACTGGATTCCTCATGTCAATTGAACTCTCTTTTATTTTCTTCAGACTGAAGCCAGAGTTCTCTTTTCATAACACAAATCTGACAATTTTATCTGCCTCTTATGTGTGCATGCCCATGTGCGCACACACACACATTATTAAGCCTCATTACTTGTTTCTCATTGATCTTGGGGTAAGCACCAACATCTTTCCACAGTCTCTAAGGCCCTGGATGACCAGGACCATACCTGGATCTCCAAACTCATCCGGTGCTTTCCCTCCATCCTTCCCTCCCACAGCCACACAGCCTTTTCCCCAATTGTTCATGCCTTCTTCGCCATGAAGCTTTGTGGATGGTGTTTCCCCTGAAGACTCTATCAACCCCACAGTTAATGCTCACTCCTCCTGACCATCTCAAGCATCACTTCCTTTGGTGTCACTTCGGCAGCACATATACTAAAATTGGAACCATATAGAGAAAATTAACATGGCCCCTGGGCAAGGATAACATGTAAATCCATGAAGCGTTCCATATTTTTCTCACAGACTTAGAGACGAATTTATGGTTACCAGGGGGGAAGGGTGAGAGGGAGGGGTAGATTGGGTGTTTAGGATTGACCTGTACACACTGCTATATTTAAAATAGATAAACAACAAGGACCTACTGTATAGCACAGGGAACTAGGCTCAATACTCTGTAATAACCTAAATTATTTTCTCATAATAATTTGAAAAAGAATAGATACATGTATATGTATAACTGAATCACTTTGCTGTACACCTGAAACTAACACAACATTGTTAATAAATGATACTCCAATATAAAATAAAAATTTAAAAAGCATCGCTTTTTTGGGAAGCCCTTCCTGCCTCTACTCTCCAGATTTGAGTTCCTCTGTAAAATCTTCTCAGAGAACTGAATTTCTTTCCATCTGACCATTTACTTTAGAATAAAATAGCTTGTTTTTTATTGTGTTTATTTAATTATATCTTCTTCACTACATTTTGTCTTCACTAGAAAATAGGCTGATGTGTTTTCCTTCTCTGTAAGGTTTTCCATTTTTATTACAGGGACACTAATAGAGTGGGTGCTCGAAATATATTTTGAATGAATGAATAAATGTGTCTTAATATAATGATGTGTCTTAATATAATGTTATATATTGTTACTAAAATATCACATTTTTAATAACTTTCATATTTAGTATGAATCTAGAATTATACATTCAGTCTAGTTGATAGTTTTATTTATTTAATTTTGAGCGAAGGTATGCATTTTATTTTTATTTATTTATTTTTAAACATCTTTATTGCAGTATAATTGCTTTACAATGGTGTGTTAGTTTCTGCTTTATAACAAAGTGAATCAGCTATACGTATACATATATCCTCATATCTATATCTCCTCCCTCTTGTGTCTCCCTCCCACCCTCCCTATCGCACTCCTCTAGGTGGTCACAAAGCACCGAGCTGATCTCCCTGTGCTATGCGGCTGCTTCCCACTAGCTATCTGTTTTACATTTGGTAGTGTATATATGTCCATGCCACTCTCTCACTTTGTCCCAGCTTACCCTTCCCACTCCCCATGTCTCAAGTCCAGTCTCTACATCTGCATCTTTATTCCTGTCCTGCCCCTAGGTTCTTCACAACCATTTATTATTATTTTTTTTTAGATTCCATATATATGTGTTAGCATGCAGTATTTGGTTTTCTTTCTGACTTACTTCACTCTGAATTACAGACTCTAGGTCCATCCACCTCACTACAAATAACTCAATTTCATTTCTTTATATGGCTGAGAAATATTCCATTGTATATATGTGCCACATCTTCTTATCCATTCATCTGTTGATGGACACTTTTAGGTTGCTTCCATGTCATGGCTATTGTAAATAGAGCTGCAATGAACATTGTGGTACATGACTCTTTTTGAATTATGGTTTTCTCAGGGCATATGTCCAGTAGAGGGATCGCTGGGTTGTATGGTAGTTCTACTTTTAGTTTTTTAAGGAACCTCCATACTGATCTCCATAGTGGCTGTATCAATTTACATTCCCACCAACAGTGCAAGAGAGCTCCTTTTCTCCACACCCTCTCCAGCATTTATTGTTTGTAGATTTTTTGATGATGGTCAGTCTGATTGGTGTGAGGTGATACCTCATTGTAGCTTTCATTTGCATTTCTCTAATGATTTGTGATGCTGAGCAACCTTTCATGTGTTTGTTGCCAATCTGTATATCTTCTTTGGAGAAATGTCTATTTAGGTCTTCTGCCCATTTTTGGATTGGGTTGTTTGTTTTATTTTCATATTGAGCTGCATGAGCTGCTTGTAAATTTTGGAGATTAATCCTTTTTCAGTTGCTTCATTTGCAAATATTTTCTCCCATTCTGAGGGTTATCTTTTCGTCTTGTTTATGGTTTCCTTTGTTGTGCAAAAGCTTTTAAGTTTCATTAGGTCCCATTTGTTTATTTTTGTTTTTATTTCCATTTCTCTAGGAGGTGGGTCAAAAAGTTTCTTGCTGTGATTTATGTCATAGAGTGTTCTATGTTTTCCTCTAAGAGTTTTATAGTGTCTGACCTTACATTTAGGTCTTTAATCCATTTTGAGTTTATTTTAGTGTATGGTGTTAGGGAGTGTTCTAATTTCATCCTTTTCCATGTAGCTGTCCAGTTTTCCCAGCACCACTTATTGAAGAGGCTGTCTTTTCTCCATTGTATATTCTTTCCTCCTTTATCAAAAATACTAACTGATAGTTTTAAACATGCAAAAACTCAGGGGATACTTTTCCTTTGATTGCTACTTGAGGAGACACTTGGAGAATAGATTTCTTCTAATCAAGACTTGCCAGCAAAATAAGGCAGAAAGATTGACAATGAAATTTGTATATCTTAATTTTGAGACTAAAACAGATGTGGCAACTGGAGCCTGGACATAATAAAAATGTTATATGACCTGACAACGTAGGATTGATATATATAATGAACAATCAAGGGGAGAGGTGAAAGAATGTGGAAGGAAGAACAGATTAATTGATTGCCTCATCTGAACAAGATGAACTGGGTAAGGGCAGAGGAATGTAGTAATTACAAAATTAATTGATAGTTTATAATATTTTTGAATCAGGAAAATGAAATAAAATAATTCTGTTCTCTTCACTATTCTCCACTTCTAGAACCTCATTAACTTTTATTTGGTCTATCTCAATTGGGATTCTCAATCTCTCTTAACTTCTCTTTCATTTACTTTTCTATTTCATAATATTATGGTATCATGTTCAGAGGATAGTTCTCCTTCTAGCCCAAATAAATACAATTTCATTTCAGAATAAATTATAAAATTATAAATTATATTATAAATTGCTACTTCTACTAATCTTCTGTTCACCTCATATCTTGAGGTTTATCTTTTTTTCAATGTAATTTGCACTTCCAAGATGTCCAATTGACTATTTTCATATTTTTTAGTCCTGTATTAATATAACAGCATTATTATTTCCTTAATTACTTATTAATTGTGTTTGTATGGTTATTGAAATTAAGGAAGGAAATTGGTTTCATTTATGAGTTAATATATATGGATCATGGATATAAAGTAATCTATGAAATGAAGAAACAGAAATTCTCAGCCAGAAAGGCCATGCAATCTTAGCTCATCTGGGAAATTTCACAACTTTTGAGGAATTCCACAGGACGTGGAGTTGAGTATTTCATTAGATTTTATCAAACTCTCAAGAGAAAAGAGGAGGCCCAAACTAACAGTGGCATTGTACTACAATTTCCTTATTATTCCAGTTTTTGCTTTTCATGTGGACAGGTAGTAAACATGGAGAACCAAATATATATTAAAAATTCACAAAAATGCCAGCCTTGTAGGAAAAATAGCTTATGTTAGGCCTAAAATTAAAAGCCATTCTATTGATTGTGAACAACCTAAGAGCTACATGTAAGCTCTTCTTGCTCAAACTTGAGGGTCATGAGGTCTGCAAGTGAGGGACATGTATATCATCCACAATAATCTGATTTCTTGTCAGACAGTTGAAGACTCTGCCTTGTCAAGCTGCTGTGCATTTAATACAAGAAGGCTTAAAATTCACACAAGTGAGCTTTAATTCCACATCTCCTGCAAGATATACCTCTCAGATTCCAAATATGATAGTGTCTGAGCACATGACTTGGTATCAGAAACTGCCAAGCCTATCTTGAATTCAGTAATAAACCTTTCTAAGCCAACCAGCATGTCAGTCTTTTGGCAGATATTATAATTTTTATCAATGTTGAGAAATGCATTCCCTTGAGGGTCCATTGTCAATGACACATATGGAAAAGATTAAAGCAGTCATCCCCTCCCCCACTGAAGAATAATGCCCAGGAAGATGCAGTCCCACACAGATCAGTGAAGTGAGAGCTCTGCCAAGATATTATATTTATTGTGAATAAGTGTTTTATTTTTTCAAATGAAATAAAGACATTAATTCTTCTAGAATTCTTGAAAAATAATTTTTAATGGACAAATTTCCAGGTTTATCTGTTGAATTTCTTCATTACCCATTTAAGAAATAATGATATTGTCCATTAAGTTTCCGTTGACTTGTGGAAAGTGGAAAGGAGGAAACTTAAGCTCATTTGCTCATGTTTTAGGTTTCAGTTCGGTTGAGTGCAGATATTTACTGAAAAAAAAAAAATCCAGAGATAAGTGACTCCTGTTATTATATTTCTGTTTTGAGCCTGTGTGACAGGAAAGCTAAAAAGTGAAAACCATGTATTTTGTGAACCAGTAATGAACAATCAGAATTTGAAATTAAAAACACAATACATTTATATTAGAACCTCAAAATTGAAATACTTAGATATGAATCTAAAAAAATATGTATACAAGATCTGTACTGGGGAAACTTTAAAGCACTGATGAATGAAAACAAATGACTAAGTAAATGGAAAGATATTCCATGCATAGGAAAACTCAATATTGTCAAGGTACCAGATCTTCCAAGCTTGATCTATGCACTCAACACAATTCTAGTCAAAATTCTAGCAAGTTGTTTTGTATGCATTGATATACAGATTCCAAAGTTTATTTGGAGACCCAGAATAGCTAACACAATATTGAAGGAGGAGAACAGAGTAGGAGAACTGACAACTCCAGATTTAAGGACTTACTATAAAGCTACAGAAATGAAGACAGCGTGATATTGATTTAAACAAAAAAAGATAGATTGATCAATCAATTGATGAAACAGAATAGAGAGTCCAAGATAGATCCACATAAATATAGTCAACTATGTCAATGTAGGTTCATAGGTTGTAGCAAATGTACCACTTAGGGGTAGGCTGTTGATAGTGGGGAAGGCTGTGCATTTGTGAGGATGAGGGTATATAGGAATTCTCTGTACTTTCTGCTCAATTTTCTGCGACCTAAAACTGCTCTAAAAATAGCCTATTTTCAAAAAATGTATACATTTTAATTTCATTTAATAAGAATGATCACAAAATAAAACATTAGAAATAGTAATTAATGAACTATAACAATATATTACAATTAAGGTGGTTTAAAGCTATGCAACAAAAAAGACAAAATTACAATCATGAATATTTATTTTTAAAATAAAATTATTAGATAAACAAGAAACATTAGGTGGTGCTTAAATAGAAACAAATCATTGAAAAAATAAGGTATTAAGGTAAATGGTTGTGACTCACTTTACCTGTTGGGTTTTTTCTACCCTCAGATATGTCCTTCCACAACCCTGACTTACACATAATCCACACGTGGAGGGCAGTTGTCCATGGTTCAGCCTCCAGCACAATAATTTGCACCTGTGAAATTGGTAGCCTCTAGACTCTAACTCTGGAGAAATCACAGGAATTGGTTTCATGGATTTAAGAGAACCTAAAATGGTTTTTCTAATGTATAACCTGAACATGAAAGTATTAATTGGCAAGAATAAAAATTGCCTGGGACACATGAAAAGATCCTTAACATCACTAATTATTAGAGAAATGCAAATCAAAACTTCAATGAGGTACCCCCTCACACCAGTCAGAATGGTCATCATTAAAAAGTCTACAAACAGCAAATGCTGGAGAGGGTGTGGAGAAAAGAGAACCCTCCTACCCTGTTGGTGGGAATGTAAACTGGTGAAGCCACTATGGAAAAGAGTATGGAGCTTCCTCAAAAAACTAAAAATAGAGTTGTCATATGATCTTGCAGTCTCACTCCTGGGTATGTATCCAGGCAAAACTGTAGTTTGAAAAAATACATGCACCTGGATGTTCATTACAGCACTATTTACAATAGCCAAGACATGGAAGCAACCTAAATGTCCATCGACTTTTGGATGGATAGATAAAGAAGATGTGGTACATATATACAGTGGAATACTACTCATCTATAAAAAAGAATGAAATAACACCATTTGCAGGTATGTGGATAGACCTAGAGATTATCATACTAAGTGAAGTAAGTCAGAACAAGAAAGACAAATACCATATGATATCAGCTATATGTGGAATCTAAAATATGACACAAATGAACTTACCTATGAAACAGAAACAGATTCACCGACATAAAGAACAGACTGGTGGATGCCAAGGGGGAGAGGTGGTGGGGGAGAGATAGATTGGGAGTTTGGGATTGGCAGATGAAAGCTATTATATAGAGAAAGGTTAAACAACAAGGTCTTACTGTATAGCACAGAGAAGTATATTCAATATCCTGTGATAAACCATAATGGAAAAGAATATGAAAAAGAATGTGTGTGTGTATATCTATATGTATATATCTATATCTATGTGTAACAGAATCACTTTGTTGTACAGTAGAAATTAACACATTGTAAATCAATTATACTTCAGTAAATTTAAAAAAAGAATACAGATACACACATTTGGAGAGAGTTCCAAGCTAGAGATGTAGTTAACGGAGTCAACATCATTTCAATAGGTGAAGTCCAAGGGCAAATTAGGTTTCTCAGGAATAACCGTGCAATGAGAAGAGGACCAAGATCCAAATCCCTGAATTAAGGTATATCAATTTAAAGACAGACCACGAAGGAAAAAAGGAGGGGAAGCAGAGAAATAGAGTGAATCAGAAAGAAAAAGGAAAAAGAAACTGATGGAAATGTTTTAAGTCACAATTCTGCAGGAAAAGCAATATTAGGACTACAATAAGCCAGATGGCTGTGGATTATGAGGATAAAAATTAGATTGGAAAGGAGTGAAGAGTAAGTGAAAGGAAAGTAAGTGGGGACAAGTAGAGACCATTCTTTCATGGAGCAGAGGAGAAATATTTGTAAGAAAATATGGCCAAAAGAGTATTTGTTTATTTTCAGAAGAGTGATGATTAAATAAGTTTAAAATCTCATGGTGAGGAGCTGGTAGAAAGGGAAAAGTTAAAGGTTCCAAAGCAAAGTTGGCTAATTCGAAGGAGGTAAGAATAGACAGATCTGATTTTTCTGAAGGGATGCCTCAACTGGATTGGAAGGAAAGACAATCAAGAATGTCTGGGCTGCAGACACATTTTAGGGGCATGATATATCTCAATCTGAAGGCAACTGTCTCTCAGGACTCCGCAAAATTGAATATGCCTTTGTAGAATATCCCCTTGTGGAATACGCTTTCCCATCTTACATCAACCCCAACACATTTCAATTCCAAGATTCAAAACAATGAGGAATCAGTCCAGAGCTCTGGTAGATATCTCCTTAATGCAAAGAGAGCAAATTCTATAATGTGGACAATTTCTGAAAACAAACAGCAGTCAGTCTTTATTACTTGGATAAACATTTGCAAGCAAGTCTTTTCAACTAGGTCAATAATGTTACCAAGTGAGCTAATGTGGTATTTTGAGATAGGTCTATTATTTATCTGATTTTTTTTTTTTTTTTGGTCTCACAAATGTATTTCCTTACGAACCAGCATTTGTTTCTAAAAGCATTTCTCTGCTCCTGTTGCAGTGCAGTTTCCATTTGAAAACACAGTATACTGTACAAACAGCATAATTAGCCTCCCAGTGAAAGAATGAACCTACAAATGGACATGGACAGACCATATATGACAATAGAGCTCTACCCATAACTTCTGCAACAATCAGCCAAGAGAAGTCAGAACTTGGTCAATGAATGCCAACTTCTTTATTTTGTGCTCTTGTTTCCAACTCAATAGCAATCAAAGAAAGCCAAAAATGGTCTCCAAACCAATAGCATAAGATGCTCCATTTCTGGTTTGCCCACCTTTAGCTTCCCCAAGCCAACATCTTCTACACTTAGCATCCCTGAAGCCTTTCCTTTATTTTCACTTATAAAACTTTCCCACTTCCCTCTATGCCTTCGAATCTTTGCTAAACACAAATGATAGTGGTTTATCCTTATAAATAGCTTCTGTTTTTTTTTCTAACTTGAGTGGTCTTTGTTTATTTTCACACCAGTAACCAACTGTAAAAATGTTGCCACCCCAAGAGTTGGGAGATGAAGGCCAGCAATGGTAGCTCAGAGGTTCAAATTAAAATATAACCGCTCTGCTTCATTAGAAGAGAAAATGTCACCATTGTTCCATTAGGTCACATTTTGCATCTTTAAATTTGCAAAGGGATTGCCAGAAAATTGCTTGCATTTCTCAAAACTGCTTTACATGGTAACAAACTAGCACTGCCTACATTTAAGTATTTCAAATTCCGACTTAGTGGAATTTATTCAATGTCATATAATACGTAAATAGTATGTTAGGATTTAAAACTTCCTGCTTTATAATGTAAAGTGTCTAGGGCAATGTTTCTCGAATTTGAATGTGCCCATGAATCACCAGGGGATCTTGTTAGATGCAAATTCAAATAAGGTCCTGAGGTATTGCTGAGCTTTGAGTAGCAAGGATCTAGGGTGTTAGGTTGCTCATATAGATATCTGCTTTCAAATAGAAAGTGAATAGATAAGTATGAAAAAATACTAATTAGCACATTTAATTCAATAAATACCCTCACCTGAAACCCAAGAAGAAACTGAGTCCATTTAACATTGTGATGAATTTGCAAAACTGTAAACTTTGAGAAGACAGTCCCCACAAGACTGTCTTCACTTTAACACCAGCCTCAAGTTCAGAGCGGAGAGGTAGAGGAAGAAAAGGGCAATACCTAGGGGACTGAAAGCAGAGCTGCAGGTCCTAGAAGTGGAGTTTCATACTCCATCCCAGGGAACAGTTAGAGGAGCTGACAAGATCTATGAGGCGAATAGCCAGAATTTAGGAGAAACTTTATCAAAGATTCCTCATCCACTCTTGTGTTTCACTTATCTCCTTCTGTATAACAAACCACCCAGCACCTAATGGCTTTAAACAACAACATTTATTCAGCGACAGATGACTAAAACAACGGGGTGTATCTTGTGGTATGGCTTACTGGGGGCCATTAGAATAATAATTCACCCCATCTTGGAAAGAAAGCTCATGAAGTTTGAGGGAACATGCAAGATCTGGACACGGAAGTATCAGCTCTCTGTGGGGACAAGGTGTACGGAAGATCACATGGCCTTCTTTTCCTGGTACCTCATGAGCTTCTTGGATTCTCATGCTGCCCTGGAGAAAAGAGCCCCCACCTACCCACTCAGCCACTACAAACCATAATGTACAGTAGAAATTAACACATTGTAAATCAATTATACTTCAGTAAAAGGAAAGAGGAAGAAGAAGGAGGAGGAGGAGAAGGAGGAGAAAGGCTAAGACTGAATTTTTTGACAGACTGGTACGACAGTAGTAGTATAGCACAATGATATGACAGTTGTTGCTGAGATTTTAGATTACCCTGGAATGGGCCAAATAGGATTTCCCAACACTTGGCTTTGATTTCATACGTGTAGGAGTATCATTTGCTGTTCTCAGTCATTTTAGTAATATTGTAGTCCTGCAACTTTCTTAAATTACTTCAGGAAAAGTATAGGACCACCACTACCATGATGTGATAGGGGGTGTGTGGGGGGCTAAAGTCTAATGCCTTTCCTGTTCTATGTTAAATCCTTGACCTGCCTTTGCTCATTTAATTCTCTCAGCATTCTGTACAGAATCCTATATGATCTTGGTTTTTATAAAGATGAAACCAAATCTTAAAGGAGGTTCTCATGGACATTCTCAGAGTCCATTCTCATGACCATTGTATTTCATGGCTACATAAGTGAATTACAGCAGCACTTTGTCATCACAATAATTTCACTTAGAGAAGATTTAATAAGCCAATCATAAATCTTACTAGAAGATGAAATTTTTCTCAAAGTAAAAACTCTATATAGAAAATTATTTTTAGTATTATACTTATGTCACATATGTCCCACTTGGGACATTTCCCAGTCCTGGTTTACTAATTAAACAATTAAATCATGGACTTCACCCTTCCACTAACTAATAGATTTGAAGGGGTTTGCTTTTGTTGCTGTTTTTGGTTTTGTTTTTATTGTCACTATTGTACCACATTGTGGTAATCTGGAAATTCAAGTGCTTGGTGTTAAAAATCATTATGGGTATAATTATCTTCTAACAGATGTTTTAATCTATAGAACATCTATATGATTTCTACATATTTGCTTCATTATTGGCTGTCCTGAAGCTAAACATAAAAATAGAAGCCATGAAATCAAGATTCACCTGTAGTACCTATAAATTTGGGTGAACTTTTCTTTTGGGGGGATATGCAAATATCTCGAGGGTCCTGACTTGTCAAGAGGGGATCTTCCTTACTCACTTGTAAGCTGGACCCTGTAAGTCAAGTACCAAGCCAGCATTCCCAAGAGATCTTTGAAATCATTGGTTCTATAAGGTCAACTTTAGTTCCTTAAAAGTTGCTAGTCATACCTGATTAAGCAAGCATTTATTCTCAAATATGACATTCTGGGCAAGGTCTTGATTGCATAATCAATTTTTCCAATTATATCCTGCTAAAAAGGAGGACAACTTCTTACTGAACTTATGCAAATCATTTTACTGCCATGCAAAGTAAGAAGTTTGAATAAAAGTTTCTGAATTGTGGGGTGTCCATGTTTTAGGGAAAGAGTCAGTAAGAATAATATTACATCATTTAAAATGCTTTGTTGCAGTTTACAGAAGCAGATTCTACTAAATTGTTATGAATTGTTATGAATCTGTAGTTGACAGAGACTTAAAATGACTGTGATTAATTTATTACCAGTAATTTTCAAATGTGAGGGTTCTGATAAGAGTTCAGAACAAGAATAATCAACTGACAAGGAAATTTGGCTTTTTCTGGGGCATACAAAACATAATATAGTCAGAAAGAAAAGTTTTAGACAAAATGTCTATAAGTACACCAATTAAGCATATTTTCAAAAAAGGTATAGAATGATCCATCTCATATACAAAAATGAATGAACATAATTTTTGTAAGGGAAAAATCTTGACAAGTATATAATTGTGAGATATATATACTATACCACGAATAAATCAATAATATCAAATAAAGACATGCAGTAAATTTGGAGTAGGTCCTAGACATCTGTATATTTACAAAATTCCATAGGTAAATCTGATGTACATACCCATCTGAGAACCACTGGCCTAGAACATGCTAGATTCAAAATGAAAAAGAAAGGTGTGGTCAAGTAAGCATTTTATATAATAATTTAAATTATGACTAATAATACTACACTGCCATTGCCTAATATAAGGCAAAGCACCACCAGGACTCCAAAAATACAGGAAAACTCAGCATAACTACTTCATACTATTTTAGTGTTTCTCCTAATGTTAAAACATATGGAAAGTGAGGGCACTGTCAAACTTTTGGGGACATCTCATGAAGCATATACTTTCTAAAATGGTTACGTTAAAGGACATTTGACTTAAATTTAACTTAGATATGACTGAGCATTTCTACTGATTTGACAACTCTTCCCACAAAACTCATCAATGCTCATATGTCCAAAAAAACCACAAAAAACTAGGGACTTCCCTGATGGTCCAGTGGTTAAGACTCTGAGCTTCCACTGCAGGGAACATGGGTTTGATACCTAGTCAGGGAACTAAGATCTTGCATGCCATATGAAAAACAAAACAAAAAACTACTTTTAGCACTCCTCTCTTTATAAGGTGAAAGAACAAATCTTTGTAAATTATCAGGTATCTTCTGGAGAATCTCTGAGTTTTAGGTGCAAAATATATCCTAAAAATTTTCATTTGTTTTTATTATATTTAGGATCTGATTTTATGAAAGTGAAAGTTAAAAAAAAAGATGTCGTCAAAGGTAGTTTGGAAACTTAATCAGGATCATGGGTGCCTGAGGGGGAAAAAAAAACTGGTTACATATTTAATCAAAGTAACAATAAATATCTATAAATAAACACAGAAGGTAATATGATTAAAAAAATCCTCTCAGGTCTTTCATAAATGAGGAACCTTTGTTTTCTTAAATAATGAAAGGAATAATAATGACAATATAAAGCAGAAAAAATTATTTCAGTATATCACAGAATGTTTGCTCTCTAGGGAGCTTATACAGAAAAGTAAAATAATCCTTTGTAGTAGGTGGAATTCTAAAGATGTTCCCACAAGGTTCCTGTCCCCGGTGAGTCAATCAAACACCAATCTAGGTACTGTTATAAAGAGACTTTTCAGATGTAATTAATGCTACTAATCAGCTGATTTTAAAATAGGAGACTTTCCTGGGTTATCTGGGTAACCTCAGTGTAGTCCCACAGGCCCTTAAAAGTAGAGGAGGAAAGAAGAGAAGGCTTTAGAGGTAAAAGTGGAGGTCAGAGAGAATAAAAAATGGAAGACTTGATTGGCCATTGCTGGCTTTGAAGCTAGATGAGGGATTCATGAGTTAAAGGATGTAGGTGGCATCTAGGAACTGAGAAAAACCTCTATTGACTTCCAGGAAGGAAACAGAACTCAGTTCTACAACTATGAGGAACTGATTTTAGCCAACAACCCATCAATAATAAACCTAAAAGCTGATTCTTTCCCAGGCTTTCTAGAAAGGAATGCAAGCCCTGCCAACATTTGATTTTGGCCTGTAAGAATCTAAGCCAACAACTGTATAAGCCACGCTGTACCTGGACTTCTGATTTGCAGAATTGTGAGATAATAAATGGCTGTTTATTACTTTAAGCCCCCAAGCTTGTGGTAGTTTGCTATGGCTGCAGTAGAAAACTAGTGCACCATTCATATTGTAGGCAAGGCAATAAACATTAAACCCGGGAAACAAGTCTATCATAATTCAACAAACTTTGCTAAGATGTTAACACTTTTCATGGTTATTCAAACTATGGTAAATAAGTCAAGGCAAATTAATTCACTTTCTAAGTTTTGTCTTTCATTATGTTCTTCCTGTTCCAAAAATAACTGATACTTTATGTCTGATATCAGGAGTCCTGTGAGGTCAGAATTAATTTTATGGTAATGCCAAGATATTATTAACATAAAATGTGTTCATTGTTGCTATTTTTAAATGAGTCAATAAATAAATTTTAATAATTTCTCAATTTCAGTTCTGAACCGCTTATGTTAACTATCAATTTTAACCAAAGTAACTAATTTCTATTTCACAGAAGAAACTGGAGAGTAGAAAATTGTGAACTTTGCATCATATACCAGCATTTTAACAGAATTGCAGGACTTTTCAGTATTCATAACAACTGTGTAAAACCTCAGATATCCCTTTTACAACTTCTCAAAGTGGCAAAAATGAATACATTTGTTAACATGTCTCAAAGATATAGCTTCTCTGTAGCAAATAAATTAAAAAGCAGAAGTGTGTGAACCTAAAATCATGCTAAATAGTCAAACTACTTAGAAACGACCTAAATAGCCAATGATTACTCATTAAATATCACAATTTAATATCATTCCAATTATTGATGTTACTCAAAGATATTAAAAATTACATTCAAGCCTTGTAGTAGGACTTAGCTATCATATCAAACATCCATATGAAGAAGGGCGGAAAAGAAGGCTGCTGCCCATGGGTTAGAGAGAGACTTTGAAAGTGACTTCTTCAGCTTCCATCAAGTTTTCAGATTCTGGAGCCCTGGTCAACATCTCGACTGCAACCTCATGAGAGACCCTGAGCTAGAACCACCTGGCGAAGCCACTCCCATATTCTTAAACCTCAGAAACTATGTGAACCATTATATATTTGTTGTTTTAAGCTTCTGTGTATGTTTTGGGGCAATTTATTTTGCAGCAATAGCTAATTAATATGCACATGGGTGACAAGAGGCATCATGATTGTTGAATGGTCTCAGTAATACACAATTCATGATGCTGCTCAGCTTGGCTGGTGAATCTTTTGTCCTTTTAAATATTTTAATTTCTTGACAGCTCTCAAAATCTATATTTTCGTCCTTTTTTTCTCTATCCGTACAATCTTTAAGAATCATCAATGCAAGCGCTGTTGCACTAAAAATCATTTAAAACAATTTTCATGGTGTAATTCCTTCCCGAAGAGACAAGTGTTTTTTTTATGGACAGTAGAAAAATGTGATTTCCAGTCAGTGAACACATCACTGAAATGTGCTCCTATCTTGTGATCTGACAAAATAGTTTATCTTTTTTATGGACCAAACCTACTACTCATAAAGAAAATCCACGCAGGCATTTGTCATTTCTAAATGCTTCAACAAGGAAAACAAATAAAAATAAAAATCTTCCCTTTTTTGTTTACTTTTAAAGAGATTTTGTTTGTAGCAACTTTTTACAGGGTAAAAAAATGTGAAAATGAAGATTTAAAAATGATCAAGTAATTCCATAATCCTGGCACACTGCACAAGACACAAAGTGAAGATGATGCATACTGCAATAACCTAATTATTTCCTTATGTTGCTTACACCTTAAGTAATAATTTGTTTTTTGAAAAGTATTAATTAAAATGAGAATCCACACATGTTGGGCCCCAGCAGAATCATAGAATTTAAAAAAATTTTTGCCTTAATTTTTGGGGAGGCCCTGATTGTGAAATAAAACCCTAGTTATTTGTTTTTAGTTTAATTTTGGCAGTTTTACAACCAAATAAACAAGTGGCCTCTCCTTAATCCTCTATCACTGTTTTTAAGATAAATGCTGTCATCCACAATCACACTGGAAATTTCACTGGAAAAAGTAACATTTCTTTATTCAAGCTGGCATTACGTATGAATAGAATACTTGAGTTCTAAGACTTTTCAGTCACATGTATAGAAATATTTTATCAATTTTTTTTGTTATAGAAACAAGTTGTATCAGGGTTTAATAGAAAGAGCTCTATATTAAACCTAAAAAAACCAAAAACACAATCTGAACAAACAAAAATTATGGAACAACTTCAGTCTTATTTTTCTGTCACTTATTAAATTTATCACCTTAAATAAGAACAATTTCTCTGTAAATTACTTTCTTTAAATATTCACCTCCTTAATTGGTCCATCATTTACTTTTCCTAATGTCCACCTCATCCAAGCTTCCTTTTCTGCTAGCTTTCTCTCCCTTCTCTTAAATTCCTCTCAGGATACAATTAAGCCCTTGAAGCCAAATAAGGGGTGGTGGAGAATTTTTCCAAGGAGTTTCTCATATTAAAGGACAACATTTAGGAACTGCTAATAATAAATTAAGGCATCACTCTAGGGTCAGCCAGTGCTATTGGAGCAGCATATTCAAATACTTTTCATCCTTTAGAAACCCAGTTGGAACTCCAACACTGATTTCTTGTTTAATTTATTTCTCAGCTTCCAAGGCTGAACAGGACCAGTTACTTCTCTTGGTGCTGTTCTTGGTCCCTCAGTGAGACCTCACAAACTGACCAAGTCAAAGAAGATCAGCCTGTGATGGATGGGGAGACAATTTAATTTTTTTGGCTTTTTGAGCACTTAAAAGAGGATTTCACTTTAAGCACCTTCAGCTTTTTGGTAGGAAGAGATGACATCTTACGGGAGACCAGCATTCTCCTGGTAGAGAACCAAGCAGGTTAAGAAGCATAATCATACTAATTTATTCAAGACACGCAGGCAGAATTAGCACATTCTGTAAATCAAAGAGTTGAGACATTATGAAAACTATATTTTAATTGGCAACCTTGATTCTCTTTTCTGGGCTCTTGTTGAGAATCTGGATATAACAAACACCCATGCACCACCTGCTAGGTTCTAATTTCTGACTCTTTTGCTATCTGCAATACACATATCTTATTTTACAAATGCTTCTAGACAAGTTGATTCTAGACAGTTGATTTTTTTTAATTTGAAAAATAAAACCTAAACCCAAGTTTCAGCCTTCTCTATCAATAATAAGAAAAGAGAATTAAAAATATACTTTTCAATTGAGCTATAAGTGGATTCTTTAGTATCTAACAATTTACTCCTTTATTTTTCATTATTTTTTAGTACTTGGCACCATCTGTAAAATTGGAAAAACAATACTGAACTCAGGTCAGTTCAGTTAAAAAAATATTAACTGATGAACGCCCTGGGATCCTGGGGTGAGGAGGACATGGTCATTGCCCTCCCAGAGCTCACAGTCTTCAGTGCCTTTGAGTACCTCACAAGGACTGTTTTGAGAAGAAGATTCAGCACTTAGTGTGGAATAAATGCCACTACTCTTCCTTATTACAAACATTCCTACTCTCATCTTCTTTCTAAACAGGGGACCAAGCACCCATTGGAATCCTTTCTCAGCTCAGATAAACTTACTTCCTACTGATTTGGGATCTTTGGCAGAATTGTCACTGTCTGTACTCTCACAGCATTTTGCATAGACTTTTTTCTTAACAGCTTTATTGGGACATAATTCATCTATTACACCGTTTGCATTTAAAGTGCTCAGTGGCTTTTTGTATATTTACAGAGTTGTTCAACCTCATCACAATCTAATTTTAGAGCCTCTTGGTCATCCCCCCAATTAAACCCTATACCCATTAGTAGTCAATCCCCCTTCTTCCTTTCATCCTTACCCTACTAATCTCCTTTGTGTCTCTGGATTTGCATATTCTGGATATTTCATGATTTATTTCATATGAAATAAATAAACTGTATGAAATAAATCATACAGTTGTGCCCTTTTCTATGTGGCTTCTTTACTTGGCATCATATTTTCAAAGTTGACCCACGTTATAGCATGTATCAATACTTTATTCCTTTTTATGGCCAAAATGTATTCCATTCTATAGATATGCCACATTTTCTTTGTCCATTCATCAGTTGATAGTCATTTGGAGTCTTTTGACTTTTGAGTATTATGAATAATGCTACTGTAAACACTTGTATACTAGTATTTGTGTGAACATATGTTTTCATTTCTTTGGGGAAGTTTATATCCAAGTTGGAAGAGGTGAAATGACTTATGTCCTGCTCCTGACGATAAAAAATGGTACAATACTTCAAGGATACAGCAGTACTTCATTAGTTTACAAAAATGTACTTATTTATTAAACTTTACTCCTAAGAATATATCCTAAGCATTAATTTAAAAACAATAACTATATTTTGGAAAATGTTAGTTGTAGTGTTAATGATTTGGTTGAAAAAAATGCAAAGATCTGAAATATCTAATAATGAGATAATATAAATTAAAAAGACCCATGAAACACAAAGCAATAAACTTAGAAAGCCATAAATTTGGTATCTAGATTTTTTAGAAGCATAAAAAATGACAAATATGTAAAAAGCATATAAAGTATAGTTTTCCTATCTTTAGACTTGTACACATGGACCAATCAAAATTAAAAGCAGGGGTTTAATTAGGGTACTGAATTTGTCAATTATTTTTTTCAGCTTTTAAATGTGCTAATTTCTTGGTTTTATGAGTATGAAGTTTCAGTTATACAAGATAAGTAAGTTCTAGAGACCTAATGTAAAACATAGTGCCTAGACCTAACAACACTGTTTTGTGTATTTAAACATTTGTTAAGAGGGTAGACATCATGTTAAGTGTACTTACCACAATAAAAATGTAAAATGATAGAAAATAGGAAAAATGGAACCCTAAACTTTTTTCAAATGGTGTAATTGTATGTATATGTGTGTGTGTGTTTGTGTGTATATTTTTGTGAACTTCACCAGAGGGAGATTCTGATTCAGTAGGTTTTATGGATTGAACTGGGTCCCCAGAATGTGTGTTGAAGTCCTAATCCGCAGTACCTCAGAATGTATCCTTATTTGGAAATAGTGTTGTTGCAGATGTAATTAGCTGAGTTAAGGTGAGGTCATACTGGAGTAGGGTGGGCTCCTATTCCAATCTGATTTATGTGATCGGTGTCCATATACAAAGAGGAGAAAGACACACAGAGGTGTGATAGCAATGTGAAAATGGAGGCAGAGATTGGGGTTATGCTGCTACAAACCAAAGAACGTTTGGAGCTAGCAAAAAAATAAATAAATGGGGGGGGCGGAGTCAAGATGGCATACTAGGAGGACGTGGAATGCGTGTCCCTGCACAACTAGGGCACCTACCAGGCACCAGTGGAGGACCACGGACACCTAAGGGGATGGGAGGAAACCCCAGCAACCAGATAGGACGTGGGGCATGGGGGGAGTGAAGGGGTGAGAAGTGGAGGTGGGATGGGACTGGCGCCCCTGAGGGGCAGCTGTGGGAGGGGAAGGGATCCCATGCTCGAAGGGGTAAACTGGGGAACCACTGGGAGGGCAGAGGATCAAAAGGGAGCATGGCCAGTTTTCCCCTGCCCACTTGGGCCCCCAGGAACCTGCTGAGATCACGGGCCTGAACCTCTGCCCACCTAGGCCCCCTCCAGCAACGCAGGTCCTGAGGGAGTGGGAGGGAGTGAAGGGGGAGCAAAATTAAAGGCCAGACCTCCGGGACTGGCACCCCTGAAGGGTAGCTGGGGGAGAGAAGGAGTTCCTACACCCAGCAGACCCATCCAGGGTTAGGGGTCCAGAGGCAATGGGGGAGACCCTGGAGGAGATGGTGGGGGTGGGGCACGAAGGAATGGAAGGGAACGCAGCCATTGCTTTCCCTGTCCACTTAGGCCCCTGGAAGCCTGTTGGGCTCCCGAGCCTAATCTTCTGCCCTTGGAGCCTCCCTCCTGCTGCGCAGAGCCCAAACCCTGCCCCTACACCCTCACCCAGGGCCCCACCTCTACACTCTGAGACCCCCTCCAATGCTGGCCTAAACCCCACCTTCACTCAGGGCCTCACCTCCAAACTCTGGAACCCCACACTCCAGAGGTCTTCCTTTCGAGGAGCTGCCTCTCCCCTTTTGCAAACATCCTAAGCAGAGGCCCCACCCCACGCTCAAGCCACACACCCCCACCTACCTAGGTCCCACCCCACCCTAAACCCCACCCTTGCCTAAGTTCCACAACCCCTAAACTTTGCCCCACAGCCAAGGCTTGTTTTTCTTTTTTTTTTCTTTTCCTTTTTCCTCTTTTAAATTGGGGTTCTGTTTTACCTTGTTGATTCATTGTTGTTGATTCATTTATATTTTTAGTTTTCCTAATAAATCTTTTATTTTTTAAATTTTATTTTATTCTTTATACTTTGTTAGTGATCTCTCTTTTTGGTTTCTTGCCCCACACCTGCTTTTTTTTCTGCTGTGGTTTTATTTTACCTTGTTGCAGTTGTTTCAATTATAGTTTTATTTTTCCTAATATATTTTTTAATCTTTCTAAATTTATTTTGTTTTATATTCTTTGATATTGTACTGCTCCTTTTTTTCTTTCTTCCTTCCTTTTTTTTTTTCAATCGTGCCACAAAGCTTGCGGGATATTTGTTCCCAGACTGGAGGTCAGGCCTGAGCTTCTGTAGTGGGAGCTCAAAGTCCAAACTGCTACACCAACAGAAAACCTCAGACCCAGGGAATATCAATCAGAGTGAGACCTCCTGGAGGTCTTCATCTCAGCTCTCATACCCAGCTCTATCGAACTGCCTTCAAACTCCAGTGCTGGACATCTCAGGCCAAACAACCAGTAAGACAGGAATACAGCACCACCCAACAAAAAAAAGAAAAAAAAAACATGAAACAACAACAAAAATATATCACAGACGAAGGAGCAAGTAAAAACCTACAAGACCAAATAAATGAAGATGAAATAGGCAAACTACCCAAAAAAGAGTTCAGAATAATTATAGTAAAGATGATCTAAAATCTCAGAAACAGAATGGAGAAAATATAAGAAACATTTAGCAAGGATTGAGAAGAACTAAAGAGCAAGCAATCAGAGATGAACAACACAATTACTGAAATTAAAAATACTCTAGAAGGAATCAATAACAGAAACTGAGGCAGAAGAACGGATAAGTGACCTGGAAGATAAAATGGTGGGAATAACTGCCATGGAGCAGAATAAAGAAAAAATAATGAAAAGAATTGAGGACGGTCTCAGAGACCTCTGGGGCAACATTAAATGCACCAATATTCAAATTATAGGGGTCCTAGAAGACGAAGAGAAAAGGAAAGGGTCTGAGAAAATATTTGAAGAGATTTTAGTTGAAAAATTCCCTAATATGGGAAAGGAAATAATCAATCAAGTCCAGGAAACAGAGAGGGTACCATACAGGGTAAAACCAAAGAGAAACATAAAAAATTCAAGTCAATAAATAAATGTCTTTCTTTAAATTGAGATGCACATCAATATGTATATTTAGGGGATTATTTCTTATTCCCTCCCCTAGTCCTTTACAACTATTATTAACTTGGCAGTGTTCTTGTTATAAATGATGTCTTCAAAATCAAGTAAATTGATATTCCCTATAGAAGTGGTATGACTTCTGAATATTAAAAACAGTATGGTCTGAAAAACTGAAAACAACTAATAAAATGTTAACATGAAAACTTTGGGAAGATAATAAATGTAACTAAGGATAGTGATAAGCAGGGATATGCTGACCACTAACAATATGCTGGACAATATGATCAATATTGTATCTGAAACATCTCATCCCCTCTCTTAGCAACATTACTAGATGGGTGTTGCTGTTATCATTAACTCCACGTTACAAATAAGCTAAGTGAAGTTTGGGGCATCTAAGTGACTTGCCTGAGTTTATAGACCTCAGAGCAGAGCAAGTAGTCAAACTCAAGTCCATGTGACTTCAGGATGGGCAGGAATGCACTGTGGTTAGATCCTGGTCAGCCTTGGTTTCTGTGTAGGCTCTACTATGTGACCTTGGACAACTTGCTTAACCTCTCTCAGTTTTCTTATTTATGTGATGGTAATATAACATGAAGACCAAGTAAATGAATACATGGAAAATGCTTAGAGTAATACTTGGAACAGTAAGCTTTCCAAGTATGTGAGTTATGTGTCTGGAATTTGGTGGGTTTTTGACAAATAGTTGAGGTATTATTATTATTATTATTATTATTATTATTAAAATCTGATGAAATACCATTGACAGAAGTTGCCAAATTTTATTTTTAGAAAAATAAATTTTTTGGAAAAAAGGTTTTTGGAAAAAAAATCAATAGATATGCAGATGAAATTATTTAGGTTTACATTATTCCAAAGCATTGATTTAACATCTATTCAATTAAACACTAATGATCTAACATAAAATCTAAAATTATCTGAGATGGAATGAAGGGGCAATAGAAAGTAATTTTTAAAAATACATTGATTCAACTAGACACCATGATTTTCATGTACCATCTCATATTGAATATTTGAAGTATAGTGTTACCTCATGTATTATCACTTACATGAATAAGGGGTTCCATATCCAATGAAGTATGTAACCAGAATTTTATGATGCTATTTTGCAAACTTTATTGTTATTTTATTCATAGCCTCAATATGATTGCAATTTGTTAAAGCCCAATAATACTTTAAAATAACTGTCTCCAAATTTATTGCTAACTAGGATAATTAACTTTTCATTAGAGTTAAAACCACTCATATTACACTCGATGTTGTAATATTTCATAGGCTGACTGCAATATTTTAATTTCGAAAAAAATTACCATCTGTACTTTCTTTGAGTATTTTCATTGGGTGACCTACGCATAAACTCTAACATAGGTGTCCTAAGGGAAAAAGCTACTTTCAGTTAGATAGCAATGGGGCACTCTGTGACACTGGCTAAATCATGGAGCTGCTATCAAGGATGTGTTGTTTCCACATAAGAAAGAAAGTGATTACTTTGTTGGAATGTCAACAATGATTTTTTCACAAAACTATGTCACTTAGCTCTTTAAACAAGCTAGAATTATTTCAGTTAAGATATCGGAGAAAAACCCTAGGATTATCTTACATTTTCATATACCAAATTCTGAATTATAAATTCAGATACAAATTGCCTCAACTGGAAGTGGTTTCACATGATTTCTTTTTTTTTTTTTTTGGTGGTACACGGGCCTCTCACTGCTGTGGCCTCTCCCGTTGGGAGCACAGGCCCTGGACGCACAGGCTCAGTGGCCATGGCTCGCAGGCCCAGCCGCTCCACGGCACGTGGGATCTCCCCAGACCAGGGCACGAACCCACGTCCCCTGCATCGGCAGGTGGACTCTCAACCACTGTGCCACCAGGGAAGCCCCTCACATGATTTCTTAAAGGCAGGTTGGAATCTCTAATTGCACCATTTGGGATAGCACCTGTAGAATCAACAGTGATCAAAATGACAGTTCTACAACACATATACAGTTCTACAACACATATTCTTCCAAAGTTCAAAATATGGAAAGATTAAACATTTGTATTTTCAAATTCCCACTCACAGTCATATGAAAGCATATAGAAATTGCTTCATATACAGGCAACTAATCCTCTAATTTCACCGAGACTTAAAGATAAATTGAAGAAACTTCAATTGTTCTTATTTCTGTAGGTGAGGAAAGTTGAGTGACTTGCTCAGAGTGATAGATGTAGTTCCTAGAATTAGGATTAATGGAGATTCTAAAAATACCCCAACATATCTGAAGTAAAAACAAGATCAAGAGGGCAAAGGTGCATGTCACTGGACCTAAAAGCCCTGCCTGGAATAGTTGCCATGGCTCAAAATAGCAGTCTTCCTAAGTAGGTTTTCTGGGTTTTGGGGACTGAGATCTACACTCAGACACACCATTCTCAATATGTTGAAAACCAGACACAAAGGGACTATCTTGAAAGCAGCAAAAGAAAAATGACTCATCACATACAAGGGAAATGCAATAAGGTTAACAGTTAACTTTTTATCAAAAACAATGGAGAGCAGAAGGCAGTGGAATAGTGTATTTGAGGAACTAAAAGGAAAAAAAAAATGCTTCATCCAAGAATCTTATATCACATAAAATTATTTTTCAAAAATTAAAGGGAAATAAAGTCATTCCCTGATAAACAAAAACCAAAGGAACTTTTACTAGCCAATCTGTTTTATACAAAACACCAAAGGAAATTCTTCAGGCTGACAGCAGGAGAAACCAGACAGTAATTTGAATCCACAGGGGAAAAAAACCACAAAGAGCACTGGTAGAGATAATTATGTACGTAATTATAAAAGGCAATACTATTGCATATTTCTTTTTCTTTCTTTTCTTAACTGATTTTAAAAGTTTATGTAATATATCTCTTTTTCTATGGGGGGGACCATGCTGCGCAGCTTGTGGGATATTTGTTCCCTGACCAGGGATCAAGCCTGTCCCCCAGCCATGAAAGCACCAAATGCTAACCATCACAGCACCAGGGAATTTCCAAAAAGGTTATGTAAACTTATATCTACCTATCTATCTAGTATTATTATCTAATATTATTGGGCCTATAACACATAAACTGTAATATATTTGACAATAACAGTAAAAAGGAGGAAGGTGAGAACAAAGCTACATTGGAGTAAGAAAATAATACTAGATAATAACTCACATACATAGGAAGAAATGAAGAGAACCAGAAATGGTAAATAAGAAGGCTAATATAACAAACTCTAGAAATATATACTTGCTCTCTTTTCTTCTCTCAGCTTCATTAAATTATATAAAATTATAAGCAATAATTATAAAAATATGTTCCTAGATCATAACATATATAGACATAATATGCATAGCGGTAAGAGCTATATAAGAGTAAAATATCTATATCTAGAATTAATTTAGTATAAATCTGAAATAGACTATCATAAGTTAAGTGTATATGGAAACCCTTAGAACAACTAAGAAATTAACTTAAAAACATATAGTCAAAAATTATTTTAAAAATTAATACTTTAAAGCATAAAATATCAACCCAATGCAAAAGAAGCTAATAAATGAGGAGCAGGAGAACAGAAAAGACATAATACATGTGGGTAAATAGAGCAATATGAGGAATATGTTATAATAATAACAAAGTCAATCCCTCAGGGATATATAACAATTTAAGTGTATATGCACCTAAAATGAGAAACTCAAAAAGATAAAGAAAAACCTGGCAAAATTTAAGGAAGAAATAGACAAGTCAATAATAATAATCAGGGACATCAATGCCCTACTTTCAGTAATGGATAGAAAAACTTAACAGAAGATCAACAAGGAAATAAAGAATTTGAACAGCACTACAAGCCAATTAGACATAACAGACATCTGTAGAACACTGCACTAAACAACAGCAGGATACAAATTCCTCTGACTTGCATGTGAAACATTTTCCAAGATAGACTATATGGTTGACCATGAAAAAAGTTTCAATAAATTTAAAAGGATTGAAATCATACATAGTATGCTTTCTGACAACAGTGGAACTAAATTAAAAATTAATAACAAAGGAAACTTGGAAAATTCACAAATAAGTGTAAATTAAACAAAATATTCCTGAATAACAAAAGGGTCAAATTAAAAATCCTGAGGAAAAACTAGGAAATACTTTGAGATGCATGAAAACAAAACCACAACATATCCAAACACATAGGAGACAGATAAAGCAGTGTTTAGAAATTGACAATTATAAATACCTATGTTAAAAAATTTAAAAAGTACTTTATATCAGTAACCTAAATTTCCACCTGGATAAATGAGAAAAAGAAGAGTAAACTTAACACAAAACTAGAAGATGGAATAAAATAATGATGAATTGTGTGGGTTTATTCTGAGGTATCTTATTCTTCTTGATGCAATTGTAAATGAGATTGTTTTCTTAACTTCTTTTTCTGATGGTTTGTTATTAGTGTATAGAAACACAATAGATTTTTGTATATTAATTTTGTATCCTGCAACTTTATTGTATTCACTGATGAGTTCTAATAGTTTTTTGGTGGTGTCTTAGGATTTTCAATGTATAGTAACATACCATCTGCAAACAGTGACAGGTTTACTTCTTCCTTCCCAATTTGGATTCCTTTTATTTCTTTTTCTTGTCACATTGCTTTGGCTAGAACTTCCAACATTATGTTGAATGAAAGTGGCAAGAGTGGGCATCTTTGTCTTGTTCCTGATCTTCATCTTTTCCCCACTGAGTGTGATATTAGCTGCCAGCTTGTCATATATGGCCTTTATTATGTTGAGGTATGTTCCCTCTATACCCACTGTCTGGAGAGTTTTATCATAAATGGTATCGAATTTTTGTCACAAGGTTTTTCTGCATCTATTGAGATGATCATATCATTTTTATTCTTCAATTTGTTAATATGGTGTATCACCTTGATTGATATGCAAATATTGAACCATCCATCCATCGCTGGAATAAATCCCACTTGTTCATGGTGTATGATCCTTTTAATGTATTGTTGAAATCAGTTTGCTAATATTTTGTTGAGGATTTTTGCATCTAAGTGCATCAGTGATATTGGCCTGTGATTTTCTTTTTTTGTGATATCTTTGTCTGGTTTTGTATCAAGGTGATGCTGGCCTCATAGAATAAGTTCAGAAGCATTTCTTCCCTGGTAATTTTTTGGGATAGTTTAAGAGGGATAAGTATTAACCCTTCTGTAAATGTTTGGTAGAATTCGCCTATAAAGCCATCTGGCCCTGGAGTTTTGTTTGTTAGGAGTTTCTTTAGTACTGATTCAATTCATTACTAGTAATTTGTCTGTTAATAGTTTTTATTTCTTCCTAATTAATTCTTGGGAGATTGTACATTTCTAGGAATTAGTCCATTTCTTCTAGGTTATTTATTTGTATATATTTGTTTGTAGTAATCGTTTATGATTCTTTGTATTTCTGTGATGTCAATTATAAGTTTTCCTTTTTCATTTCTAATTTTATTGAGAATAAATAATCTCTTTATCTTGATGAATGTAGCTATAGGTTTATTAATTTTGTTTATCTTTTCAAAGAACCATCTCTTAGTTTCATTTGATCTTTTCTATTTTTTTAGTCTCTATTTTATTTGATTCTGCCATGATATTTATTATTTCTTTCTTCAACTATCATTGGAAGTAAAATATCTATACTAACAAAACTATAAGGCATTAATGAAAGAAACTGAAGACAACCCAAACAAATGGAAAGATACATTGTGTTCATGGATTGGAAGAATTAATATTATTAACAAGACCATACTACACAAGGCAATCTAGAGATTTAATGCAATCTGAGTCAAAATACCAGCAGTATTTTTTAAAGAACTAGACAAATAATTCTACAATTTGTATAGAAACAAAAAAGACCCCAGATAGCCAAAAAATCTTGAGAAACAAGAACAAAGCTGGAGATATCATGGTCTCTGATTTCAAACTTATATTACAAGGCTACAGTAATCAAAGAGTATTGTACTGGCCTCCAAACAGACACATAGATGGATGGAACATAATAGAGAGCCCAGAAATGAACCCACACTTATATGTTCAATTTATATATGACAAAGGAAGCAAGAATACACAGGGGAAAAAAGACAGCTTCTTCAACAAATTGTGCTGGGAAAACTGGAAAGCTACAGGCAAAAGAATCAAACTGGACTACTTTCTCACACCCTATACAAAAATAAACTAAAATTGATTGAAGACTGAAATGTAAGACCTGAAACCATAAAAATTCTAGAAGAAACATAGGCAGTACACTTTCTGACATCAGTCTTAGCAATATTTTTTTGGATATGTCTCCTTAGAAAAGGGAAACAAAAGAAAAAAAATAAACAAGTGGCACTACATCAAAATAAAAAGCTTTTGAACAGAAAAGAAAACTATCAACAAAACAAAAAGACTGCCCCGTGAATGGAAGGAGATATTTGCAAACAATATATCTGATAAGGGGTTAATTTCCAAAATATACGAAGAACACATATAACTCAACATAAAAAAAAATCCAATTAAAGAATGCATAGAGGACCTGAATAGACATTTTCCAAAGAAGACAGGCAGATAGCCAACAGGCACATGAAAAATTGCCCAACATCACTAATCATTAGGGTAATGCAAATCAAAACCACAGTGTGATATCACCTTACACTTGTCAGAATGACTATTATCAAAATGACTAGAAATCACAAGCGTTGGCAAGGATGTGGAGAAAAGGAAACCTTCGTGAACTGTTGATGAGAATGTAAATTGGTTCTGCTATGGAAAACAGCATTTAGGATCCTCAAAATATGGGGTGTTTGCTCCTTCAGATTGGCATGTGCAGTGAGCCTCCAGTGCAAGGCTCTCTCCACTCTGATTGTTAGCAGGCCAGCATGCATGCATTCCTTGCAAGTAGAGTCTAGGCTTCTCCAGCCCCTCTATCTGTCTCAGTCTTTCTATCTGTCTCAGGAGCTTGTCGTCTCTGCTCAGGACCCCAGGACTGAGATGCCTAGATTGTGGCTCAAGCTGCTCACTCCCCCAGGCAAGGGTTCACTGTATGGACTTTCTCCTTCTACAGATCCCTTTTGGGGTGCAGATCCTGACCCAATGCCTTTTCTTCTGGTCCTACCTGGTTACATGGAGACCTTTCTTTGGTTACATAGGAATTCTTCCACCAGTTTCTAGTTCATTTTCTGTGAGAATTGTTCCACATGTAGGTTATTTTTTATGTGTTTGTGGGAGGAGGTGAGCTCTATGTCCTCCTACTCCACCATCTTGATCCCTCTTTATCTACTCTCTTTATTGAGCCTTCAGTGGACTATCAAAAGGAATATCATTTTCAGTTGATATAAAGGATCTTTTTTTTTCTCTGTAGCTTTCTTTTATGGGACCTTCTCTATCTATAGGGCATCACTGATCTTCACATTACTATCTGAAATCAAAGATAGAAGTAACTCATCCTGGATAAAATAGTATTTGTTCCTGAGATGTACCCTAAGGGAGAAGTTGATTTGAACTGGCACATAGATATAAGAGTTTATCTTATGAAAAACTAGTTCAATTTGTGAAGCAGCCTTAATTCATCAGGATGTTACCATAAACCAGCTTTATCTCATCTTATTATCTTTATCTGCTTTCTCTGTGTTTCATCAAAACCATCTTCTCCATCTCTTACAGATATCCTAGCAGAAGCCGTAACTCTGAAGTCACTTTCAGGTTCCAAAAAGTCTAATACAGCCCAGTTGAAAACTTCAGTTTCATATTCAAATTCCACCCTGTCTACTCATTTGGACCAGGGCAGGGCAGTCAGCTCAAGTCCCTTTAGTACACAGTTGAATGATATGCTCACTCATACCTCCTCCTACTCAAGCACTTTGGAGTGTGAGGGTAAGTTAGTCCACTTCTGATAAACCTCTCACTCCCTCCATTTTCAATGCTAACAATGCTGGGGTGGGAGCTGGATAGGAGGAATAGAGGAGAGAAGACCTCCTTGGAGAATTAGTAAACTCTTGGTTACGAGGAGCCACCCCTGACTGATTCTAGATTTTGGTTTCTTCTATGATGAGACCATGATGGTCTCCATGATTCCTTAGGGTGATACTCAGCTCTATTCTGGCTACATCTGTCAGTGCAGGTTCTCTCAGAGAAAGGCAGTCTCCCTTCAGCACCATATGGCATCTTCTTCCATCTAACTTTCGGTAGGACAACATAAACTGTTGAGATCCTCTTCTTCATTCTAAGATGGAATAATCCTCTCAGTCTCTTCTTCCCAGGAACACGACACCATAGTATGAACCTCTTCTGCTAGATCAGGATAAGCCAGTAAGCTTCAGTCTTCACAAATTTCCATGTGGGAAATAGATACCAGTCTACCAAACACGCAGGGACACAAGCCAAGCTCTCCCAAGAATGTCTTTCTCCTGGAGGAAAGAGAAGGTCATTTCAGCAGAGTTTACAGGTCACACAAATTCAGCAGGTATAGTGTCCCTGGGTTTATGGTTAGTCTGATATCTTCATGGGGTCAGGTTTGGGCTGGGCAGGAAGTGATGGGGGGGGTGTCTCTGGACAATGGTCTGTCATGATAGTCTGGTGATTGGACAGCACCTTTTTGGTAACGAAATGACAATGATGTTGTTAAATGTTGGTTTGTGAATGCTGTGGGACAATAGATTGAAAGAGAGTAAGCATAAGATGTGAAGACCAGTCAAAAGACTTTTGCAATAGCACAAATTACTGATCCCACAGCCCAGTGTGGCAGCATAAGAGTGATGTGTTATAGGATCAGTTTCTGTGTCAGAGACCAAAATAGTGCTAGCTTAAACAAGGTTTCAGTTGCAGTCTGGGCCTTCCCAGGCCAAGGCTGGCATGGCATGCCTAGGCGTTGAGGGCCAGCTTTCCTCTACCATACTTCTCTGCCATCTCTAGGATGCCACTCATCCTCATTTCCCAGGACGGCTCATTACCATGGACATGAGAGATCATGGAGAGGAGGCAAAGATACCACAGCACAAGAAGAACATGAAAAAATGCAGGAGGCGGATGAGGACTAAATTATCTGAGAGAAAGTCTATGACCTTAAAAGTACAAACCTTATAATCAGAGATTTTTTCTTTATTTTTTATTTTTATTTTTTTTTTTGCAGTACGTGGACCTTTCACTGCTGTATCCTCTCCCGTTGCAGAGCACAGTCTCCGACGTGCAGGCTCAGCGGCCATGGCTCACGGGCCCAGCCGCTCCGTGGCATGTGGGATCTTCCTGGACCGGGGCACGAAGCCATGTCCCCTGCATCGGCAGGCAGACTCTCAACCACTGTGCCACCAAGGAAGCCCCATAATCAGAGATTTTGGACCAGAAGAGATAAAAAGAGAATAAACGATTAAAGAGAGAAATGGAAGAGAAAAATAGTCCTTATAGAAAGTCACATTATATGTAGCAGGAAGGCAATTAGATGCTGATGAAATAACAGTGGGGGACACACAGGACACGGATTAAACAAGAAAAGAATATAAATGAAAAATTCACAAAAGAATTAATATAACTGGTTAACAATGATGCAGCACATATGTGAGCCAGTAGAAATGAAAGAGATACAAACTAATACAGAAGAAATATATACCCTGCCTATTAAATTTTAAAAGATTAAAAATTAATATTAATGCTAGGAAGAACAAATTTTATATTTTTGGATGTGTGTTTTTGGCAATGTGCCAAGTTCTTAAAAATCAGCATATTATTCTAAAGAGTAATATCATTTAAAAAATAATCCTGAAGAAATTCATTTAATGGGGAAAAAGTAACTAAAATAATATTTTTTCCTTCCATGACATTATAGCAATAAAAAATTGGGAGGAACCTAAGTGTTTAGCAATGTGGGTCACTGAGTAATTATCTGTGTTGTGCACTTTGCCTGCTCAAAATAAAGACTTTGTTTTTCAGCCTTTGTGGTGTTCTCAGAGTGAGTGAGCAGTGCCAATTTATCCCTAGAGCATAGTAGGCACAGGGCCTGAGGCACACGATATTTTAAGGGCCCATGAAATGTTTTAATTTCTTTTAAAATTAGAAGAAAAATATGATTATTTCCTGGACTATAGTCCAGCAAGTTTTTATACCAATGCAGTTGTGAAATATAAATTTTAATACTATTTTTGAAGGAAAGAACACATGAAAGCAAAAGTGCCTAGGATCCTCAAAGTCACCATAGGACCGTGAGAGGGAGGAGTTGCAGACACGGGCCACAACTCCAAGGCCTCTGCATTGTTACCATTGCAGTGCCAGAGGAAGAGAAGGAAGGAGAACAGGGTCCAGCATCAGGCTTATGGGATGCCCTTGGAACAGAGCAGTAGAAATCCCAAGGAATTCACCAACTAGAGCTTTTCCAGGCAGCATTCTGAAGCCATTGAAAGGAAGGTTCACTGAAAGTCCAGTGGATTTGTTTTAAGGTTAACATTTTAAAAAATTATATGTATGTGGAAACATTTCTATTATATATTATTAAATATAAGAAGCAAGATAAGGAACATCATGTACAATATAATCCCATGAATATATGAGTGTATCAGTTTGTATATGGAATAGGAAATATACAGGAAATAGCTGAGTTACCTCCAAAGTGGGATGGATATAGGGAAACATGGAAAAGGGGGAGAGGGAGGGATCAATAGGCAGAGCATGGAAATTTTTAGTGCAGTGAAACTATTCTGTTTGACATTAAAATAGTGGATTTGTCCAAACTCATAGAATATACAACACCAAAAGTAAACCCTAATGTAAACCATGGACTTTGGGTGATTATGATGTGCCAGTGTAGGTTCATCAACTGTAACACAGGTACCTCTCTGGTGCGTGGTACTGATGGTAGGGGAGGTTAAGCACGTGTGGGGGCAGGGAGTATATGAGAAATCTCTGTACTTTCTGCTTAATTTTGCTGTGAACCTAAAATTACTCTAAAAAGTAAAGTTTACTAATTTTTAAAGGCCTTCCTCTACTGTAATAGTTGGGAGAGAAGATGCTACTTTATGAATAACATTCATACCTTGCAAGCCAGAAAGGAGACTTAGAGGTACTGAAAACAACCTGAAAAACTCTAATCATGCACAGCCTATCCCTGTGTCCCCCAGTCCAAAGGGACATTAATTCCATCAGGCTGTTGTTAAAAACCACACATCAACTCTATAATTCAGGGCTTTCTTAGTTTGACTCATGAATTTTTCTTAAACCAAAATCTTGTCAATAACTGAAAATAATGCCTGTAGTCAAACATTTTCATGTTGCAACTGCAAGATAGTTAATTCTGCCACAACTAGTTAAAAATGGACTGGATTCAATATCATCATGAGTAAAAATGCAGCAATTACAGGTCAGTGAACATTCAAAAACATAAATAAATCATATATAAAAATAAAGGTTGTACATATATACATACCATGGTATTTCTAAGTCTCTACATATACCTCTACACACACATACACACATAAATAATACACATATATGTATACACGTATAAATAAAGTTGATCACAGCCAATGACTTCTTCAAGCAAAGTTCAAGAGATCAAGTTCAATTATAAATTTTTTGTCCACTTTATTAAGAATTGTCATGGCTGGGATTTTACCTTAGATTTCATATTCAAGAGACTTCTTATCCCAAGCCCCATTATCACCATACATGACAGTATTTACCCTCCTTCACTACCACATGTGCCGTCACTGTTTTCCAAGGAGCACTACTACATCTGCAAGAAATCTGCCCTCCTGTGCCCAGTCCCCTTGTTGCTCAGGACAGGCACATGTAAAGTGGTTGGCCCAGCTCAGTGATGCATTGTTCATAAGTTCTATTCTCTCCATAAAAGTAACATATGGTAAGTATTGTATGTTGAATTATATCTCCACCCACCAACAAAAGATATGTTGAAGTCCTAATCCCTGGTACCGCAGAAAGTGACCTCATTTGGAAATAGGACCTTGCACACATAGTTAAGATGAGGTAATAAGGGAACAGGATGGGGCCCTAAATCAATATGACTTGTGTCCCAATAAAAAGGGAGAATTTGAACACAGAGACAAACATGCACAGAGGGAGACTGCCGTGTGAACAAGAAGGCAGAGATATGGCTGATGTGTCAGCAAGCGAAGGGACACCAAAAATTGCTTTCAAATCACCAGGAGCTAGGAGAGAGGCCTGGAACAAATTTCCCCTCACAGCCGTAGAAGGAACTAGCCCTGCCCACACCTTGATCTCACACTTCTAGTCTCTGGGGCTGTTGGAGAATTAATTTCTGTTGTTTAAGCTAAATACACACATACATACATACATAAATAAAGATAAGGGATGGTTCAATATAATCCTGTTGATGTGTGAGTGGATGTGGTAGTTTATATATGGGTATTTGCGTGGGAAATGGCTGGGTTACTGACTTACCTCTATGGTGAGGCTGGGTGTAGGGAAATATTGGAAAAGAGACACTTCAGATGTAGCTTCTTCCCTACAGTGTGTCCATATTCTCAATATTATATTTAGTATTCCATTATATTTTTATAAAAATATTTTTATAAAATATTTTAATTATCATACTTTTACAGTATAATTATCATATTTTAACAGTAAAACTAATAAAATCTCTTGAAAATGGCTACATGAAAGTAAAATGAGGAAATCTTTCATTTACCTTTCTATTTCCTTATATTGATAAATATATTTGAAGAATATTATTTTTGGGTTTTCCTGGTGGCGCAGTGGTTGAGAGTCCGCCTGCCGATGCAGGGGACACGGGTTCGTGCCCCGGTCTGGGAGGATCCCACATGCCGCAGAGCGGCTGGGCCCATGAGCCATGGCCGCTGAGCCTGCGCGTCCGGAGCCTGTGCTCCGCGACAGGAGAGGCCACAGCAGTGAGAGGTCCGCGTATTGCAAAAAAAAAAAAAAAAAGAATATTATTTCCTCTTATTGAAAGAAATTTTAGGTTATGAAATATTCAGCATCCTTTCTGCCTGGATACCAATCTGTGCTAGGTCTGGACCATTCATAATCCTTTCTAACTCAAAAAAGTGTCTGATTTAATAAATATGTAAAGGACTCATTATTATTAATGAATGTGGAAGGAGAGAATAAACCACCGTGCCTCTGCTTCATAAATAGTGTGAAACAGGTAGAAAGAGTGATGGACTCTGACAGGAGCAGGCAAAGTGCAGCATCACTAGCGGGAGCAGCTGGGGCATGGGTCAGGGAAGGCTCAGCAACTGCCTGCCACTGGAAGTTCACTTGGTCAGAGCCCAGCCAAGACCCAGACATGAGACCAAGGGAGGGGAAGTAAGCAGACCATCAAAGCCACTGAACTGGTGTCTCACTATCTGAAGAGGCTGTTTCACTCACTATTGGTGAAAGAGAAATCCCTCACCATTGCACACTCCATGTTAACAGGGGTTGAACACTGCCTTCATTTAGCTTTTATGCTCTGTGGACTTTGTAGATGGTGACTAAAGTCATATGAGTAAACTCTGCCTTGAATGACCAGAGCACCCTTCTTGGGCTCTTTCCTGATAAACCACCACCTCCTTCTTTTGGAGGAACTCCTCGTCCTTTTAACAATTTTGCAAATTATCTAAAAGAGCAAGATGGAAATTTGTTTCCCAAATTACCCAGAGGGGTCCACTTGGTCCCAAACCCAAGTGATTGGGGTAATTGTGTTTCTTGCATCCATCAGCCAACCAATGACTGTTGCTTTTGTCTCTATGCCTCAGGTGAGAAATCTCTCGTGTCCTTTCTATCCCGGGTGCTCAGGTTGCTGGGCTCTACTAGGCAACTCCTGTGTTCCAAGCTAGGTCTTGGTTCTGTGCTTCATCTCTCAGAAAATTTGGGGGCAGGCCTGGTGGTAAAACATGTACCCACAGACACAGATTACACACACACATACATGTATTCTTTTTTTAAATTTATCGAAGTGTAGTTGATTTACAATGTTGCATTACTTTCAGGTGTGTAGCAAAGAGATTCAGTTATACATACATATATACATCTATATGTTTCAGATTCTTTTCCCTTATAGGTTATTATAAAATATTGAGTATAGTTCCCTGTGCTATACAGTAAGTCCTTTCTGGTTATCCATACATGTATTCCTGAACACTGTAAATTGAATCTGAACATAAATACTGTAGGTTGTACAGAATCATTTTAATTTGTCAATTTAAAATTAGAATTCTTTGACCAGCTAAAATGCACTTTCAAAAATTCATCCTTAGATTTTATATACTGAAAAAATATAGAAAAATCTCATGGATTCCAAGCAACTCAATTCATATTCAGATGTGGGTATTGTTACAACTATGTAGAAAATTGTACAGTCCTTGGGAAAAAGTTTATACCAAAAACATAGGGAGAGTACTAACCCTAATCTTTTTTTTTTTTAAATGGAAATGCATTTCTTTTATTTATTTATTTATTTTATTTTACTTTTGGCTGTGTTGGGTCTTCGTTTCTGTGCGAGGGCTTTCTCTAGTTGTGGCAAGCGGGGGCCACTCTTCATCGCGGTGTGCGGGCCTCTCACTATCGTGGCCTCTCTTGTTGTGGAGCACAGGCTTCAGATGCGCAGTCTCAGTACTTGTGGCTCACGGGCCTAGTTGCTTCGCGGCATGTGGGATCATCCCACACCAGGGCTCAAACCTGTGTCCCCTGCATTAGCAGGCAGATTCTCAACCATTGTGCCACCAGGGAAGCCCTAACCTTAATCTTTAAAACTTTTTCTATTGACCTTTTATTCTACAGTAAAATCTCAACAGCAAACACCTATTGTCACTGAAATAAAGAGAACATGGAGTAGTTCTCCTGGATTTAATAATAAAGTAGAGAAAGAGTATTTTATAAAAAACTTTCCACTTGGGACTTCTCTGGTGGTGCAGTGGTTAAGAATCTGCCTGCCAATACAGGGGACATAGGTTCGAGCCCTGGTCCAGGAAGATCCTACATGCTGCAGAGCAACTAAGCCCATGCACCGCAACTACTGAGCCTGCGCTCTAGAGCCCACGAACCACAACTACTGAACCCACGTGCCACAACTACTGAAGCCTGTGTGCCCTAGAGCCTGTGTGCCACAACTACTGAGCCCACGCACAGCAACTACTGAAGCCCGTGCTCCTAGAACCTGTGCTCCACCACAAGAGAAGACACTGCAATGAGAAGCCCACACACCACAATGAAGAGTAGCCCCACTCACCACAACTAGAGAAAGCCCGTGTGCAGCAATGAAGACCCAATGCAGCCAAAAATAAAAACTAAAAAAAAACCACCTCTCTATTTATCTAAGACAATTTGAATAATAATGGGATCACAAATGAAAATGAAAGTGAAAAGAAAAATCAGAATTGCTAATTAAAAACAGAAGTGTTTTAAGGGGAATATCACTTGGCAGTTTGCATTCCAGTCAATAAATTCACATCAGGTTATTTGAAAATTGCCTAAGAAATGAATTTTTACTAGTTTAAAAAAGTTTACCATTACATAAATGAAAACGTCAATGTACATATTCTTTGTTGAGAATGAGAAATTTAACTTTTAAGTTTAACTTTTAAAACCACAAATATATGTTTCTTGAGTAAAGATTCATTATCCTTGTAAGTTAAATAATATTAATTCCTCTAAGTTTACATTTTTTAAGTTATACATTCTATTGGAAAATCCACTTTTTCATGTTTGTCATTGTATGACCATTACTACATAAAACTAAATAAAGTTTTATTATATTAACAAACAGAATATGTAACTTGTACTCTTGAGACAGCAAGCAATATTTTGTAAATGACAAGTGAATGAACATTATACATCATTCAATGATAAACAACTTAGCCCAAATCACAACTACTCTATATATTTTGTATTAAAGTTGAATATCTATTGTAAATTTATATTTTCCCAGAATAAGGACATTTTCTTTTATCTTCATGATTAACTGAGAGTTACATTAATCATACATGGATTATCAATTTTCAAGTTTATATAATAATATTAAAACTCTGTCTAAAAGTCTTATTAAAGGTAACATAACCTAACGCTCTTCTATTTTCTTGAGGTGGACATAAAATATCATCATCTGGTAATGGATATCTGTGTTGTACAAGCAATTTGTTTCAAGGCTGAGTAAACAGAGGAAGAGGGATGTAACATGCATGTTATTTGGGAAAATGGATGGAACAAATTTTTAGAGTTGACAGGAGGAAACAGGGTGAAGAGAACTGTGGAAAAGAGCAAGCATTATTGGGGATTGTCCTCAAGAAAAGGAGCTATAAAAAAGAAAACATATTGCAATTCTGAAATTGGGAGAATGGTACTTGAGGTAACTCTCGTTTGGGTCTGTGCTCATCTTAGGAAGTCTCCTGAGAGCCAGGAAAAGAGACCACGAGTTGAGGGATATGAAGAAAATGGAATTGGAATTAAATGGAAAACATGATAGAGAATTCAAAGAAACAGGTTGACTTTTATTTGCTCAGCAAAAGTGTGGAGATAAATGATACTAGCAATTATAAATTAGAGGACCTAATTTGCTACAGTTTGTTTATACATTTGGATTTTTTTGTTACTGTTTTTTGCCAGAACCATAGAGAGGAGAGTAAATGGGGTCCACTGAAGATTGAGGACTGTGACAATAGAAATGGCTTGAGGTCAACATGTGAGTTATTCCAGGAGACAATCCTTGACTACCATGGTCCAGGCTGGCAATGATTTCAGTGAGTACAAGAGCCACTGAGAGGAACAGGAAGCTTCAGTCCACAGGAGGCTCTGCAAGTGGTTGATGAGATTAGGGTGGTTCAGCCTGAAGTAGAACTGAAGCAGAAATTGAGGCTATTGAATTAGACTGTAATAAGGAAGATGCTGTTTTAACTGACAGCTCTCCCCCAAAGGATTTGACTTAGCTGTATGGCTTAGACTTGAATTTTGAAATTCTTCATTAATCTTCTTGCTTACTTAATATGCTTCAAAGCTCATAGAAGACAGATGTTCCCTGTGATAATGTCCCTCCATCAAGTGAAAGCTATTGTGATGTTCCGGTTTCATCCTATTGCTAATATGACTCTTGAG
The DNA here is from genome assembly GCF_951394435.1 of Stenella coeruleoalba. Taxonomy (NCBI): domain Eukaryota; kingdom Metazoa; phylum Chordata; class Mammalia; order Artiodactyla; family Delphinidae; genus Stenella; species Stenella coeruleoalba. Next base: position 26,914,565 of record NC_137153.1, on the reverse strand, counting down.
GCTGGGCTTTGGGGGCTGGGTCTTCTCCTCTGGGGAGAGATTAGCACACAGTGTCAGAGGCTTGGCCTATGTCCAGAGAGCATAAAGCCAGACAAAAATTTCTCCACTACAAGCTGCATTAATGTGATTGGGGCTCCATTTGTGAACTGCCAAGGCCATTTTTTCAAAAGGTTCTCTGATTGTTGATATCTGTCCCTCTGCTTTTCTCCAAACCCAGTTCTATTTATGAATTAACTGTAAGAGTTAACTGTGCCTACTGCAACAGATACCAATTTTTCATATGTGATCCTCTGACACCTCATTCAACTGACATTTGTGAACAGAGGGTATAAGCAAGCTATTCTGGGAGATGACTTGTTGCTATTTAAATTCTGATCATTCTTTTTTGTTAGCAAAGTTTGACAAGTCCCATTTCAATAAAGAAAATTATTAATACTGGGTATTTATTACTAGGATGTCTATTGGTATTGGGTGCCAGCAATGGCAGCCTCGTTATTTTCAGGTGTCTTATCCTGGGTGCCCCTCGAAGCCGAGGTAAGTCAATGATAGCTAATCACAAAGGGCTGCTTCACTATTAGTCAAAACTCTTACACTCCCATTATCCATTAATACATTTATTTAAACTCTTTCTGGCTCCACTCCCTGCCCAAAGGTATAAAACAGTCCATCAGACTGTTTAATATATAAACCTTCATTGATATTCAAAACTACTTGAAGAACAGAACATGGAGTCCTGGCAGCCTCCCCAACATTGGCATTCAGTTTAGTTCTATCTATAAAAAAAATTAAGCAGCCTTTTAAAAAATGCAGCACGGTGCTGCAATGCCCTTCTGCAATGCCTTATATCCTTTTTCTTGGGAGGTTTCAGGAAAACTTCCAATAGATGAGAAGTTTAACAAACCAAATGCATGTAGCATTAGCATTGTGTCATTTTAATGACCCCAGATATTCAAGATCTTCCTTTTCTCCAAGAAAACCCCTTAGACACAGAGGAATGCTTTGGTATCTGTCTGTAGCTTGAATGCTAAGGCTTTCCTTAGGTGAACTTGGGTTCTGTTACTACAGTAACTTTTTTTCAGCCAATCATATTATGGAGGAGGGACCTTAACCGTTTCAACTAGATTTTCAAATTCATTTTTGTAAAGATCTGCAAAGTACTCTCTGGTGATTTTTAAAAATGTTTTTCAGTGGTGATGTCCTTATCATTTCTTATTTTGTATATTTGGGTTTTCTCCCTATCTTATTCAAGCTGGCTAGTAATTTGTCTACTTTTAAATATGTTCAAAACCCAGAATTCTTCTCTCTTAAGACTACTGTTCTATATTCTCCATGTAATTAATTTTTGTTTTTACTTTTATCTCCTTCCTCATGCTTTCTCTGATTTCTTTTATTGTCTTTAATTCTTTGAACTGGGAATTTATTATTTTAATTATTTAAATTTTAATGCTAAAAGTGTTTTAGTGCTATTAATTTTCCCCTGATAATTGCTTTCTTGTATGTGATGTTCTCATTTTATTTTATTTTTTAGAACATTCTGTAATTTCAGTTTGTATTTTTCCTTTCACCTCAGGTTTGTTCAACACAAGGTACATTAATTTCCAAGTGGAAGGACTTTTGCGTGTTCTGTTTTGTTCGTAATTCCTAGTTTTATTGAGGTGTTTTATTGCAGATCAGAATTTGTTGATGTTTTCTACATGACCTAATATATGTTTTTTTTTAATGTTTCATGAGCATGTGAGAAACAAGAGTATGCTTTATTATCAGGGTGTAGAATTTTACATATATCCATAAGATTTACCATACTGAGGATGTTGTTTAGGCTTTCTATCTTCCTACATAATTGTTTGTTCACTTGATCTGTCTTGTACTGAGAGTGTAATAAAGTCCTCTCTTATTACTGTTTCTATCCATGTTTTCTTATATTTCCTAAAGTTTCTGCTTTATAATGATGTTTGCTATTTTATTTGATACATAATATTCCTTAGTATTATATTTTGCAAATTGTGGCTCTTAGTATGAAAATGCGGGCTCCTTTATTATATTTAGTATTTTTTGGCTTGAATTCTACATTGTCTGATATTGGGTTAACTGCTTCCCCTAAGTTTCCTTCTACTTTGTAAAATTTTGTCCATTATTTTGTTTTTAGTCTCTTTGAATTATTTCTTTTAGTTGTGTCTCTTTCACAGAGCATATAACTGAGTCTTTCTTTATAAGTCAAATTGAAAATAATTTTTCCTTCTAATGGTAAAGTCCATTTGTATTTATTGTTAAGACATGTTTAACCTTAAATTTTTCATAATATTTTATAAATTTATTTTGTTGTAATTTCTAATTTATCCTCTACCAAATGTAGTTAAATTTGTCTTTCACTTTATTTCTTTCTCTGATTTTTTTAAACATCTTCATTAGAGTATCATTGCTTTACAATGGTGTGTCAGTTTCTACTTTATAACAAAATTAATCAGTTATACATATACATATGTCCCCATATCTCTTCCCTCTGGCATCTCCCTCCTCCCCACCCTCCCTATCCCACCCCTCTACGTGGTCACAAAGTACCGAGCTGATCTCCCTGTGCTATGCGTCTGCTTCCCACTAGCTATCTATTTTACATTTGGTAGTGTATATATGTCCATGCCACTCTCTCACTTTGTCCCAGCTTACTCTTCACCCTCCCCGTATCCTCAAGTCCATTCTCTAGTAGGTCTGCATATTTATTCCCATCTTGCCCCTGGTTCTTCCGACCAGTTTTTTTTTTTTTTTTTGATTCCATATGTATGTGTTAGCATACGGTATTTGTTTTTCTCTTTCTGACTTACTTCACTCTGTATGACAGTCTCTAGGTCCATCCACCTCACTACAAAAAACTCAGTTTCGTTCCTTTTTATGCCTGAGTAATATCCCATTATATATATATATATATGCCACATCTTCTTTATCCATTCATCTGTTGATGGACACTTAGGTTGCTTTGATGTTATGGCTATTGTAAATAGAGCTGCAATGAACATTGCGGTACATGACTCTTTTTGAATTATGGTTTTCTCAGGGTATCTGCTCAGTACTGGGATTGCTGGGTTGTATGGTAGTTCTATTCTTAGTTTTTTAAGAAACCTCCATACTGTTCTCCATAGTGGCTGTATCAATTTACATTCCTACCAACGTTGCAAGAGGGTTCCGTTTTCTCCACACCCTCTCCAGCATTTATTGTTTGTAGATTTTTTGATGATGGCCATGCTGACCGGTATGAGATGATATCTCATTGTAGTTTTGATTTGCATTTATCTAATGATTAGTGATCTTGAGCATCCTTTCATGTGTTTTTTGGCAATCTGTACATCTTCTTTGGAGAAATGTCTCTTTAGGTCTTCTGCCCATTTTTGGATTGGGTTGTTTGTTGTTTTGATATTGAGCTGCATGACTTGCTTGTACGTTTTGGAGATTAATCATTTTTCAGTTGCTTCATTTGCAAATATTTTCTCCCATTCTGAGGGTTGTCTTTTCATATTGTTTATGGTTTCCTTTGTTGTGCAAAAGCTTTTAAGTTTCATTAGGTCTAAATTGTTTATTTTTGTTTTTATTTCCATTTCTCTAGGAGTTGAGTGAAAAAGGATCTTGCTGTGATTTATGTCATAGAGTGTTCTATGTTTTCCTCTAAGAGTTTGATGGTGTCTGACCTTACATTTAGGTCTTTAATCCATTTTGAATTTATTTTTGTGTATGGTGTTAAGGAGTGTTCTAATTTCATTCTTTTCCATGTAGTTGTCCAATTTTCCCAGCACCACTTATTGAAGAGACTGTCTTTTCTCCACTGCATATTCTTGCCTCCTTTATTAAAGATAAGGTGACCATATGTGCGTGGGTTTATCTCTGGGCTTTCTATCCTGTTTCATTGATCTATATTTCTGTTTTTGTGCCAGTACCATACTGTCTTGATTGCCGTAGTTCTGTAGTATAGTCTGAAGTCAGGGAACCTGATTCTTCCAAGCTCCAGTTTTCTTTCTTAAGATTGCTTTGGCTATTTGGGGTCTTTTGTGTTTCCATGCAAATTCTGAATTTTTTTGTTCTACTTCTGTAAAAAATGCCAGTGGTAGTTTGATAGGGATTACATTGAATCTGTAGATTGCTTTGGGTAGTAGAGTCATTTTCACAACGTTGAGTCTTCCAATCCGAGAACATGGTATATCTCTCCATCTATTTGTATCTTTAATTTCTTTCATCAGTGTCTTATGATTTTCTACATACAGGTCTTCTGTCTCCTTAGGTAGGTTTATTCCTAGATATTTTAGTCTTTATTTAAAATGGTAAATGGGAGTGTTTTCTTAATTTCATTTTCACATTCTTCATCATTAGTGTATAGAAATGCAAGAGATTCTGTGCATTAATTTTTTATCCTGCTACTTTACCAAATTCATTGATTAGCTCTAGTAGTTTTTGGTAGCATCTTTAGTATCATGTCATCTGCAAACAGTGACAGGTTTACTTCTTCTTTTCCAGTTTGGATTCCTTTTATTTCTTTTTGTTCTCTGATTGCTGTTGCTAAAACTTCCAAAACTATGTTGAATTATAGTGGTGAGAGTGGGCAACCTTGTCTTGTTCCTGATCTTAGTGGAAATGGTTTCAGTTTTTCACCATTGAGGATGATGTTGGCTGTGGGTTTGTCATATATGGCCTTTATTATGTTGAGGAAAGTTCCCTCTATCCGTACTTTCTGGAGAGTTTTTATCATCAGTGGGTGTTGAATTTTGTCAAAAACTTTCTTGGCATCTATTGAGATGATTATATGTTTTTTCTCCTTCAATTTGTTAATATGGTGTATCACATTGATTGGTTTTCAAATATTGAAGACTCTTTGCATACCTGGGATAAACCCCTCTTGACCATACTGTATGATCCTTTTAATGTGCTGTTGGATTCTGTTTGCTAGTATTTTGTTGAGGATTTTTGCATCTATGTTCATTAGTGATATTGACCTGTAGTTTTCTTTCTTTGTAACATCTTTGTTTCATTTTAGTATCAGAGTGATAGTGTCCTAGTACAATGAGTTTGGGAGTGTTCCTCCTCTACTATATTTTGGAAGAGTTTGAGAAGGATGGGTGTTAGCTCTTCTCTAAATGTTTCATAGAATTCACCTGTGAAGCCATCTGGTCTTGGGTTTTTGTTTGTTGGAAGATTTTTAACTGCAGTCTCAATTTCAGTGCTTGTGGTTGGTCTGTTCATATTTTCTATTTCTTCCTGATTCAGTCTCGGAAGGTTGTGCATCTAAGAATTTGTCCATTTCTTCCAGGTTGTCCATTTTATTGGCATATAGTTGCTTGTAGTAATCTCTCATGATCCTTTGTATTTCTGCAGTGTCAGTTGTTACTTCTCCTTTTTCATTTCTAATTCTATTGATTTGAGTCTTCTCCCTTTTTTCTTGATAAGTCTGGCTAATGGTTTATCAATTGTGTTTATCTTCTCAAAGAACCAGCTTTTACTTTTATTGATCTTTGCTATCATTTCCTTCATTTCTTTTTCATTTATTTCTGATCTGATCTTTATGATTTCTTTCCTTCTGCTAATTTTAGGGGTTTTTTTTTTCTTTCTCTAGTTGCTTTAGGTGTAAGGTTAGGTTGTTTATTTGAGATGTTTCTTGTTTCTTAAGATAGGCGTGTATAGCTATAAACTTCTCTCTTAGAACTGCTTTTGCTGCATCCCATAGGTTTTGGATTGTTGTGTTTTCATTGTCATTTGTTTCTAGGTATTTTTTGATTTCCTCTTTGATTTTTTCAGTGATTTCTTGGTTATTATGTAGTGTGTTGTTTAGCTTCCATTTGTTTGTATTTCTTACAGTTTTTTTTCCTGTAATTGATATGTAGTCTCATAGCGTTGTGGTCAGAAAAGATACTTGATAAGATTTCAATTTTCTTACATTTACCAAAGGTTGATTTATGACCCAAGATATGATCTATCCTGGAGAATATTCCATGAGCACTTGAGAATAATGTGTATTCTGTTGTTTTCAGATGGAATGTCCTATAAATATCAATTAAGTCCATCTTGTTCAATGTATCATTTAAAGCTTGTGTTTCCTTATTTATTTGCATTTTGGATGATTTATCCATTGGTGAAAGTGGGGTGTTAATGTCCCCTACTATGATTGTGTTAATGTCGATTTCCCCTTTTATGGCTGTTAGTATTTGTCTTATGTATTGAGGTGCTCATATGTTGGGTGCATAAATATTTACAATTGTTATATCTTCTTCTTGGATTGTTCCCTTGATCATTATGTAGTGTCCTTCTTTGTCTCTTGTAATAGTCTTTGTTTTAAAGTCTATTTTGTCTTATATGAGAATTGCTACTCCAGCTTTCTTTTGATTTCCATTTGCATGTAATATCTTTCTTCATCCCCTCACTTTCAGTCTATAGGTCTCCCTAGGTCTGAAGTGGGTCTCTTGTAGACAGTATACATATGGGTCTTATTTTTTTATCCATTCAGCCAGTCTATGTCTTTTGGTTAGATAATTTAATCGATTTACTTTTAAGGGAATTATCGATATGCAGCTTCCTATTACCATTTTCTTAATTGTTTGGGTTTATTATTGTAGGTCTTTTCTCTCTCTTGTGTTTCCTGCCGAGAGAAGTTCCTTTAGCATTTGGTGTAAAGCTGGTTTGATGGTGCTCAATTCTCTTAGCTTTTGCTTGTCTGTAAAGGTTTTAATTTCTCCATCAAATCTGAATGAGATCCTTGCTGGGTAATCTTCATTGTAGGTTTTTCTCTTTCATCACTTTAAACATGTCCTGCCACTCACTTCTGGCTTGCAGAGTTTCTGCTGAAATTTCAGCTGTTAACATTACGGGGATTCCCTTATGTGTTACTTGTTGTTTTTCCCTTACTGCTTTTAATATTTGTTCTTTGTATTTAATTCTTGATAGTTTGATTAATATGTGTCTTGGCGTGTTTCTCCTTGAATTTATCCTGTATGGGACTCTGTGTTTTTCTTGGACTTGATTAACTGTTCCCTTTCCCATATTAGGGAAGTTTTCAACTATAATCTCTTCAAATATTTTCTTGGTCCCTTTCTTTTTCTCTTTTTCGTCTGGGACCCCTATGATTCAAATGTTGGTGAGTTTAATGTTGTCCCAGAGTTCTCTGATACTGTCCTCAATTCTTTTCATTCTTTTTTCTTTATTCTGCTCTGCAGTAGTTATTTCCACTATTTTATCTTCCAGGTCACTTATCCGTTCTTCTGCCTCAGTTATTCTGTTACTGATCCCTTCTAGAGAATTTTTATTTTCATTTGTTGTGTTGTTCATCTCTGTTTGTTTGCTGTTTAGTTCTTCTAGGTCCTTGTTAAATGTTTCTTGTATTTTCTCCATTCTATTTCCAAGATTTTGGATCATCTTTACTATCATTATCCTGAATTATTTTTCTGGTAGACTGACTATTTCCTCTTCATTTGTTCAGTCTGGTGGGTTTTTGCCTTGCTCCTTCATCTGCTGTGTGTTTATCTGTCTTCTCATTTTGCTTAACTTAATGTGTTTGGGGTTTCCTTTTTATAGGCTGCAGGTTCATAGTTTCCATTGTTTCTGGTGTCTGTCCCCAGTGGCTAAGTTTGGTTCAGTGGGTTGTGTAGGCTTCCTGGTGGAGGAGACTAGTGCCTGTGTTCTGGTGGATGAGGCTGGATCTTGTCTTTCTGGTGGGCAGGCCCACATCTTGTGGTGTGTTTTGGGGTGTCTGTGGGCTTATTATGATTTTAGGCAGCCTCTCTGCTAATGGATGGGGCTGTGTTCCTGTCTAGCTAGTTGTTTGGCATAGGGTGTCCAGCACTGTAGCTTGCTGGTCGTTGAGTGGAGCTGGATCTTGGCATTGAAATGGAGATCTCTGGGAGATTTTTACCCTTTGATATTACATCAAGCTGGGAGGTCTCTTGTGAACCAGTGTCCTGAACTTAGCTCTCCCACCTCAGAGGCACAGCCCTTATGCCTGGCTGGAGCACCAAGAGCCTCTCCTCCACATGGCTCAAAAGAAAAGGGAGAAAAAAAGAAAGTAAGAAGGAGATAAAATAAAATAAAATAAAGTTATTAAAATAAAAAGTAATTATCAAGAAATTTTTTTTTAAGTAATTAAAAAAGAAAAAGGACAGACAGAACCCTAGGACAAATGGTAAAAGCAAAGCTATACATACAAAATCACACACAGAAGCATACACATACACACTCACAAAAAGAGAAAAAGGGGAAAAAAAAATATATATCTTTGCTACCAAAGTCCACCTCCTCAATTTGGGATGATTCATTGTCTATTCAGGTATTCCACCGATGCAGGGTACGTCAAGTTGATTGTGGAGACTGAAGCCGCTGCTCCTGAGGCTGCTGGGAGAAATTTCCTTTTCTCTTCTTTGTTCGCAGAGCTCCCGGGGTTCAACTTTGGATTTGGACCCGCCTCTGCATATAGGTCACCTGAGGATGTCTGTTCTTTCTTCAGACAGGACGGGGTTAAAGAAGCAGCTGATTTGGGTGCTCTGGCTCACTTAGGCCAGGAAGATGGAGGGGTACACATGCAGGGCGCGCCTGCAGCGGCAGAGGCCTGCGTGACGTTGCACCAGCCTGAGGCGCACCATGTGTTCTCACGGGGAAGTTGTCCCTGGATCGTGGGACCTTGGTGGTGGCGGGCTGCGCAGGTTCCCGTGAGGGGAGGTGTGGATAGTGACCTGTGCTTGCACACAGGTTTCTTGGTGGCTGCAGCAGCAGCAGCCTTAGTGTCTCATGCCTGTCTCTGGGTTCCACACTGATAGCCGTGGCTCGCGCCCATCTCTGGAGTTCCTTTAAGTGGTGCTCTTAATCCCCTCTCCTCGCGTACCAGGAAACAAAGAGGCAAGAAAAATTCTCTTGTCTCTTAGCTCTAGACCTTTTCCCGGACTCCCTCCTGGCCACCTGTGGCGCACTAGCCCTCTTCAGGCTGCGTTCATGCAGCCAACTCCAGTCCTTTCCCTGGGATCCGACCAAAGCCCGAGCCTCAGCTCCCAGCCCTCACCTGCCCAGGCGGGTGAGCAGACAAGCTTCTCAGGCTGGTGAGTGCTGGTCAGCACGGATCCTCTGTGCAGGAATCTCTCCACTTTGCCCTCTGCACCCCTGTTGCTGAGCTCTCCTCCGTGGCCCCGAAGCTTCCCCCTCCACCACCAGCAGTCTCCTCCTGTAAAGGGGCTTCCTAGTGTGTGGAAACCTTTCCTCCTTCACAGCTCCCTCCCACTGGTGCTGGTCCCATCCCTGTTCTTTGTCTCTGTTTTTTCTTTTTTCTTTTACCCTACCCAGGTACATGGGGAGTTTCTTGCCTTTTGGGAGGTCTGAGATCTTCTGCCAGTGTTCAGTAGGTGTCCTGTAGGAGTTGTTCCACAAGTAGATGTATTTCTGATGTATTTGTGGGGAGGAAGGTGATCTCTGTGTCTTACTCTTCTGCCATCTTGAAGCTCCCTCCCTTTTTCTGATTTTTGTCAACTTTCTTTTCATTGGTTCTTCATTTTTCATTCATTTCTGTTCTTTGTTTTTGATTTCTAATCCGTTTTATTTTTTTAATGCACTCCAAGACTTGTTTACATATATTTATTTCCATGTGCAGTGCTATCTTACAGTGTTATTCTGCCCATTATTGTTTCTGTGAGGGAGGGATTTTCCTCAGTTGATTTGTGCTGAATTTTGTCTTATAATTACTTTGCAGTAATTTTGTGGATTGGTTAATCTTTTTTAGTTAATTCTGTGGCTTTGGGATGTTTTACAAGATCCTTAGTTTAAAAGCTCCCTTATCTGTCAGTATAGCCAAGCCCAGATACTTCAGTGGATTATTATTATTATTATTATTATTTTTGGTGGGGGAAATATTGTGTGTTTTGAATTTCTTTGGTTTTCTTTTGTTTTGCAAAACTCTAAATGTTTCCCTTTTGCTGTTTTCCCCCTCTTCCACTCAATCGCCAAGCCACACTTCTTCATTCCTTTTAGCCTTTCCCCACGCCATCCAAGGAGTCTCCATGTTTTGAAGAATGTCTCTTCAAATAGTGTGTACTTTAAGTCTCTTCCCTTAGGCCCATGTGTTGATCTACCCAGACACATTTTTCATATTTCTCTACATAAAATGGACTTACTCTTTCTGGCAGCGGTTTTAAATCAAACAGTCTTCATTGACAGCTTCCTTCTTCTTTCTTTTTCACAGTTTTTCTTAGTCTGTTTTGCTCATCAAAAAACTTTGTTAAATTTTTGGGAATGCTGTATTAAAATGTAAATTGAGGCATGTTAAAATTTTAGGAATTTATTTGAGTAAAAATTGATTTGAATTAAGCAGCATTAAACCAAAAGTGATGAAAAATGATCTGTTGATAGGAGCTGGGGGGAAATTCTTTAAAGAAAAGGCAGAAACAAAGTAAGGAAATTATTGTTTGGCTGTTGGTGATTGGTTACCCTCAGGTTTCTCTTTTGTAACCTTGGGGTATTTACAAGCTTATATTTTGGTTTGCTGATGTAGGCACCCTCGACATTAGAGGCACATCTGTCAAATGGCCTACTTGAAAAAAATTAACTTAATAATTCCTCCCTTTTCATACATGAGAGACTGACCAAAAATTTGGTATTAACACCACTCTTAGCTATCATCAAATTTAAATTGTTCCTGTCTCATCATGAAACTCATAGGTTATCACATCAGATCTGTGGAAGAATTACTTTTGCTTTTTATCCCATTGTTCATCTTGTTTCTGTTCTCCAAGCACAGTGAGACCATCTGGTGTGTTGCTGATGGAAAACATGCATTTAAGGTCTTTGAGAGAACACAGCACACCAGGGAGACTATAATGATGACTATCAGCAGGAGAATACTAAGAGACTATAGTATACTCCTTCACCAGAATCTCCATGAACAAAACCAGTTGGTATCAAATAAATCAAAGAATGAAACTGATAGAGTATCAACCTGTTTTAGCCAAGTAGCTTGTTTGCTAATTTTTTGTATTTGAGTTTCTACAATACCAGAGGTGTTGATCAGGATACAGCAGAAGGTATTTTCTATGGCACAGATTCTTCCTTGTTCAGCCAACAAGTACTCTAAAGCAATTCTATTATCTAAAAACACATTAGCAAGGGATCCTGCTGTGCACCTATGACCCTAGCAGTAGACTCAGCAGTGGTTGCCAGAGTTAAGAAGAACTTTCTAATCATATATTTGTTTGTACTAACTCCAAGACAAGGAAAAAGGGACCATCAAATGACACTCATCTAGGGGGTTAACATCTGCTGGTAAACTTCTATTTGGTTGACAGTATAAATTCAAGGAAGTGGAACAATGTTGAGTTTCTGAGGTATTATGAAGGGACAATGGAACAGTGAATACAGAAAGAACACACTGTCATTTTATCTTCCCGCTCTCAAGACAATTAGTCACCCAAGGGTAGGGGCCATTGTCAAAACCTCCAAATATAAAGGTAGCCAGGAAGTGTACATAGGGCTTCCTCAGAAGTATTAGTGTTCATGGACCCATTGGTTGGTATAGAGGAGTTAGCATCCTTCAACCAAGACTCAAATACTGTATTATCACATATTGAAAGACCACCTAAAGATATGGCCCTGATAGCAAGCCTACAAATGGCCTGATTTACACTGGCTGTTCTGCAGTGTAAATATATTCATATATATACAATTTATATATTGTATATATATTCATATATATACAATTTATGTATTGTATATATACTCAATGGAGTTTGTTTTTCCTTCCCAGGATGGAGTGAAGTTGAGGCAAGGAACAAGGGTATGTGGATTTAGTATTTTACTTTATCAAAGAGATCTGTGGAACAATTTACAGTGGCATTGGGATTCCAGTGAAATTATACACTTAGAGTCTCCCTACCAATACCTTTTCTTAATTTGGATCATTTTATCTGGGCCATGATTAGTTCCAGAAAGTAGAACTTTTAGTAATGGCATTTTTAAGGACTCAGGAAAAACCAGGCAGCTGTCCAGGCCCTCACTGAGTCCTCATTTAATATTAAATTTGCACCCTTGTTGGTCCCAACATTGCTGTTCCAGCTTAGGAGTCAGATTTTGTCTTTTATATAAATTATCATGAATAATTTGGTTAGAATCTATCTTATGGAGTTCATTCAAGTTGCATATTGGAACAGTTTTAGTGCTGGCCGATTTAGCATGGAAGTCTGCTACAGCATTTCCCTGATACCCAGGTTCTATTTTTCCAGTATAAGCTTCAATTTTAATAATTGCAATTTGGTTAGGCAATAGAATGGCAGAAGGCAGTTCCTCTACTTGGGGTCCATTTTTGATTGGGGTTCTGCTAGAAGTGAAGATCTCTGTCTGTTTCCATAATATATCAAAGCCATGGACCACCCTAAAGGCATATTTGCTATGGGTATAAAGGTTTACTGATTTTCCTTTGGATAGCTGACAAGCCCAAGCAAGGACATGCAATTCTGCTGGTTAAGCAGGTTTAAATTGGGGAAAACTTTCTTTTACCAATAGTTCTTGTTGAGTTGTTACAGCATATTCTGCTTGATATTTCCCTTCTGCATTCTTAGCATAGGACTCATCGGCAAAGAGTATCAAGTCTTGGTTTTCTAATGGTGTGTCCTGTAAGTCAGTATGGCAGGGGTCAAGAACCATGACACTACGTCTACAAAGTTATGATGATCTGTAGCATAATCAGCCAAGGGTAGCAGGGTTAGCAGGGTTGAGAAAGTTGCAGCACTCACGATGGAGGTTAGAAGATGAAAGGAGAAAGATCTCATGTTAGGTTACTTGCTGAAAAATGTTGAGCTTGTTATAAGCTTTAGAGACTGTCAACAGCATGAGGTACTTGTAAGTATAAGTCAGATCCTAATAACAGTTCAGCTGAGGTTTCCACTAATTTAGCTGCTGTGGCTACTGCTTTCAAACAGCTTGGACATGCTCTGGCTAGAGGGTCTAATTGTAAGTAAGCTACAGGTCTGTGTTTTCCTCCATAAAACATAGATCTGTAGAATTCCTAGAGCCTGGTTTTGTGTTAGAATTCCTAGAGCCTGGTTTTCATGCTTGTGGATAGATAAAGTGAAAGGTTTTGTACAATTTGGTAACCCTAGGTCCAAAGTTTGTTGCAGGGCTAATTTATTTGACTAAAGGCTTGCTCATGATTATGTTCCCAAGGTACAGACTCTGGAATTGAGTTTCTTGTAAGCTCATACAGGAAATGCTTTCCCCTACAATCAAGAACAAGGAAGGGTATTCATTCTCATTGCTTTGATTCAATGTCAGTGCTGGGTCCACTTTCTGTGTTGTGCTCAGTGCTTATGTGAAGCCCAGTGTCCAGCTACAATATCACTTGATGTCATAGCTAGTGGGATTCTGCAGAGATAAGATGTCTCTTAGGAACATTGGTCGAATATGTGCATAGGACCCCATCATGAGAGTAATTGTAGAAAGGTTGTTCTCTTCTGTGCTATCCCTGGAGGGGAGAGGGGTCTTTAGGGAAGCTCTTCCCATGGTGGGTATGGCTCCCTGCTCTCTCCAAGGCTGCCAGTGATCTCAGCTGGCAACCTCGGTTCCCAGGGGTATGATGTGTCTTCAGGGTCTATTCTAAGAAAAAGAGACCTAGAAGAGGGTCTAACTTGGAAGAGAGACTTTAGGGTGACTGAAGAATTTAACAGCAACAACAACAAAACAATAACCATATTAAAAACTCCTATAAACAGCAGTAAATCCTAATACAACTTTAAACACTCCACCAATGTGTCCCACTTTGTCCCTGTTAAACCAAGCATTGGCTTCATCTTATTACTGAATCTGGAATAAGCAGTGATCTGGTTAGCACCTAGAGCACAGACAGGGGTGAGGTGTGACTTTCTGTCAATACTGCTGTTCAGATCTGATGCATGAAAAGCGTGATGTCTTATCTCTGATTTTATCTGTATGCATGGAGTGGTCCATGCTTTGGATAAAACATGGCCCAAACCACAGGTACTTTGATGTTCAGGCTTTTTAATTAACCACAACACACAATAGTTTGTTGGATGCAAGATCATTAACAGGTTGGTTATTTAACTATGTGGCTACAGGAAGCTATATTTTCACTCAATAAAAATGTCCTTTTTCTTTTTTATAAGAATAATTAGCCAATCAAAATGAGCTCTCGGCCAGAGCAAAGCAGTGCAATGGACCAGATCCTTGAGGGAGGCTGAGGTGAAGCTCCTGTGATAAAGTAATGCTCGCTAAGGACCTCTGACACTGCTCCTTTTTTTTAAAAGAAGGATTTGTGTTTAATTAGTTTTGTAAACCATTTTTTTAAACAGTAAAGACTGGAAAGTTAGGGAAAATTTGTTAATGAGAATGGCTATGTCAAAACTAAATGCAAGATGGAGTCAGGCAATCTTCTCTGAACTGTCCTAAGATATGAGTATGAGACACACTGGTGTAATGGGGCACATTGCTTTGGGGTTTCTATATCCTGTCCTTCCTTGCTAAATAATCACACAGACAGAAGCTTAGCCCTCCGATTTTTGATAGTTAATAAATATTGGTCAAATATCATTGTGTACATGCTAATGCCTTTGGCAGAGGCAGAGAGGGAAAATGGATTGTCCCCTTCCCCATATATTTGATACTTCTCTGATAGAAGTGACAAGGTTTGCATGTTTGTTATCCATCAACCAAATTCCCAAAGCATGTATTTTTGACAGCACCCTCCCCAGTGATGGGAACTCCTTTACCTTCCAACGTGTTATGGTATTTCACAAATCCCCTACTACATAGGGTTCACAAGGAAAAATACATATTGCAATGGTGTCAAGTGATAGATGTACACCACAAAATAATCACAGGGCTGGGTAATCCCAAGGTGGGTGTGAACATTCATGACTAGAAATGTCTAGACCGGAAAAATACATTTGTTAACACAAAACATTTTGGTGAGCAAAACACCTGGCCACTTGCTATAAATGATAAATTTGTATTTTTTATTTCATGGCCAATTTTCCTCTTCCAGGGACTTAATTATCCCATGTACATTGCTCCCAGCAGAGACACAGAGAGACACACAGCAGTCTCATTTAATCTACTAGATTTCTTTTTTTCCACTGCCCCAAGGTACAGAGGCCTGAGTCATCGAATAAATAACTCAATTTCTCATCCTTGTTCATTGAGCCTTGTTCATTGAGCCAAAAAACACAATGTTTTTTTATGGCAAGTGTGCAAATGGGCTTACCGGGACATCGCATTCAGAAATTGCATAAAGATGCCAAAACTCATTCAGAGTGCAAGAGCAGGGAGAGTGGTTTCAATGTCTTTTAAAATTGAAGCATAGTTGATTTACAATGTTGTGTTAGTTTCTGGTATACCACAAAGTGATTCAGTTATATATAGGTATTCTTTTTCATATACATTTCCATTATGGTTTATCACAGGATATTGAATATAGTTCCCTGTGCTATACAGTAGGACCTTGTTGTTTATCCATCCTATATATAATAGTTTGCATCCCCTCGTCCCAAACCGCCAATCCTTCCCTCTACCACCTCCTCACCCTTGGCAACCATAAGTCTGTTCTCTATGTCTGTGAGTCTGTTTCTGTTTCAAAGGTAAGTTCATTTGTGTCATAGTTTAGATTCCACATATAAGTGATATCTTATGGTATTTGTCTTTTTCTTTCTGACTTGCTTTGCTTAGGATGAAAATCTCTAGGTCCATCCATGTAGCTGCAAATGGCATTATTTCATTCTTTTTTATGACTGAGTAATATTCTATTGTATATCTGTACCACATCTTCTTTATCCATTCATCTATCGATGGAGATTTAGGTTATTTCCATGTCTTGGCTGTTGTAAATAGTGCTGCTATAAACATAGGGATGCACGTATTTTTTTTTTAACATCTTTATTGAAGCATAATTGCTTTACAATGGGTGTGTTAGTTTCTGCTTTATAACAAAGTGAATCAGCTATACATATACATATGTCCCCATATCTCCTCCCTCTTTTGTCTCCCTCCCATCCTCCCTGTCCCACCTCTCTAGGTGGTCACAAAGCACGGAGCTGACCTCCCTGTGCTATGTGGCTGCTTCCCACTAGCTATCCATTTTACATTTGGTAGTGTATATATGTCCCTGCCACTCTCTTGCTTTGTCACAGCTTACCCTTCCCCCTCCCCATGTCTTCAAGTTCATTCTCTACATCTGCATCTTTATTCCTGTCCTACCCCTAGGTTCTTCAGAACCATATATATATTTTTAGATTCCATATATATGTGTTAGCATATGGTATTTGTTTTTCTCTTTCTGACTTACTTCACTCTGTATGACAGACTCTAGGTCCATCCACCTCTCTACAAATAACTCAGTTTCATTTCTTTTTAAGGATGAGTAATATTCCATTGTATATATGTACCACATCTGCTTTATCCATTCATCTGTTGATGGACACCTAGGTTGCTTCAATGTCCTGGCTATTGTAAATACTGCTGCAATGAACATTGTGGTTCATGACTCTTTTTGAATTACGGTTTTCTCAGGGTATATGCTCAGTAGTGAGATTGCTGGGTCATATGGCAGTTCTATTTATAGTTTTTTAAGGAACCTCCATACTGTTCTCCATAGTGGCTGTATCAATTTACATTCCCACCAACAGTGCAAGAGGATTCCCTTTTCTGCACACCCTCTCCAGCATTTATTGTTTGTAGATTTTTTGATGATGGCCATGCTGAGTGGTGTGAGGTGATACTTCATTGTAGTTTTGATTTGCATTTCTCTAATGATTAGTGATGTTGAGCATCCTTTCATGTGTTTGTCGGCAATCTGTGTATCTTCTTTGGAGAAATGTCTATTTAGGTCTTCTGCCCATTTTTGGATTGGGTTGTTTTTTTTTCTTGATATTGAGCTGCATGAGCTGCTTGTAATCCTTTGTCAGTCACATCATTTACAAATATTTTCTCCCATTTTGAGGGTGGTCTTTTTATCTTGTTTATGGTTTCCTTTGTTGTGCAAAAGTTTTTAAGTTTCATTAGGTCCCATTTGTTTATTTTTGTTTTAATTTCCATTTCTCTAGGAGGTGGGTCAAAAGGATCTTGCTGTGATTTATGTCATAGAGTGTTCTGCCTGTGTTTTCCTCTAAGAGTTTTATAGCGACACTGCTCCTTGATCTCCACCCATCACCATTTTGAGGAGGGGAAGCAAGATGAGGCCAGGACTCTGCACCTGTTCTTCAACCAGAGCACCCCTGCATTACCTGCTTTATTCATCTACACCCTGGAGAATTTTATTCCAATGATGTGCCCTGCAAACATAAAAGTTTAATGTTACTGAACGAGGTGTAAGTTCTTTCTGATTTTTGAAGGCTATAATGCCACATGAGTGAGCATAATCATCCAAAGTAGCACAACTGATGTGGCTAAATTAAAACTGAAAAGGACTAATCTTAATGAACACTTCTAGCTAATTCTCACAAACTTAAAGACATTTAGAAGAGTTTGCAGCTTTTCTTAATTATCTAAGAATTGTATTTACCTTTTGATTTTTTAATTTCCCATATAGAACCCTAAAATAGAATTAAGCTAAAGAGATGGCTATTGTACAAATTTCGTGCAGCTTTTAAAATTAAAAAATTTTTTTTTAAATTGAGGTATGGTTGATTTACAGCATTATAATAGTTTCAGGGGTAAAAAACAGTGATTCAAATTTTTTACAGATTATACTCCATTTAAAGTTATTATAAAATATTGGCTATATTCCCTTTGCTGTACAATATATCTTTGTAGCTTATTTGTTTTAAAGTGCAATTTTGATATCAGAAGCTAGGAAAATAGAGGCAGCTTATAGTTAGTGGGTGGCTCATTGACACACCATTCCTACACACACAGACGTTTTCCCCTCCACAATTAAAATAAAACTGAATCCTTCCTAAAAAAACCTTCCAAAATAAAATGCTATCGTTTATTACTACATTTATCATATTTTCTCTCTTAGTAGCCCCATAAAATCATTTACAATCCAGTAAAAATATAGATATTGCATATTAGCATTTATGCAATTTTCCAAACTGATTAATTTCATGAGAGGATGTCTAAACAGTTTGGCAAAACACTTATACTTAATGTGGTAAGAAGGCCCGATGATTGTCCAATAGTGCAACCCATGATCAGGGAAAGCCGAGATGACTATGGGTCACTAAGGAAATTCTTAAGGCCTCTCACTGGTTACCTTGCAATTCTATTTAGGAGAGAGTTAAAATAATTCAGATCTTTCTGAAATTCAGAAGTTTGTGCTACTTTCTGAAAACTTGATTAGATTTTAGTGATGTGTAACATTTCCAGATTGGATGAGCAATAGTTTATTTCCACATGGATCAACATCAAGGAAAACACTAAGAGACTAAAGAAGTTATCCATATGGGGGTTATTTCCAGTGCCCCTGACTTAATTGGTTCTGCACTTGTACACCAGGCATTCCACTAGCACTTTTGGGGACACAAACAAGATGCAAGTCCCCAGGCATGGCCTATGAAAGTTATCTAAGACCATAAAAGCCATAATGGAACCAATGGGTTAACTGCCAAAAAGAGAACAGAGGTCTCCTCCCAGGGATGGGAATTTATAAAGTGCCTGTCTCCAAAGATCTGAAATCGTTTCCTGTTTATTGTCTCATTAATCTCCCAACATCCTTGTGACATGTGAGTACCAATTACTGGCCAAGTATTAGATCTGTAAAGCAGAGTGGCAAGCTGTGAACACCGGGTCCCTCACATTGACTTCCTGGGAGGGGGATTTAGTTAGAGGAGTGACGAGTCCTTCCTGACCATCTAACATAAAAATGCTGCGGAAAGTGCTCAGTTCTAACTGCAACTCATTTAGCAGTCTGCTTGGCTATACATCCTACTACTTCTTTTCCTTGGACAACAACACTTACTCTGTTATATGCAGTTCAAAAACAGCTAGGCCGCAAAGGTCTCACGGCTCTGGTTTTTGTAATAAGGGACCGTATAAACGACTGTGTAGGTTTGGACTTAAAACCAAAGATATCAGAGGATTTGTTCCCAGTAAGGGAAAAGAATATGAGATTTAGATCGCCTAATGTCTCCAAGAAATCATGCACTGGCTAAATCTACATACAAAAACAGAGCAAAACGTCAAGCAATTCTTTGCTGAAATTGAGCAATGGGGACAACCCAACCAACCAGAGTAACTGTATCCGGAAAAACTGTCCCCAGTGTACCCGCCACCACCCGAGGCTGTGCTGTAGACTACCATGTGCAGTTCCCAATGTATCATGCAGCTTCTTTCATTTCCTTAGGCTGGTTAGACCTTGAGAACAAGTAAATGTAGTTATTTACTGCCTTTGCTTAGGAATAATTTCTCTTGGTGTCTGTGAGTAGTTTTGGAGTAATTTTCATCTGAGGGGAATTGTCTCTTCCTGGTGCCAGCTTGCTATGTGAATCAGGCCAGCATATGCATTTCAATAATTTGATCATCTTAACAAAAATTATGTAAGCAATTTAAAAAATTTCAGGAATCTACAAGTACTAACACTATTAGGGAAGTATTTACTTAAGGGTTTGATGTAGTTTTGAATCATTTAAATTTTAGTTTAGACACATTTTGTTGATGGGAAGAGATATCTACCCTTGTTAACTAATCATGTGTAACATTTTCCCCATGCATTGGCAAGTTCGAAAGCATTACATTTTTTCATTAAAGACGCTTTGAATGTTTTAAATAAATAAATATATATATATATATATATACACACACACATACATATATATATATATACACACACATATATATATATGTATATATATATATATATATATATATATACATTTAGCCTAGCTCTTGCCTACAAGATAAAATGCTGTTTAGAGAGCAATTAAGTTTGGCTCATATAACCAGAGCAGAGTGTCTAAGGAAGGATGGTGGGTGGACATGAAATCTCCCAGGAACCCATTAGTCATCATCAGGGATTCCAACAGCATCATACTGCCCACAAGCTTCTTCATATCAGGTTTAAACCAGCCAGCATCACCCCAGAGGACACAGCAAGGTGAATGGAGGTGGGCCTGGGTCTCTCTTGGCTGCCAAACATGAGGCAAAGCCCATAATCCAGGAGGTACTGAGTTTGGAAGAAGTTTTACAATAAGAGTTCACAGTCCTTTGAGGATGAGCAGAAAATCCAAAGTAGGCGTATGGGTGTAGTGGTGGGGCCTGCAGAGCCAAATTAGGAGGCAGAGAGAAGCAGGTATGGGGAATGGCGAATGCTGTGATGTTGAACCTGCTGTGTCTTAAAGTGCTTCAGGCCTCTACCTGCTGAGATCCAAAGAGTAATATCCTTGTCTGTGCAGCTGTCTGCTCTATAAAATCACAGACTCGGAATAATTGGGAGGCATTAAAAAGTCACAGACTATTTCTAAAGAAGTTCAGCCTTATTACTTGTGAGGAAATGTGGTAATGAAGGAGCAGGTGACCAATTACTGCAAGAAAAGATCCTTAGGAGACCGGCCTTCATTACCAAATAGGAAGGTTCTTCTCTGCTCAATCACCTGCTTGTGTACAAATACAAGATTCTCAAGAAGTTAAGCGTCTTGCAAAATTAAAATCTTTGTCGTTTAAACATTCTGTCTCAACTCATGCCTCTTACTGAGATTACATTTTTAACAAACCCCCAAATTCCTTTTTTGTTAATTGGAAGGTGAATTTTAGGCAACAATAACCTTTTTGCAAATTCTTAGAGCATAATTTCTGAAGTGTTCCTTTTATTTCTTGCACCTATGGAAAGAAAATCACAACCAAAGCAGAAAAGGAAGCAGAATCCTCCCAGGAGACCCTCAATATAAATAAAATGATGGGCATCCCAGTTCTAACAAAATCTTACCATGTGTCCTTGGAAAGTGGATTTTGCAGTCGCAGGTGTGCAAAGCTGTAGACGGGGTCTATATCGAATTTGCCAGGGAAGAGCCATCTTTCTTCCATGACATTCGATTTCTAGTTTGTCTGCTGATCATCAGTTTTCCTCTGAAGTCTGACACAAGGTTATGATATTTGGGAAGAAATCATGAAACCCAGCATCACAGAGTGCCTTCTACAGAAAGGAAACTTCTGGGGTCATGACGGAAAAGGGGAACAAGGAGATCACCCACAGTAACAGAAATGCTGCTTGGGCCAGGGTGTTGTCAAGCCACCTTCCCACCCCGTCTGGGCCACCAAACGTGAGCAGAGCGCTCCTGCCAGGGCTCCAGGTGTCCGCGTTAAAGCCAGCGCCCCCCACTGCAGAGCTGCAAGGCAGGAAGGAAAATCCAGACCATCATACTTTCCTGCCTTTATCAAGAATGAAATAATCTCTAATATATTCTGCTTTGGTGAGGTGAAGAAGGCTCTCCTAAAATTCAGCCTCATCTATAATCATACTGACCCTTGAGGTTTCCATGTGGAGGTCTCATATTTGCTCCAGTGAAGCCAGACTTTCTCCTCAAAGATGTCCACTTTGAAACTTCCCTCACTGCAGCTTGACCTTGGTGTTAATATACTTCTTCTCACCTCATCACCACCCTAGATGGTGCTTCTGTTCTCCCATGTCCAGATTCCCAACAGTTTCATGACTGGATCACAGGGCTCATGCCTCCTCTCTCTGGTCCCTTAACCCCATACTGGGGGAGAGTCTCCTTAAAAAGTTAAACAGATTGTCTCACTGCCCCATGAGAACCCTTCTTTGACTCCATTGCAATTAGAATAAAATCAGGTCTTCTCACCTGCTCAGTGAGCCCCTAGCCTAACCTGACCCACCTCACCTTTGTCCATCTCTCTGACCTTACTCATCATGCTCCCCTTCATCATCGCACTTGTCTGGTCTCCTCATTTTCCTGGTGATGCCTGGCTCCTCCCACCTCCCACCCCGCCCCTCTGCCTGGTCAGCTCCCTCCCAGTCTGCCCGTGGCTCTCACCTTCCATGGCCATCCCAGAACACTTTCCTTGAGGTAAGTCCTTCCATTCCTGTCCTGATCACCCAGTGTGTTTTCTTCCTGTTACTTAGCTCTGTTGGAGCTGTTTTATTTTGTACATTCCAGTTCCTGAATTGTGTGTGTCTGGGTCTCTAGATGGTGAGCTCCAGGAGAGGTGGACCACACCAGTCTTGTCCAGAGTTATAAGCACAGTGCCTGGCCCAGGACCTGACCCTGAGGGGGTGTTCCATCTTTACTAAAGGATTATATTAACATCCACATTGAAATGTATATCCTCACACAGGCTATCAAAGTCTGAGCATGTTTTGCATAGTGCTGCCAAAAAAAGATCAAGAGGAATTTATTGTATTAAAAAGTTTGTAGAAAGACCTCATCCATTAAGAATTATTACTCTCTATATTATAAACATCTGTTTTACTTCTAGTTGTGAACTTTAAAAACAGGATTTTATGTTTCTTTTTTTAATATTTGAAATATAGACACATTATTTTTCTGTCAACCTTCCAAAATTTGGCACAAACACTGAAATGAAAAGCATTTGTTTACTGGACACTTCTAGTTTCTAATTTCCTCTTTATTTTATTCTGCCTCTTAATTAGGAAAATACCTGGCTTCCCCTCCCCCGACATGCAAGTTGTGGGAGGGGAGGGTCTCATCCCCCTTGCATACCTGGGTGGACATGAATGGACCCCCTTGGGGCAGCTGTCCTGAGGCTGCCAAGAGTGCAGGGGGGCACTGAGCACTGCCACAACTTGTAGGGCACTTGAAAGTGCTTTAGTTGCAGATTTTTTCCCCAAAGAAGTCCCCATTTCGAGCTGCCTGTCTTCTGGACTGAAGTGAGAAATGAACACCCTTCTGTGGCCAGAGGCATGACCTGGGACCTCAGATACGACTCACTGCTGAGCCCATCACTTTGGCTAGGACTTCTGGCAGTTTCTGGACTCCTAGAAGATACAGGTGGAGGGGTTCTTTCTCTCCCCCTACTTCTCAGACTCTGGATTCCTTGTCTGGAGCCCAGGACCAGTGGACCTGGCATCTCAGCGAGTTGTAAGGGGTCCCTAGCTGGGCTCTGTATCCTGCTCTGCTGTTCCATTTACACCACCATCACAAAGCACTTGTAGATGGGCCAGTTTAGGGCAGGAGATTCACAGTCATTAATAACTAGGAACTGTAAATATCAATTTGATATCAAGCTCAAATAATATAAAAATGCAGCATTTTAATATTGAATGGATTAATCTCTTCTAGGGCAAGAGAATAAGACACAGATCTAGCCTCAAGTACATAACTGAGCAGACTCAAACAGTAACGGGATGGTGGTTACAGTACCTTGTGGCTTGGATGGGTAGAGAGGGGAGGGGACAGGTAGGGGAAGATAAGGATGTTTGAGCAAAGTCAGACTGTGAGGGAGGAGAGAGGGTTGTCAAATGTAAATTTAGTTTGATCATTTCTACTGTTCCTCCCCCCTCCCCCCCAACAGCTTTATTATATCTTTTCACTTTCTGGGACTAGTCACAGGCCCCTAAGCCAGAGGGCTCACTGGAAAACAGAACCTGACCCTCACTGAGAAGTTCCACACCTGCACTCTGGGGACAGTGTCGTTGCCTCACCCTCACCCTCGGCTGGGAGTTGGGGAGCAGGGCTGGCATCCCTTGAACTAAGGGAAGGACCTGGACCTGAGGTTCCCAGCAGAACCTCCTGTGTGGGGTCCAATCTGCTCTCAGTCTTCCCAGAGGGCCAGGAGAGAAGGCGGTGGGCTGGGATGCTTCAGGACCGGACTTGGAAGCAGAGGTGCTGTCTTCAGCCCCTCCCCAATCTCCACCCTCACCCAGAACATCTCCTCTACTGCTGTCCTGGGCTGATCTTCTCAGATGGTCCTTCCTCTTGCCTGTGACTTGATGACGGAGTGCAGCCTGAGATATTCCCCCACCACACACACACACACACACACACACACACACACACACACACACGCCACCAAGGCCAGATCCTGAAGGCAAGGCTTCACTGTGAGATGATGATGATGATGGTTGGCAGGTGGGGGCATGTGCAGACCCCGGAGCCATATGGATCCAGTTTCCATCCAGCTCTCTTCCCACTACCTGGAATGTTGATTAGAAACCAAGACAGTCTCTGATGGAAAAGGGTGGAAAAACAGTAACTCTATGCTACAGTCATATTAACAGAGTCCAATATTTCCTCCGTGTTATAAACTCAATTGGATTTTGGATAGTTACCTCGTTCTCACCTCTTATATGTTCCTGTAAGGAAAAGTGCTGGAAGTTTCAAATGCAAACTGCTCAAACCCAAACAAATCCTGTGTTTCCAAGAAGCTCGAGGAGCTCTGCATCTACCTCATTTACTTCACAGTTTTCAGAGGGCACTTTTGATAGGTGGACACAGGGTCATGTTTTGGCATATCTTCAGAGCCTGTCAGCAGGGCACAGAACCACCTGTGTGATCCTTTATTAAGTTAGGCAGCCAGGGGTCCAGGGCAGGAGGAGCGGCACTGACTCTGGCATCTGCTTGTCTGGGCGTGAGCCCTTCCTTCCTCCTCCTGCCTTGGGATCTGGAAAAGGTATATTAGGGTGACAGTGATGCCCACCTCATAATGAAGCCCAAAGGATCAGGGGGCTGGTGAATGCAAAATGCCCAGAGGGCATCTGGTACCTGATGAATGCTCAAAGGAACACCAGCTCTTCAAAGAAAAGAAAATTAAGTCAGACTCAGTGATACCTACTATTAAGATAAAATAAAACTAGAAGATCCGAGAGAATGAGGTGCAATACATCTTTGTCCAGCAGGAGTCACTCTTGCTGTTGGGTTGTCCACTTCACAGGGCTGTATTTCGTACAGGACAGATCATTTTCCTCTAAGCCAAAATCAATCTTCCTCCCAAACCAGGGTGCATAAAATAGTCTCCAGAAGGAAAAAAAATCGACCTTCAGATGGCCATCATGCATTTTGAGACAGTAAATAAAACACGAACACATGAAAAAGGATCCATGGCCATCAGAACTGTAACTAGCCCCAGGGGATTTTTTTCATCACAGCCTTTGCTTGAAGTGACCTTTTAGCTGGGCAGGGGGATTTTACAGCCTGAGAGGTGTTCAGCAGCCCAGTGGCACCCCGTGCAAATGACACAGATGTCCTCATCCTTCTAACTCAGTTCCAGCCCTCGACTTGGAAAAATTAGCCATCGTCGACTATGTTTTGTATTAAGAATGGTTACCCTGAAGTGAATCCCTGGCAGACGGACTGGTGGGAACTTACTGTAGACAGGTTCAGAACCGTGTAAATAATTATGGTGGCTTTAAACCCTCCAGTCAACTGTCCCCATTACCTGGAACATCCCACCTGTCCTTTGTTTCTTTCTGCTCCTATTCATGTACTTCTCATACCAATTCAGGGGAGCAACCCAGAATCATGCTCTTTGCTTTCTCACTGGAATGACTCCCTGATCTCTCAACATCAGCAGAATTGCCACCATGAAGACCGGGGGAGCCCGCAGCCCAGGGTCTGCTGTGCAGCTCTGTCAGGGAGCCAGGGACGTTTATGTTGGCAGCAGACAGAAGACTGGGGCCCAGGAGGCCTGAGCTCCCCCAGGCACCTGCCTTGTTTCAGTGTTGTGACGCTTGTAAGTGCTGGCACGTTCTGTGGCCCTGAGCAGGCAGGTGTGCTGGCAACTATCAGTTCCAGAGACTTCCCCACATTTAGTCTCATTAATTAGGTGGAAGAGTTGGGCCAGTGATGCGCATTGCCTTCCCCCTTGCCTTCTCCGGCTGGGTTTTACGAGGAGCCCTATGTGAGTGGTGTTTAAGACCTATGTCTGTGGAGGTGTTTGGGGCAGGAGAAGCCCCCTCTCTGAGGATGGAGGTCAACAGCGATGAAGGGGTGTGTGGGCTACAGCAGACGGCACAGCCCGCCTATCGGGCTGGGGTCCTGTGGGTTTTCTTTTCTTCTCCTGCAGCCTTGACAGGAGCCCAAAGTCGAATCCCTGTCTAAGCGGGAATCATTATCACAGCCCCTTCCAACGCCATTGGACTGGATAGTGAGAGTGTTCCTGGAGATGGAGAGTGAGGAGTTTACTGTACTTCTCTCTGTCCCCAGATAAGTGGCTTGTTTTACATTTTTAAGTGCTTGTTGTTTGAGGGCTGCTCTGAGGTGATGCATGTGGTGTGTTGGGAGATTAACTGCTCTGATGAGTTGCCATGCTCTCCTGCCACCCAGAGAGCCTCAGCTAGCTCCCAGCCCATGCCATCTGACCCTCTGATAAATCGTTTGTCTTTAAGCCACACAACTGCCTCCTGTAGGCACATGCTTTTCTTTTCTTTGTTTCCTCACTTTATGCTCACTTTACTTCTTTGTCTCCGTAGGGGAGGAGAAATCATTTTCCCTCTACCCTTGTGAGTTCTTGGCTGAAAGCCCCTTGTAACAAAAGATAGATTAACAGGAGGAAAACAAATAGAAGTTTCATAGCATGTATACTTCCTATATACGTGGGAGATATCCAGGAAAAGCGAGTAACTCTTTAATGGTCCAAGCCACCACCTTAAATACCTTAAATAAAGATAAAAGTAGATGTTGTGTGTGAAGGGGCACAATTATGGAAGGTTATCAGGAAAAACACAGTAAACAAGGTAAAGGTTGTTACACAGAGTTAGGTTGTTACACAGAGTTAAGTCCTCCTCTTCTCCATTGATGAGAGTTTATAGAGACTCAGTCATCCTCCTCTTCGTGGTACAGAGGAGACACCCTTGTAAATGTAAATGTCCCTTACAAAGAGTAGCTTCTACTCAGTTTTCCAGAGCTTTTCCTGTCTGCTGTTTCTTAAAGATAATCAGCCCAAACAATCCTTATAAAAGAGACCTATTTGGAGGTAGCATATTCTGCTCCCCTACACCCCCAAATTTGTAAATTCCATAGCCCATGGTGATTCCCCGAGATGACCATGAGAGCCAGAATCTATTAGAGAGCTGTAAAAATCCCATCTGATAAACTGAAGGCAGCAGTAAAATTGCTTCATTAAAATGCAATTACAATTCAAAAGAAAACACAAAAAAACAAAAAAACAGTGTAGAAAGAGAATTATTTTTACTTTGCTGAAATTTTTGTAAAATTAAATCAATCCTTGTCCCTGACCAATCCTTGGGACCTGGCCTCTTCCCACTGTCCCACCTGTTTTCTTCTCAGCATTCTAAATCCCCTCATGTGTTTCAGTCTCTCTTCTCTCCTTGCTGGTCCAGGGCACAGCTCCAGCTCTTTCAAGCCCATCTCTTCCCCAGATTTACACCAAGAAATCTCACCAAGAAAGCCTCCGTAAAATGCAAATACGGCCCCAAACAACAGGTTGTTTACATGAAAGCTGGACTCCTACAGGATATTCATTCTGAACTGCTTTCTTTTGTTTACTAATTAATTAGAATGAGGTCAACAGAAAGGGGCCTCCTTTAATTTAGGTTAAACAGTGGTCACAAAAGCGGGGGTTGGACTTTACCCTCACCTTCCCCAGCAGGACCCAGTCTGCTCTTCCCCATTCCAGGTCCTGTGATCAAAACCAGCAAAAGAAATAAAACAAATAGGAGTCTTATGAGCAGTGCATGCTGGAATTTCTTTTAGTATCAAATAAAAATAATTTCAATATTAACTAATGCTTTCAATCCTAATAACTCATTTGCTTTTTTAGAGAGCTGCATAATCAGTGCCTCTTTCCTGCCTTCATTGCTCATTAAGTGTTTTCTAATTTAGGTCCCAGAGATAAAAATACACATGAGGTGCAGCTGGGTTTAGAAAGAAAATGTTCCAAACCTGACAGTCTTCTCTCTGGGGTAGCATGCTGTCATCCTCTGGGCCACTGCTGCCTGCCTGGTCCTCCCTTCCCAGTATCTGCAGCTTCAGTTCTCTGGACTCTGTGCTTCCCACTCCCACTGCCTGGCAACAGCACTGTCAGCAGCCATGGGGAGCCTTGCCATAGCTTTCTCTGTTGCCTGCATGACATGACCGAGAGTCCTCAGACTAGCAGCATAGAGCATGGTCATTCCCAGTGTCTGCTGACCGAGGATGTGTCTGCTGACCCAGGGTCTGCCCACTGACCCTGAGTTGCAAACAGCAGCCACTGCAGAGGCTCAGCTGCTGCATTTCAGGAGTTCCTACCTGATGGCAGACAGAGATTCACAAGCAGATCAGTTGCAGTGTAAGGTGGTTAAGAGCTACATAAGGAGGTTGGGGGAATCGAGAGAGGAGGTGAACAATAGGACAGGCCTCACAGAGAAGGTGAGTCAAGAAAGTTTGCCATGGGGCCCTCCCAGGAACAAAAGCCCCACCATGGGCCTTGTTTCCTGTTTGTAGAAAAGCTGTAGCCTCCCAGGCCTCCCCCAAGTCACAAAAGAGCAGGCTCAAGCAATTACTGATTATGACAGTAGAGTCACAGAATCTTTAGTTCCTCCCTGAAGGACATTGATAACAGTGTCTGATATACATCCCTGAGTTGTTTGGCAGATACTATAACCACTACCAGAGGTAAAATTCTAACTGCATGATGACCATGTAGCCATGACATATAAGCTGCTTCATCTCAAGCAGTACCGAATCTATGGCTTGCACAATTCCAAGAACTGGCCTCATGAGAATGGGAACAAACTCTGAGTTGAAGATTAACTTCACTTAAAACAGTCAAGATGATGCTGATCAGACCACCGCATGACCAGTTTCAGGTTGACTGTGCCATTCTGCACATAGCCCCCACCTGCTGCTCTTTGTCAGCAGGCCACTTGACTCCAACAGACTTTATTTATTTATTATTTTTCACACACACACACACACACACACACACACACACTGTGTTTTATTTTTACAAGTGATAAATAAACTGATACCAAGCATTGTAAATGGATGACCACAACAAAAGCAACAATGATTGCAATGACCAAACACGAAACACACTCATACTGTGTCATAATATTGACATTCAGTCCAATAGTCCTCCACTGTAAGACTACCATACTCCCTTATTTCAAGGTGGGTGGGATTGGTTTACTAACCTAGGTTTCTTAGATTCCCACTGGGATTAGGTTAAGGCTTGAAGGAATCCTTAAGTTGGGACTAACTCTTTTACTAATTATTGTGGGGTTTTATCTTCTAGTCAAGGGGGTCTTAATTGGCATGACAGCTCTTTACCAAAAAATTACTAAAAACAATTAGTAATGAGATGCCTCTTCTGGAAGCATATAGTGGAACCAAAGAATATTTCTTATACCATGTTAGATCCTTCCACTCTAAGAATCTTTTGTCACCCATGCTCAGCTTGAAGAAGTTACAGAAAAGAGACCTTCATCCCTTTTCTATAGAAATGGGAGGAAAATCTGACAGTGGGGATTGTAACTGAGGCAGTGAGACTGTAACTAGGGATCCTCAACAATTTGTCTTTGTTCCTTGTTTCTTGCTTTTTAGGACTAGCTAGCAAGAGAGTTATGACTTAGATAATGTTCCAGCTTCAAGCAAGGCTTGATAGCTACTTGGAATCACATGACCAAGACAATAATCTCTGAAAATAAAAGATTGCCCCCTCCCCAGCACATGCTTTTCCTCTTTTCCCTATGTAATCTCCAAGCATGAGTCCACCTTCTCCCCAGGATTGCCAGCTTCCTCAATAAAGCTATTTTTCCTTTTGCCCAATACTTGTCTCTTAGTATTGGATTCTTGAGTGATGAACAGCTGAACCTGAGTTCAGTAACAAAGGTATATTAGATTGGGATCTTAAGACATGGGAAGGTTGGCCAGGCAACCTTAGGAGGAGGGGGACCTCCTGGACTGGACCCTGGCACACATCTGCAGTGGAGGCCTGACAGAGAGCCAGCAGAGCAGTTCCACATAAGTGGGCAGGGTTCTAAGGACAGAGCTGCAGGGTTGTGAGATCAGGCACTGTTGTTTTGCCACAGAAGAATCGTAAATTCTAATGCTGTCTCTGACTGCAGGGCTTCTCTTGGGATTCACCCAGTTGGCACCTGCCTCCCACTCTTGCTATGGTGCTAACCTGTCTCTCCAGATGACACTCCCAGAAGCATAATCATCGCATGTTCCCAAGAAAACCCCTCCAAAACAATCAGGGATGCTTGGCTAAAATGTCTCTGCCATCACTTGGTGTCACTGCCTCTCAGATCTTCCTGGTATCACCGTTGATGCCAACATTATAACAAGCTTGTTATTGTATCTATGTGATAACATATGTTTATAAAATGTGACATGAAACAGCCACCGCAGAAGAGGGCAACAAATCTTCCTTTTCATCCTAATCGTATGGCAAATAAAATATTCCTGTAGAAAAAAAAAGTGAAAATGGCAAAGTATTCCTGCCTGCTTCTGAAGATAAGAACAGCACAATTAACTGGAAAGAATGCTAAGAGCATTGGTGTCAGATGACCTGGTACTGCATCCCATCTCTGCCCAGTTACTCTCTGATCGCCAGAGTCTCCTTGACACAGGAGGTTTTCGCATGCACTCCAGAATCTTTTACATAAACATAAAGTATTTACATGAACATAAAACATTCACACAAACATAAAATGTTTACATTTATGTATTTTAACTATTGAAGAAAATACACGTGGTATCTAGGTCTGAGTAGTAGACAGTGATGAAATTATATGGGAATGATACAAGGGTAGCAAATAAAGATGCTGTGACTAAAACCCACTTCCTATTGGCAAATCACAATCCTACTGTGATGTTAATAAACATATTCCAAAAATTAAGACAAAGTACATTCTCTCTGTACAAGTTCTAGCCCTTGACATAAAATTCTTTGCTGTCTAACTTGTGAAATATTTATCAACACTGAAAACTTAACAAAATAAACAATAAAAGTCTATGAATACAAAACAGTTGTTGAGAGTATGCCAGCAAAGGCATAATAATCTTTAGATTGCAGATGGATTTTGTGACAATTGAAGGTGGAGACCCGGAGCTGGCTGTTCAGCTGTTGTTTGGTAAGTCCATTATCTAGAATCCAGCTGCTGCCTAGCTGATTCTGGAAATGGAAACCATGGATGCAGGTCAGCAGGATGGCCTGGGCCTGCGTCCCACAAAGGTAGGGATGGGAAGAAGGAACAAAGAGGCCAACATAACAGGTGGGGAGCAGGAGACTTCCCTATGGAGTTGATGAGCTTTTATTGGTGGCACAAGGTTGGCAAGAACAAGATTCTGTAAGGATGCCCTGATACCAGTATTGGGGTAGCCTGGGTGTTAATTCACACCAGGAAGGCCAGCTCCCTTGCACTGAAGGGCCCCCTCTCCCTGGAGCTATCCTTCAGGCTGGCTTCTCAGCCCCATTGCTATTATGCTCTACAAGTCCTGTTTCCTCCTCACAAAGCAAAAATTGGAAGGATCCATCTGGCCCTAACTTCAAGATTAAAGCACTAGAGGTGGCAGGACTATTTTGCAAAGTCCATGTGTCCAAATACAGACCTTAAGCGCAGTGGGAATGCTGACTTGCGGACCCTGCACAGCAAAACAAGGAGCCTTTGTTCTTTGGGAAAATAAAGCTCTCTTATGTTGAGTTAAAGATTAAATGAACAACTCCCCACCCAACATAAAGGGTCCCCAGGCATCCTGAGTATCAAAGAGATTCTAGAAGACGGAATTTTGATGAGGAATGAAAAAGGAATGCATAATATGCCACTATTCTCTATCAGTATTCTGTAGGTTTAAAAGCTAATAATTATCAAATTTGGTAATACATGTTTTGTAGCTTAGAAGACATTTAAGTTTTCAAAAAATATCCTTACATCTTTTGTCCTTCCCAAGTTACCCCTGGGTCCAGTGATCTTGAAACTGGAGGGTAATAGATGTGTTAAATTGAATAAAATCAATGGCTTGCCAAGTAGCATCTCTCATCACACAGTAAAACACTTGGGTGTTATATCAATCACACCAGGGAAGAATGAAAGACTCCTCTACGATAGCCATCTCTGACTTCACAGGAAGGGTGTTGCAAACGGCAAGTTCTAAGTCCAAGAGGTAATTTTAGGTGGATACAAATGCAGTTCATGACTTCACATGAAGAAAAACTTAGATGGAAGCATGCCATTTGGAGAAAATACCATGTTTAAAATTATTAACCCCAAATGACATATAATTGAAAAATACCTACTAACAGGAATTTTTGTAAAATAAACCAAAATGGAAAGTAGAAAACATTCTGCATTGAAGGAAAATAAAATGCAGCATCAGAATTTGTAGGATGCTGGTAAAGCTGTATTTACTGGAAAATATATATCATAAATCACCTATATTCAGAGAAAAAAAGGTCTCAATCAATGATCTCAGACTCCACCTTAAGAAATAAGAAAAAAAAAAAAGAGAAAAGTCAACCTAAAGTAAGCCAAAAAGAGGAAATAATTAAGATCTGTGCACTCAGTATGATAATTAAGTCAGACAGAGAAAGACAAATATCATATGATATCACTTATATGCAGAATCTAAAAAAAAATGATACAAATGGACTTATTTACAAAACAGAAATAAACTCACAGACATAGAGAATGAACTTATGGTTACCAGTGGGGAAGGGTGGTGGGGAGGGATAGATTGGGAATTTGGGATTGACATGTACACACTGCTGTATTTAAAATAGATAACCAACTAGGACCTACTGTATAACACAGGGAACTCTGCTCAATATTCTGTAATAACCTAAATAGGAAAAGAATTTGAAAAAGAATAGATACATGTGTATGTATCGATATAACTGAATCACTTTGCTGTACACCTGAAATTAACACAACATTGGTAATCATCTATACTCCAATATAAAGTAAAAAATTTTTAAAAATGAGGTGAGTGGAGGAGAACATAAACCTATATACACATATATACATATGTACATATATACATATATATATGTATATATACATATATATGTATATATATATGTATATACACATATATATGTATATATACATATACATATATATACATATATACATAAACCTAACGCAGCTGAGATTCCTGATGAGTGTAGGATATTTTCTTGTTTAAATTGCTCCAATCTACGTTCCTCAAAAAATTAAAAACAGAACTACCATATGATCCAGCTATTCCACTTCTGGGTGTATATCAGAGAAAAACAAACAGAGTAATTCAAAAAGATACTATACATGTACCCTAATGTTCATAGCAGCATTATTTACAATTGCCAAGATGTGGAAGCAACCTAAGTTGCTTTTTCAACAGATGAATAAATAAAGAAGATGTGGTATATATATGTACAGTGGAATACTACTGAAAAAAATCAGTGCAGAAAGCAATGAAATACAAGGCAGAAAACAATACAGAAAATATTTGAACTAAGAGTTTGTTTGTTGAAAAGATCAATAATATTGACAAATCTCAGGAAGCAAGAGGGAAGCCAAAAATTAACAATATCAGAAATGGGAGAGGTAACTTCACCATAGATGCTACAAATATGAGGAAGATAAAAAAGGAATAATACAAACAATTCTATGTCAATAAATTTGACAACATAGAGGAAATGAGCAAATTCCTTGAAAGACACACACACAAAATCAACTTGTTGAAGAAATTATATATAACCCGAATAGTTATCTGTAAAAGACATTGTAGTAGTTTAACTACATTATTGTAGTTTACAAACTTCCCACAGAGAAAACTCCAGGCCCAGATGACTTTACTGGTAAATTTTACCAAATATTTAAGAAAGACATAATACTAAACCCACAGAAACTCAGAAAATTAAAAAGGAAGGAATCTTTACAATATCATTCTGTAAAGCCAGTATTACCCTGATGCCAAGCATAAAACCATTGTGAGAAAAGAAAAAATGTAAACAAAAGTATGTATCAATATCCCTAATAAATATATATTCAAATATTATAAACAAAGTTTTAGGATATCAAATCCAACAATATATAACAATGACAATACCCCCCAACTAAGTGGAGTTTATACCTGGAATGAAAGTTTGTTTGCATATTTGAAAATCAATGTAATTCACTAATATTAATATACTTAAAAAGAAATAATAGAAAAATATTTGCAAAAACACCCACCATTCATTCCTAATGAAAATTTTTATCAAACTTGGAATAGAAGGAAACTTTCTCAACTTGAAGAAAAGCATCTATGAAAAACCTAGGATTGGTATTATACTAAGCGGAAAAGGATGAATGTGTTTCCTCCAAGATTCAAGATCAGGAACAACATACGGATGTTCATTTTCATCATTTCTATTTAACACTATATAGTGCAATCAGGCAAGAAAAAGAAATAAAGGCTATCCCGTTTGGAAATAAAAAACAAAGCTTTGTTTGTTTGCAGACAGCATCATTTTCTATGTAGAAAATTTGATGGTATTGTCAAAACCATTGCTGAACAGAAGTTAAAACAATGAGAACATATTTTATTCAGCATATTGAATAAGGAAGAGAGACTTAAGGATAGAACTGGACTTAATTCTGAATACAGCATGGACAAGTGAGCATTTTTGCAGGATGGGGGTCAGTGGGTAGAAATTTACTCAGAGGAAACATCAGGGGTAAGGAGGGTTCTGGCTAAACTGATCTGACAGAAGTCTGGCTGAACGCAGGCCAGAGTGATCAGATATCACAAGGGGGACAAAGAATTTGGTCAGATATCTAGAATGATCATATATCAACGATGAGGGGTTTTCTATAAACTGGCTTAGCAAGATTCTTGCTGCTTGAAGGCCTGAAAAGGACAGATGCCAAGATCAAAGCCTAGAGGGCTTGGGGGAACCCTACTAAAGTTTAGTCAAGAATAGAATCATGTCAGTATCTACCAAAAAAAAAAAAAAAAGCTACAAGAATAAGCAAGTTTAGAACGTTTGCAGGATACAAGATCAGTGTACGAAAATCCATTATACTCTACTTTGAGAGTAAGCAAACCACAGCCCATATGCCAAACCTGGCCTAAAACCTGTTTTTGTACAGCCTATGAGCTAAGAATTGCTTTTACATTTTTGTTTTCAATAAAATCATCAGATTTATTAATTTTAAGGTCTATTTCCATGATGTTCATAACTTTTTGTTTTTACATTTTAAAAGTTCAAAAAAAAATGAAACAGTTACACATGGTCCACATTTACTACTTGCCTCTACCAAAAACAAAAAGAAAAACAAAACAAACAAAAGAACACCAACCTCTTTCTGTGTAAAAGCAACTAGGGACTTCCCTGGCAGTCCAGTGGTTAAGACTCTGCTCTTTCAATGCAGCGAGGTGTGGGTTTGATCCCTGATTGGGGAACTAAGATCCCACATGCTGTGTGGCATGGCCAAAAAATTTTTTTTTAAAAATTTAAGAATAAAAAGAAAGGGAATATTTTCTCACCATGGCCATAAGATTCACCATCAATGTTATTACCCTAACTGAATAACATAACATAACATAAAATAAAAACAACTAACATTCAGAAATTGAAATTTAAAAAGAAATTTTGAGGAACATCAAAAAATATCAAATATTTTGGGATAAATCTTATACAAGATATACAATTTCTGTACATGAAAACCTGAACCATCTTTGCTGAGAGAAATTGAAGAAAACCTAAATAAATGGAGAAATACAGATTGTTCATAGGCTGACCGGTTCAGTATTGTAAAGTTGTCATTCTCCTCAAACTGATCTACAAAGTCAATGTACTCCCAATCAAAACTCCCAGAGATTTTGTTCTGTTTTTTGTAAAATTCTTATGAGAATGCATAGGACACAGAAAAACAGAAACAATTTTGAAAAAGAACAAAGTTAGAGGGCTAACACTTCCCGATTTCAAGATTAATTACAAAGCTCTAGTAATGAGAGAGTGTGGTATTGGCATCGAGATGACAAATAGACCAGTGTAACTGAATAGAGCCCAGTAATTGAACCACACATATACAGACAATTGATTTTTGACAAAAGTGCAAAGACAATCCAGTGGAAATAGGACTGTGTCTTCAACAAATTGTGCTGGAACAATTAGGTAAACACATACAAAAAAAATAAAAATAAACTATGATCTACACTTTGAGCCATGTTAAAAAAAAAAACTCAAACGATCATAGACCAAAATGAAAAACCTAAAACTACCCCTCTCCTAGAAGAGAAGTCCTTCCAGCTTTGAGTTAGGCAGAGGTTTCTTAGATATGAAATGAATCAAAAAGTGTGAGCCATATAAAAAATTCAGTAAGTTGGACTTCATCAAAATCAAAAACTTCTGCTCTTCAGTAGACACTGTTAGTCACAGACTGAGAGAAAATATTTGCAAATTCTATATCTGAAAAAGGTCTTATACCCAGAATATATAAAGAACTTTCAAAACTCAAAATAACAACAGTGACAACTAAATTAAAAATATGCAAAAAATTGAGAAGACATTTTACTAAAGAAGATATATAAATGATAAACACTGAAAAAATGTTAAACATTAGTTATTAAATAAATACAAATTAAAACCACAATGTCATATCACTACACTTGTAAGAATGCCTAAAATTAAAAAGACTGACTAGACCAAGCGTTGGCATGGACGTGAAGGAAGTAAAACTCTCAGAAGCTGCTGGTAGAAATGTTAAATGGTATCATCACTTTGGAAAACAGTATTTTAAAAGTTAACATACTTTTCCCTACCATATGATGGCTCCCTTTCCT
Source organism: Stenella coeruleoalba (assembly GCF_951394435.1). Taxonomy (NCBI): domain Eukaryota; kingdom Metazoa; phylum Chordata; class Mammalia; order Artiodactyla; family Delphinidae; genus Stenella; species Stenella coeruleoalba. The sequence goes on along the minus strand of NC_137153.1, from coordinate 26,877,957 downwards.
CTTAAATATGTAAGATGGCTCAAGTGAAAAGAAAACTTAAGTTCATACAAAGATTTATACACAAATGTTAATAACAGTTTTATCAATATTTGTAATGGCCTAAAACTGGCAACAACCAAATGCCCATCAACACATGAATGGATAAACAAATTGTGGTACAGCCATACCATGGAATGCTAGACACTAATAAAAATGAACTAATAATGATGCATGTAACACGTGTAAAGCTCAAAATAATTGTTAGGTGAAGGATGCAAGACAAAAAGGAATATGTATACTATAAAAACAAACTGAAGAATTCCATGGGGTATTTAATGGTAAGGAGGCCGGAAACCCCCACTGACTTAGATCTGAGGTATTTATGGCTCCATATATGGTTTCTGACAATGGTGCCAGGAAAGTTTGTTGTACAGGAAATGCTATCATCCAAGGTATCAACTGCAAAAGGTTAAGTTCTCTTTCTTCATTTATAAGAAATGACTTAATGTGATGGTTTAGAGGTAACAATTATCCTTCCCTGCTTGTAGGCAGCTTCCAGGGCCCACAGCACCTGTATTGGGAAGTGCAAAGCAGTCTGGAAGGGAAGGCATGTGGAGGTATGCAGCTTGCATGGATTTAGGGTGGCCTAGGATTAAAGCAGAGTGAGGTTGTAGCTCCAGGATGAGACGTGTTGGAATTTTAAAATCTCTGCCAATTACAACCAAGCATTTTCTAGGAAGAGCCATTGATCTGGGCTGAAGCTGCAGGGATACCTGTTTTCTTCTGTCTGCTTATTATTAATTGAACAGAATTCCTCTCCAGATGTCTTTACTAATCAGAATTTTAGGCCACCTGGAAATGTTACCAGTTTTCCCTTTAGGAAAAATGGCTGGGTTAAAAAAGGAACACACTTCTGTGCTTTTTGCTTTTTGTTTTTTAAAAATCTTCCCCTTAGAGAGTACTAGACTCCTTTTTTTTTTTGTAATTGCATTGGGTCTTCATTGCTGTGCACAGGCTTTCTCTCTAGTTGTGGTGAGTGGGGGCTACTCTTTGTTGCTTTGCATGGGCTTCTCATTGTGGTGGCTTCTTTTGTTGCGGAGCACAGGCTCTAGGCGTGCAGGCTTCAGTAGTTGCAGCATGCTGGTTCAGCATCTGTGGCACACAGGCTTAGTTGCTCCGTGGCATGTGGGATCTTCCTGGACCAGGGATCAAACCCATGTCCCCAGTATTCACAGGTGGATTCTTTACCACTGTGCCACCAGGGAAGTCTGAGAGTACTAGACTCTTAAGATCAACTGAATTTCAGACTCATATCTTCCTGGAGTATGACTCTCCCATGAATAATGAAAGACAAATTAAAACAGTCATAAACATATTCCACAAATGTAATGCTCAAGAGTTCCTTGTGCAGATGAAATCTCCAATTTTATTCTTTAAATCTATTTATTATCCTCTTTGAAGCAGAACCATAATAGTGAAGGTACAATTTAGATGTCTATTTGATCTGAGAACTTAAGGAAAATAAAATGTACTTAAGCAAAAAACATTTAAGGTGGATTTCTGAGCAAAATTAGATTGTTTTATATTCCACTTCAAATGTACTATCAAATATCATTTGGCAATATATTAATGAGAAGAATATTGTCTGTGTAGATTAATCTTAGCCATGTTCAAATATTAATATCATGAGAATCAAGGTGAAAAATCAAAAGATAATAAGAATGCAATCTTTTTCTGAATATATTTACATTCTTTGTATTTGAAAAAATATTCCTAACAACTCTCATTTTTCTGACTCTACCTAGAGACCAAAGGTCAATAAACTTTTGTATAAAGAATAAATAGTGAATAATTTAAGTTTTATGGGCCATACAGTGTCTGTCAGGATGACTCTACTCCATCCTACAAAAACAGCCATGGACAATGCATAAGTGAGTAAGTACTACTGTATTCCAATATCACTTTCTTTACAAAATAAGCTGTGGGCTACTTTGAGCCCATGAGCCATAGTTTGCTGACCCCTGATCTAAACCTGTACCCCTGTGTCCCTGCCTTGCCTTGACCATTTCCACTGTCTCATACTAGGGAGGAGCCTAGCCTACTATAAGGGCATGAGTGCAGCGCACCTGTTTGGAAGGTGTAGGTTTCGGCAGAGATGGAGCTGCAACTGTCCCAAGGGTGTCTGCAGGGAACTTTCAAGCTCTGTCAGAATCACAGTGGTTATATAAATGAACCTTGACTTAAAAACAACTGGAATCCTTGTTGAAAAACATTTGACCCTATATGTGAGGGTTTATTTCTGTTCTATTTCAATGGTCTATATGTCTGCTTTTATGTCAGGACACACTGTTTAGATTACAGTAGCTTTGTACTAAGTTTTGAAATCAGGAAGTATGTCTTCCAACTTTGTTCTTCCTTTTCAAGATAGTTTTGATGACTTGGGGTCCTCTAAGATTCCACATGAATTCAATGGGGAAAGAACAGTCTTTTCCACAAAGGGTGCTGTGAAAATTGGATATTCATATGCAAAAGATTGAAGTTGGACCTCTAGCTTACACTATATAGAAAAATTAACTGAAATTGACCAAATCTTACATTTACATCTGTCGACTGAAAAAGATATGCACAACCTAGAAGTTGAGAGTTATGTTTTCCTTGGTGGACAAATCTGAGGACTTAAGCCCAGAACACAGCATCTCAGATAACTCTGAGATACAGCTCTGAAGAGGCAAGGGTGGGAGCCAGTGTATATAGGAGTTTTTTACAACAAAGACCAGGTAGTTGGAACATCAAAAGATTACTGTTAATTAATGAAAACTAGATATCTCAAGTTAAGGAATTTAGTTCTTTTCTATGAATGGAAAGATGTAAGAGTCTGGGCTCACTGAAATCATTCCTTTGATATGCACCTCAGCTATCTGGGGCCAGCATCCTGTGCTTTCTCATCCTTAGTCTCCCCAGGCTGCAGCAGTTGACTGCTAGGTGGTGGGCATCCTGTTTCCATCCTAAGTTCCCTTAGGGCCACCATCAGGCCAGCTGTAATGTGATGGCTTAATGGCTGTAACATCCTTTGTTTACTGATATAGAAGGCAATATTTTTTTATTTCCACATCTGAATGTAAGAGATAAAACTCTGAAATTCTTGGCAGACAACATAGGAGAAATCTCCATGACACTGGATTGAAAAAAAAAAGATACACTGTACTCCATCAAAATTTTAAAAACTTTTGTATATCCAAGGATACTATTAAGAGTGTAAAAGACAGAACACAGAGTTGAAGAAAATACTTGCAAATCATATATCCAATAAGGAATTAATATCCATAATATATAAAGAACTCCTACATGTCAGTAACCACAACAACAACAAAAAACAACACAATTGAAAAATGGACGAAGTACTTAAACAGGTGTTTCTCCAAAGAAGATAAACAAATGGCCAATAAGTACATGAAAAGATGCTCAAAATCACTAGTCATTAGGAAAATGAAAATCAAAACCACAATGAAATAGCACTTCACAGTCATTAGGATGGCTATTATCCAAAACAAACAAGCAAATGAAAAACCCAAGAAGTATTGGTGAGAATGTGAAGAAATTGGAACCCAATTCATTGCAAGTGGGAATGTAAAATGATGCAGCCACTGTGGAAAAGTTTGGCAGTTAAACATAGAATTACCATATGACCCAACAATTTCACTTCTGGGTATATATCCAAAATTGAAAGCAGGGACTCAAACAGACACCTGTATACCAAAATTTCTAGCAGCATTATTCACAATAGGCAAAGGGTGGAAACAAACCAATGTTCATCAACAGATTTATGGATAAGCAAATGTGGCATACACATACAATGGAGTATTATTTAGTCTTAAAAAGAAATGAAATTCTGATACATGTTACAACATGCATGAACCTTGGAAACATTATGCTATGTGAAATAAACCAGACACAAATGGGAAAATATTGTATATGATTCTATTTCTAGGAGGTACTTAGAATAGGCACATCCATAGAGACATAAAGTAGAACAGAGGTTAAAAGGGGTTATGAGGAGTGGCAAATAGGGAGTTATTGATTAATGATTGCAGAGCAACTGTTTGGGAGAATGAAAAAATTCTGGTAGTGAATAGTGATGGTGGTTGCACAATGTTGTGAATGCACTTAACACCACTGAATTATACGTTTAAAAATTAAGATGTTAAATTTTACTATCTATATTTTACTATAAAAAACTGAAAAGGGCTTCCCTGGTGGTGCAGTGGTTGAGAGTCTGCCTGTCAATGCAGGGGACATGGGTTCGAGCCCTGGTCTGGGAAGATCCCACATGCCACGGAGCAACTAGGCCCATGAGCCACAAACTACTGAGCCTGCAGGTCTGGAGCCTGTGCTCCGCAACAAGAGAGACCGCGACAGTGAGAGGCCTGCGTACCGCGATGAAGAGTGGCCCCCGCTCGCCGCAACTAGAGAAAGCCCTCACACAGAAACAAAGACCCAACACAGCCAAAAATAAAATAAATAAATAAATAGATTAAAACAAAAAGACAAAAAAGCTGAAAAGAAACAAGTTTACACACCCATGCTTCATATGCTAAGGTTGCTATTTTCTAGGATGAAATAAGTAGAATCATAGACATTTAGAGCTGAAAGGAATAGGAGAGACCATTTGTGTCAGCCATCAAACCTTGAAATATCATTTTATTTTAATAAAATAAAGAGAACTCTTGAATCCTTAAAAAAATTGGCAGTTTAGGAATTGCTACGTGGAGACCCTTTGTGATGGCAACCTGGTTGGGCGATATCCTGTGAAATTGTATTTGCTTAGAAAAGCACACTGTTTTTTATTTAGAATGTCTGTTAAATGACAATAAAAAAAGCAGTTTTTCAAGATGCTTTAGTTATCACTTCAGATAAGATTATGGAAACAATACATCAATCAACCGTCTTAACAAATAATATTATAATTTCTGTTGTTTTTACAGGCTATAGAATTTGCATTAAACTATAGGGGGCAAATTTTTTCACCCCAAGTAACACGGCCGTCAGGTAACACTCCAGCCCTGGTCATCATCCTTCCTTTTCAAGACTTACTGAGCATCCCCCTTTTGACCTGTCATCTCTTCCCAGCTGTCACTACCCACATTGTCCTGAGAGTCTTTTCTCTGAAAAACAGAAGTCAGAATAAAGTTCTGGCTCTTTATCCCCCCTCTTCCTACCTGGTTCCCCAAACAAGCCAAAGTGTTTTCATCTTAGGATTTTAATCACTAGTCACAATAGATGAATGAATAGGGAATAATAAAAACTATACGTTTGAAGGAAATTCCAAGATATGTCAAAAGAGTTTGGTGTTTATTAAAATAAATTGATGGTCAGTCTGTGTAATCTACTTTATTACTCTATCTGTGACTGTCTATTCTTATTTCCATGGAAACTGCCTACCAAGTTCTTCCATTTTCCTTTTATCCCCACAGCTGGAAATAATTTCAGCTTCTAGCCCTTTCCCTAGGTCTTAGTGTTACACACACCCTGCAAACAACCTATTTTTAAGGTAGAATATGGTATTTGAACATTTAAGACTTCCAGCAGTGGGCAAAATTCAAAGGAACCACTGATGTGTTGGTGGGAGAGTCTTAATAGCACAATAGTCTTACCCCACAATGGTGTGGGTAATTGCTAGTCCAGATAAAGAGCAGCCACTCTTGATTTTTGAGCTACCATTCCCTGACATTTTTTTTTTAGGAGAAACGCCTCTTCCTTCTGAATCAATCTGAAAGACAGGGGAGGGCACTTGACATAGATATCAGTAGTTTTCATCATTCTGGCGCCAGTGATTGAGTAATGGCATCTTGGCTGATACAGAATCCCCAACATTCTCAGGAAAGAAGAAAGGAATCATCCACAGTCTCCTGCCATGGATTCTCTGAGACAAAGGTAATGTCCCCCAATTCTAAAGAAGCCTTGGCATTGCCAGGAGAAGGTAAAAAATATCTCACTGAATTAAGCATGGCATGTCAGTATTTGGAGGGAGTGTTTTACGAGTGCCCATTATACCTGTTCTCAGGTGAGCACAACTGGCAGAGAATGCAGCATTGGTCCATCTAGACATCAACTACTCTGGCCTACAGGACAGTCTACCCTGACCAGGAACAAGATCCATCTCAGAATTTCTCCTCCAACAAAATCATTGGATCCTTGCAGGAGAGCTGGGATCTGGCTTCCATCTTTACAAGTTTTCTTGTTTTCAAAAGTTCAGCATCTTATGACCTTTCCCTACAAAGGCAGCTGATAGTAAATGAAGGCTGACTTTCCATCATGAAAAGAAAGAAACAAGGCTACCTCAGTAGGTCAATTGAAAGGAATCATTTTTATGTGGTCCTATAACCATAAGCAATCAATCAATTGCAGGTATTTTGAACACCTTTTGTGCACTTATCACTGTACTTGTCTGAGTACCAGCTCTCAAAGCTTTTAATTAATTCAGGAGTTAAATCAATCATACTGGACCAAATTGAGACTAATTCATTCTTAAAGTTCACAGCCCTTAACTGTCAGTAAGAGCAGTGAGGGCAGGCTTTTTCATCATGTAAAAGTCATCCCACTCACACAGGCTTGGCAAGGACTGCTGATGAGGGTACCAAGATCTGCACAAAGTTCTGGTGTGATGAGTTTTGAGAAACTCCATTCTACAGACAGGTTATTCTACACGTATTCTTGTATACCTCCATTTCTGTAAGACTTTACATTTTATAAAGTACTTTCACATTTATTGTCTCATTTAATTTGCTCAGTAACCTCACAGAATCTATTCTATTGTCTCTTAGATGGAAAACATGGGTCAGAGAAGAATGAGCAACTCTCCCAAGTCCACTCTGCAGACTGCTGATCACGTCTGGATAAGAATTCCCATCTTCTCTCAAATCTCAGAGCTCTTCTTTATGTCACACCAGAGCAGAGCATATGTAGTCCATTTGACAATGAAATCACCATTTTTTGGTTATTCACATTTGATTATTACACTGCTACTTCCTTTCTAATGTCTAACAATTTAAAAGGAGGACCCAAGTCTACTTTTCACTGAAATTCTGTATTTTTAGGTAAGCCCAAGGATTTGGGAATTCAATGTGAAGAAGAAAGAAAAGAAACTGCTCCATTATCCCATATCTAAAATGTCCCATAGATGCAGGTAGGATTAATTATAATGTCATGTTTTAGTTAATTATTTGTTAAGGTTTCTCCCCCCACAAAAAGAATTCCAGTAGAGTATTTTTGATAGGTTATTATGCATTCTAAAATAGTTCTTGTATAAGTCACTAACTGAGGAACAAAAGAAGTTCACCACATCCTCTATTACTAGCCAATTTAATGACCATTTCTGGAGAACTATTTACTTTATACCTGTTTCAAAATGTCATGGGATGTTTATTCTCTTATCCTAAGGGTTGCTAAGGGAGCTTACAGAGAAAGGAGAAAGGTGATTATGTTGTGCTTTGTTTTGTTTTAAGAATTTGTGCTCAAACAATCCCCTAATCAAACAGATCTAGGTATTAGCTGGCAAGAAAACCAGCATCTCAGAGTTAGTCGTAGCACATATTTCACCTGCCAGACGATTCTTGGCATTTAAATCTACGGTCACAGCACTGTCATCTCTGTAATTCTTGTCTTTTGAAGACATTGGCACAAAGAAATATTTCTCTTCTGGGGAACAAAAGAGTGACTTTCAAAGGTAACAAACATAAGACAAGGAGGGTCCATGAGGCCCTACAAAATGTGTCCATCCTAAGACTTCACTTCTCCAGACCCAGGTATGCTGCCAGACCAGCCTTTCCTTTTAAAGAAATTCAGCATCTTAATTTTTCTGCAAAATCACATGATTTTTAATGCTATCCAGCCAAACAAAACATATTGCCTACACACGTCACCACCATGTCATTAGTTCTTATCCCTTCTACTTCCATGGCTGAGGAAAGCCAGCTACCCCCTCCCATTATTTTAACCCTCACCTAAGCAGAGCAAATGGCTTAGAAGGCACCATGAGGACAGGGGAGCAGCTGAAAAAAGCTACACACTCAGAATCACTTTCGATGCCAAAATGCCTTAAAGTTTCTGGGCTATAAATAAGTTTAAAGACAGCTTAATCCAAACCTGGGGAAATCAGTGTGAATTACCTGTAATTAAGCAAGAGGGAAAACAAGGTTTCAAATAAGTAGTGATTAAAAAAAAAAATCCTAGTTCTCTGAGTAATGGACCTAATCATTTTTCGATATCCAAGATTATTTAAGTCTTACTCAAAATCTATGCCCTATAAGAACTGTTTGATATGTATGCTTATATTCTATATTTATATTTCTTTTTCATTTTTTAACATCTTTATTGGAGTATAATTGCTTTACAATGGTGTGTTAGTTTCTGCTTTATAATGAAGTGAATCAGTTATACATATACATATGTCCCCATATCTCTTCCTTCTTGCATCTCCATCCCTCCCACCCTCCCTATGCCACCCCTCTAGGTGGTCACAAAGCACCGAGCTGATCTCCGTGTGCTATGTGGCTGCTTCCCACTAGCTAGCTATTTTATGTTTGGTAGTGTATATATGTCCATGCCACTCTCTCACTTTGTCCCATGTTACCCTTAACTCCTCCCAGAATTCTCAAGTGCATTCTCTAGTAGATCTGTATCTTTATTCCCGTCTTGCCCCTAGGTTCTTCATGACCATTCTTTTTTTTTTTTTTTAGATTCCATATAAATGTGTTAGCATATGGTATTTGTTTTTCTCTTTCTGACTTACTTCACTCTGTATGACAGACTTTAGGTCCACCCACCTCACTGCAAATAACTCAATTTCATTTCTTTTTATGGCTGAGTAATATTCCATTGTATATATGTGCCACATCTTCTTTATCCATTCATCTGTTGATGGACACTTAGGTTGCTTCTATCCCTGGTTATTGTAAATAGAGCTGCAATGAACATTGTGGTACCTGACTCTTTTTTTTTTTTTTTTAATTTTTTTTTTTAACATCTTTATTGGGGTATAATTGCTTTACAATGGTGTGTTAGTTTCTGCTTTATAACAAAGTGAATCAGTCATACATAAACATATGTTCCCATATGTCTTCCCTGTTGCGTCTCCCTCCCTCCCACCCTCCCCATCCCACCCCTCCAGGCTGTCACAAAGCACCGAGCCAATATCCCTGTGCCATGCGGCTGCTTCCCACTAGCTGTCTACCTTACTGCGTTTGTTACTGTGTATATGCCCATGACTCTCTCTCGCCCTGTCACAGCTCACCCTTCTCCCTCCCCATAACCTCAAGTCCGTTCTCTAAGAGGTCTGCGTCTTTAGTCCTGCTTTACCCCTAGGTTCTTCATGACATTTTTTTCTTAAATTCCATATATATGTGTTAGCATACGGTATTTGTCTTTTTCTTTCTGACTTACTTCACTCTGTATGACAGACTCTAGGTCTATCCACCTCATTACAAATAGCTCAATTTCGTTTCTTTTTATGGCTGAGTAATATTCCATTGTATATATGTGCCACATCTTCTTTATCCATTCATCTGATGATGGGCACTTAGGTTGTTTCCATCTCCGGGCTATTGTAAATAGAGCTGCAATGAACATTTTGGTACATGACTCTTTTTGAATTTTGGTTTTCTCAGGGTATATGCCCAGTAGTGGGATTGCTGGGTCATATGGTAGTTCTATTTGTAGTTTTTTAAGGAACCTCCATACTGTTCTCCATAGTGGCTGAACCAATTCACATTCCCACCAGCAGTGCAAGAGTGTTCCCTTTTCTCCACACCCTCTCCAGCATTTATTGTTTCTAGATTTTTTGATGATGGCCATTCTGACTGGTGTGAGATGATATCTCATTGTAGTTTTGATTTGCATTTCTCTAATGATTAATGATGTTGAGCATTTTTTCATGTGTTTGTTGGCAGTCTGTATATCTTCTTTGGAGAAATGTCTATTTCGGTCTTCTGCCCATTTTTGGATTGGGTTGTTTGTTTTCTTGTTATTGAGCTGCATGAGCTGCTTGTAAATTTTGGAGATTAATCCTTTGTCGGTTGCTTCATTTGCAAATATTTTCTCCCATTCTGAGGGTTGTCTTTTGGTTTTGTTTATGGTTTCCTTTGCTGTGCAAAAGCTTTGAAGTTTCATTAGGTCCCATTTGTTTATTTTTGTTTTTATTTCCATTACTCTAGGAGGTGGGTCAGAAAGGATCTTGCTTTGATTTATGTCATAGAGTGTTCTGCCTATGTTTTCCTCTAAGAGTTTGATAGTTTCTGGCCTTACATTTAGGTCTTTAATCCATTTTGAGCTTATTTTTGTGTATGGTGTTAGGGAGTGATCTAATCTCATACTTTTACATGTACCTGTCCAGTTTTCCCAGCACCATTTATTGAAGAGGCTGTCCTTTCTCCATTGTACATTACTGCCACCTTTATCAAAGATAAGGTGTCCATATGTGCATGGGTTTATCTCTGGGCTTTCTATCCTGTTCCATTGATCTATTTTTCTGTTTTTGTGCCAGTACCATACCGTCTTGATGACTGTAGCTTTGTAGTATAGTCTGAAGTCAGGGAGCCTGATTCCTCCAGTTCCTTCTTTCGTTCTCAAGATTGCTTTGGCTATTCGGGGTCTTTTGTGTTTCCATACAAATTGTGAAATTTTTTGTTCTAGTTCTGTGAAAAATGCCAGTGGTAGTTTGATAGGGATTGCATTGAATCTATAGATTGCTCTGGGTAGTAGAGTCATTTTCACAATGTTGATTCTTCCAATCCAAGAACATGGTATATCTCTCCATCTATTTATATCATCTTTAATTTCTTTCATCAGTGTCTTATAATTTTCTGCATACAGGTCTTTTGTCTCCTTAGGTAGGTTTATTCCTAGATATTTTATTCTTTTTGTTGCAATGGTAAATGGGAGTGTTTTCTTGATTTCACTTTCAGATTTTTCATCATTAGTATATAGGAATGCCAGAGATTTCTGTGCATTAATTTTGTATCCTGCCACTTTACCAAATTCATTGATTAGCTCTAGTAGTTTTCTGGTAGCATCTTTAGGGTTCTCTATGTATAGGATCATGTCATCTGCAAACAGTGACAGCTTTACTTCTTCTTTTCCAATTTGGATTCCTTTTATTTCCTTTTCTTCTCTGATTGCTGTGGCTAAAACTTCCAAAACTATGTTGAATAATAGTGGTGAGAGTGGGCAACCTTGTCTTGTTCCTGATCTTAGTGGAAATGCTTTCAGTTTTTCACCATTGAGGATGATGTTTGCTGTGGGCTTGTCATATATGGCCTTTATTATGTTGAGGAAAGTTCCCTCTATGCCTACTTTCTGCAGGGTTTTTATCATAAATGGGTGTTGAATTTTGTCAAAAGCTTTCTCTGCATCTATTGAGATGATCATATGGTTTTTCTCCTTCAATTTGTTAATATGGTTTATCACATTGATAGATTTGCATATATTGAAGAATCCTTGCATTCCTGGAATAAACCCCACTTGATCATGGTGTATGATCCTTTTAATGTGCTGTTGGATTCTGTTTGCTAGTATTTTGCTGAGAATTTTTGCATCTATGTTCATCAGTGATATTGGCCTGTAGTTTTCTTTCTTTGTGACATCCTTGTCTGGTTTTGGTATCAAGGTGATGGTGGCCTCATAGAAGGAGTTAGGGAGTGGTCCTCCCTCTGCTATATTTTGGAAGAGTTTGAGAAGGATAGGTGTTAGCTCTTCTCTAAATGTTTGATAGAATTCGCCTGTGAAGCCATCTGGTCCTGGGCTTTTCTTTGTTGGAAGATTTTTAATCACAGTTTCAATTTCAGTGCTTGTGATTGGTCTGTTCATATTTTCTATTTCTTCCTGATTCAGTCTTGGCAGGTTGTGCATTTCTAAGAATTTGTCCATTTCTTCCAGATTGTCCATTTTATTGGCATAGAGTTGCTTGTAGTAATCTCTCATGATCTCTTTTATCTCTGCAGTGTCAGTTGTTACCTCTCCTTTTTCATTTCTAATTCTATTGATTTGAGTCTTCTCCCTTTTTTTCTTGATGAGTCTGGCTAGTGGTTTATCTATTTTGTTTATCTTCTCAAAGAACCAGCTTTTAGTTTTATTGATCTTTGCTATTGTTTCCTTCATTTCTTTTTCATTTATTTCTGATCTGATTTTTATGATTTCTTTCCTTCTGTTAGCTTTGGGGTTTTTTTGTTCTTCTTTCTCTAATTGCTTGAGGTGCAAGGTTAGGTTGTTTATTCGAGATGTTTCCTGCTTCTTAAGGTGGGCTTGTATTGCTATAAACTTCCCCCTTAGAACTGCTTTTGCTGCATCCCACAGGTTTTGGGTCGTTGTGTCTCCATTGTCATTTGTTTCTAGGTATTTTTTGATTTCCTCTTTGATTTCTTCAGTGATCCCTTCATTATTAAGTAGTGTATTGTTTAGCCTCCATGTGTTTGTATTTTTTACAGATCTTTTCCTGTAATTGATATCTAGTCTCATGGCGTTGTGGTCAGAAAAGATACTTGATACAATTTCAATTTTCTTAAATTTACCAAGGCTTGATTTGTGACCTAAGATATGATCTATCCTGGAGAATGTTCCATGAGCACTTGAGAAAAATGTGTATTCTGTTGTTTTTGGATGGAGTGTCCTATAAATATCAATTAAGTCCATCTTGTTTAATGTATCATTTAAAGCTTGTGTTTCCTTATTTATTTTCATTTTGGATGATCTGTCCATGGGTGAAAGTGGGGTGTTTAAGTCCCCTACTATGAATGTGTTACTGTCGATTTCCCCTTTTATGGCTGTTAGTATTTGCCTTATGTATTGAGGTGCTCCTATGTTGGGTGCATAAATATTTACAATTGTTATATCTTCTTCTTGGATCGATCCCTTGATCATTATGTAGTGTCCTTCTTTGTCTCTTTTAATAGTCCTTATTTTAAAGTCTATTTTGTCTGATATGAGAATTGCTACTCCAGCTTTCTTTTGGCTTCCATTTGCATGGAATATCTTTTTCCATCCCCTTACTTTCAGTCTGTATGTGTCTCTAGGTCTGAAGTGGGTCTCTTGTAGACAGCATATATAAGGGTCTTGTTTTTGTATCCATTCAGCTAATCTGTGTCTTTTGGTGGGAGCATTTAGTCCATTTACATTTAAGGTAATTATCGATATGTATGTTCCTATTCCCATTTTCTAAATTGTTTTGGGTTCGTTATTATAGGTCTTTTCCTTCTCTTGTGTTTCTTGCCTAGAGAAGATCCTTTAGCATTTGTTGTAAAGCTGGTTTGGTGGTGCTGAACTCTCTCAGCTTTTGCTTGTCTGTAAAGGTTTTAATTTCTCCATCAAATCTGAATGAGATCCTTGCTGGGTAGAGTAGTCTTGGCTGCATGTTTTTCTCCTTCATCACTTTCAGTATGCCCTGCCACTCCCTTCTGGCTTGTAGGGTTTCTGCTGAGAGATCAGCTGTTAACCTTATGGGGATTCCCTTATGTGTTATTTGTTGTTTTTCCCTTGCTGCTTTTAATATGCTTTCTTTGTATTTAATTTTTGACAGTTTGATTAATATGTGTCTTGGCGTATTTCTCCTTGTATTTATCTTGTATGGGACTCTCTGTGCTTCCTGGACTTGATTAACTATTTCCTTTCCCATATTAGGGAAGTTTTCAACTATAATCTCTTCAAATATTTTCTCAGTCCCTTTCTTTTTCTCTTCTTCTTCTGGAACCCCTATAATTCGAATGTTGGTGCGTTTAATGTTGTCCCAGAGGTCTCTGAGACTGTCCTCGGTTCTTTTCATTCTTTTTTCTTTATTCTGCTCTGCAGTAGTTATTTCCACTATTTTATCTTCCAGGTCACTTATCCATTCTTCTGCCTCAGTTATTCTGCTATTGATCCCATCTAGAGTACTTTTAATTTCATTTATTGTGTTGTTCATCGTTGCTTGTTTCATCTTTAGTTCTTCTAGGTCCTTGTTAACTGATTCTTGCATTTTGTCCAATCTATTGTCCATTCTATCTCCAAGATTTCGGATCAACCTTACTATCATTATTCTGAATTCTCTTTCAGGTAGACTGCCTATTTCCTCTTCATTTGTTAGGTCTGGTGGGTTTTTATCTTGCTCCTTCATCTGCTGTGTGTTTTTCTGTCTTCTCATTTTGCTTATCTTACTGTGTTTGGGGTCTCGTTTTTGCAGGCTGCAGGTTTGTAGTTCCTCCTGTTTTTGATGTCTGTCTCCAGTGGCTAAGGTTGGTTCAGTGGGTTGTGTAGGCTTCCTGGTGGAGGGGGCTAGTGCCTGTGTTGTGGTGGATGAGGCTGGATCTTGTCTCTCTAGTAGGCAGGTTCACGTCTGGTGGTGTGTTTGGGTGTGTCTGTGGCCTTATTATGATTTTAGGCAGCCTCTCTGCTAATGGGTGGGGTTGTGTTCCTGTTTTGCTAGTTGTTTGGCATAGGTTTTCCAGCACTGTGGCTTGCTGGTCGTTGAGTGAAGCTGGGTGCTGGTGTTAAGATGGAGGTCTCTGGGAGATTTTCGCCGTTTGATATTATGTGGAGCTGGGAGGTCTCTTGTTGATCAGTGTCCTGAAGTTGGCTGTCCTACCTCAGAGGCACAGCCCTGCCTCCTGGCTGGAGCACCAAAAGCTTTTCATCCACAGGCTCAGGATAAAAGGGAGAAAAAGTAGAGGGAATTAGTAGAAGTATGAGGAAAGAAAGAAGGAAAGGAGGGTAGGAAGGAAGGAAGAAAGAAAGAAAGAAGCAAAGAAGGAAAGAAGGCAAGAAGGAAAGAAAGGAGGGAGGGAGGGAGGGAGGAAGGAAGGAAGGAGGGAAAGAAGGAAAAAAGACAGAAAGAAAGAAGATACAGTAAAAATAAAATAAAGTATAATAAAGTTATTGAATTAAAAACTTCTTATTTAGAAAAAAAAAAAAAAAGGGACGGAAAGAACCTTAGGACAAATGTTGGAAGCAAAGCTATACAGACAAAATCTTACACAGAAGCATACACATACACCCTCACTAAAAGAGGTAAATGGGGAAAAATCCTAAATCTTGCTGTCAGAGACCACTTCCTCAATTTGGGATGATTCGTTGTCTAAAGGAGGGAAGGAAGGACGGAAAGAAAGAAAGAAAGAACGAAGGTAAAGTATAATAAGGTTATTAAAATTAATTATTAAGAAAAAAATTTAAAAAAAAAACATGGACGGATAGAACCCTAGGACAAATGGTGGAAGCAAGACTATACAGACAAGATCTCACACAGAAGCATACACATACACATTCACAAAAAGAGGAAAGGGGAAAAAATCATAGATCTTGCTCCTAAAGTCCACTTCCTTAATTTGGGATGATTGGTTGTCTATTCAGGTATTCCACAGATGCAGGGTACATCAAGTTGATTGTGGAGCTTTAATCCGCTGCTTCTGAGGCTGCTGGGAGAGATTTCCCTTTCTCTTCTTTGTTCTCACAGCTCCCAGGGCTAAGCTTTGGATTTGGCCCTGCCACTGCGTGTAGATCGCTGGAGGGCGTCTGTTTTTTGCTCAGACAGGATGGGGTTAAAAGAGCCGCTGATTGGGGGCTCTGGCGCACTCAGGCCGGCGGGGACGGAGGGGCACAGAGTGCGGAGCGGGCCTGCGGTGGCAAAGGCCGGCGTGACTTTGCACCAGCCTGAGGCGCGCTGTGCGTTCTCCCGGGGAAGTTGTCCCTGGATCCCGGGAACCTGGCAGTGGCGGGCTGCACAGGCTCCGCGGAAGAGGGGTGTGGAGCGTGACCTGTACTCGCACACAGGCCCCTCGGTGGCGGCAGCAGCAGCCTTAACGTCTCCCGTCCGCCTCTGGAGTCCGCGCTTTTAGCCGCGGCTTGCACCCGTCTCTGGATTCCGCGCTTTCAGCCGCGGCTCGCGCCCGTCTCTGGATTCCGCGCTTTCAGCCGCGGCTCGCGCCCGTCTCTGGATTCCGCGCTTTCAGCCGCGGCTCGCGCCCGTCTCTGGGGTCCGCGCTTTCAGCCGCGGCTCGCGCCCGTCTCTGGGGTTCGCGCTTTTAGCCGCGGCTCGCACCCGTCTCTGGAGTTCCTTTAAGCAGCGTTCTTAAACCCCTCTCCTCACGCCCCAGGAAACAAAGAGGGAAGGAAAAGTCTCCTGCCTCTTCTGCAGGTGCAGGCTTTTCCCCGGACTCCCTCCCGGCTAGCTGTGGTGCACTAACCCCTTCAGGCTATGTTCAAGCCGCCAACCCCAGTCCTCTCCCTGCGCTCCGGCCTCAGCTCGCAGCCCCGCCCGCCCCGGCGGGTGAGCAGACAAGCCTCTCGGGCTGGTGAGTGCCGGTCGGCACCGATCCTCTGTGTGGGAATCTCCCCGCTTTGCCCTCCGCACCCGTTGCTGTGCACTCCTCCGCAGCTTCGAAGCTCCCCCCTCCGCCTCCCGCAGTCTCCGCCCGCGAAGGGGCTTCCTAGAGTGTGGAAACTTTTCCTCTTTCACAGCTCCCTCCCACTGGTGCAGGTGCCGTCCCTATTCTTTTGTCTCTGTTTTTTCTTTTGCCCTACCCAGGTACGTGGGGAGTTTCTTGCCTTTTGGGAGGTCTGAGGTCTTCTGCCAGCCTTCAGTAGGTGTTCTGTAGGAGTTGTTCCACGTGTAGTTGTATTTCTGGTGTATCTGTGGGGAGGAAGGTGATCTCCGCGTCTTACTCTTCCGCCATCTTCCGCCTTCCCTGACTCTTTTTGAATTATGGTTTTCTCAGGGATTGCTGAGTCATATGGTAGTTCTATTTACAGTTTTTTAAGGAACCTCCATACTGTTCTCCATAGTGGCTGTATCAATTTACATTCCCACCAATAGTGCAAGAGGGTTCCCTTTTCTCCACAATCTCTCCAGCATTTATTGTTTGTAGTTTTTTTTATGATGGCCATTCTGACTGGAGTGAGATGATATCTCATTTTAGTTTTGATTTGCATTTCTCTAATGATTAATGATGTTGACCATTCTTTTATGTGTTTGTTGGCAATCTGTATATCTTCTTTGGAGAAATGTCTATTTATGTCTTCTGTCCATTTTTGGATTGGGTTGCTTGTTTTTTTCATATTGAACTGCATGAGCTTCTTGTAAATTTTGAAGATTAATCCTTTGTTAGTTGCTTCATTTGCAAATATTTTCTCCCATTCTGAGGGTTGTCTTTTTGTCTTGTTTATGGTTTCTTTTGCTGTGAAAAAGCATGTAAGATTCATTAGGTACCATTTGTTTATTTTCATTTTTATTTCCATTTCACTAGGAGGTGGGTCAAAAAGGACCTTGCTGTGATTTATGTCATAGAGTATTCTGCCTATGTTTTCCTCTAAGAGTTTGATGGTGTCTGGCTTTAGATTTAGGTCTTTAATCCATTTTGAGTTTATTTTTGTGTATGATGTTAGGGAGTGTTCTAATTTCATTCTTTTACATGTAGCTGTCCAGTTTTCCTAGCACCACTTATTGAAGAGGCTGTCTTTTCTCCACTGCATATTCTTGCCTCCTTTATTAAAGATAAGGTGACCATATGTGAGTGGGTTTATCTCTGGGCTTTCAATCCTGTTCCATTGAGCTATATTTCTGTTTTTGTGCCAGTACCATACTGTCTTGATTTGTAGTATGGTAGTATAGCTTTGTAGTATGGTCTGAAGTCAGGGAGCCTGATTCCTCCAGCTCCATTTTTCTTTCTCAAGATGGCTTTGGCTATTCGGGTTTTTTTGTGTTTCCATACAAATTATGACTTTTTTTGTTCTTGTTCTGTGAAAAGTACCAGTGGTAGTTTGATAGGGATTGCATTGAATATGTAGATTGCTTTGGGTAGTAGAGTCACTTTCACAATGTTCATTCTTCCAATCCAAGAACATGGTATATCTCTCCATCTATCTGTATCATCTTTAATTTCTCTCATTAGTGTCTTATAATTTTCTGCATACAGGTCTTTTGTCTTCTTAGGTAGGTTTATTCCTAGATATTTTATTCTTTTTTTGCAATGGTAAATGGGAGTGTTTTCTTAATTTCACTTTCAGATTTTTCATCATTAGTGTGTATGAATGCAAGAGATTTCTGTGCATTAATTTTGTATCCTGCTACTTTACCAAATTCATTGACTAGCTCTAGTAGTTTTCTGGTAGCATCTTTAGGATTCTCTATGTAGAGTATCATGTCACCTGCAAACAGTGACAGCTTTACTTCTTCTCTTCTAACTTAGATTACTTTTATTTCTTTCTCTTCTCTGATTGCTGTGGCTAAAACTTCCAAAACTATGTTGAATAAGGGTGGTGAGAGTGGGCAACCTTGTTTTGTTCCTGATCTTAGTGGAAATGGTTTCAGTTTTTCACCATTGAGGATGATGTTGGCTGTGGGTTTGTCATATATGTTCTTTATTATGTTGAGGAAAGTTAACTCTATGCCTACTTCCTGGAGGGTTTTTTGTCATAAATGGGTGTTGAATTTTGTCAAAACTTTCTCGGCATCTATTGAGATGATCATATGGTTTTACTCCTTCAATTTGTTAGTATGGTGTATCACATTGATTGATTTGTGTATATTGAAGACTCCTTGCATTCCTGGGATAAACCCCATTTGATCATGGTGTATGATCCATTTAATGTGCTGTTGGATTCTGTTTGCTAGTATTTTGTTGAGGATATTTGCATGTATGTTCATCAGTGATATTGCCCTGTAGTTTTCTTTCTTTGTGACATCCTTGTCTGGTTTTGGTATCAGGGTGATGGTGGTCTCGTAGAATGTGTTTGGGCATGTTCCTCCGTCTGCTACATTTTGGAAGAGTTTGAGAAGGATAGGTGTTAGCTCTTCTCTAAATGTTTGATAGAATTCACCTATGAAGCCATCTGGTCCTGGGCTTTTGTTTGTTGGAACATATTTAATCACAGTCTCAATTTCAGTGCTTGTGATTGGTCTGTTCATATTTTCTATTTCTTCCTGGTTCAGTCTCGGAAGGTTGAGCATTTCTAAGAATTTGTCCATTTCTTCCAGGTTGTCCATTTTATTGGCATATCATTGTTTGTAGTAATCTCTCATGATCCTTTGTATTTCTGCAGTGTCAGTTGTTACTTCTCCTTTTTCATTTCTAATTCTATTGATTTGAGTCTTCTCCCTTTTTTTCTTGATGAGTCTGAATAATGGTTTATCAATTTTGTTTCTGTTCTCAGAGAATGAGCTTTTAGTTTTATTGATCTTTGCTATCGTTTCCTTCATTTATTTTTCATTTATTTCTGATATGATATTTATGATCTCTTTCCTTCTGCTAACTTTGGGGGTTTTTTGTTCTTCTCTAATTGCTGTAGGTGTAAGGTTAGGTTGTTTAGTTGAGATGTTTCTTCTTGCTTAAGGTAGGCTTGTATAGTGATAAACTTCCCTCTTAGAACAGTTTTTCCTGCATCCCATAGGTTTTGGATTGTTGTGTTTTCATTGTCATTTGTTTCTAGGTATTTCTTGATTTCCTCTTTGATTTCTTCAGTGATCTCTTGGTTATTAAGTAGTGTGTTGTTTAGCCTCCATGTGTTTGTATTTTTTACAGGTTTTTTCTTGTAATTGATATCTAGTCTCATAGCATTGTGGTCGGAAGAGATACTTGATACGATTTCAATTTTCTTAAATTTATCAAGGCTTGATTTGTGACCCAAGATATGATCTATCTTGTAGAATGTTCCATGAGCACTTGAGAAGAATGTGTATTCTGTTGTTTATGGATGGAATGTCCTATAAATATCAATTAAGTCCATCTTGTTTAATGTATCATTTAAAGCTTGTGTTTCCTTATTTATTTTCATTTTGGATGATCTGTCCATTGGTGAAAGTGGGGTGTTAAAGCGCCCTCCTATGGTTGTGTTACTATCGATTTCCCCTTTTATGGCTCTTAGTATTTGCCTTATGTATTGAGATGCTCCTATATTGGGTGCATAAATATTTACAATTGTTATATCTTCTTCCTGGATTGATCCCTTGATCATTATGTAGTGTGCTTCTTTGTCTCTTGTAATAGTCTTTGTTTTAAAGTCTATTTTGTCTGATATGAGAATTGCTAGTCTAGCTTTCTTTTGATTTCCATTTGCATAGAATATCTTTTTCCATCCCTTCACTTTCGGTCTGTATGTGTCTCTAGGTCTGAAGTGGGTCTCTTGTATACGGGTGTTGTTTTTGTATTCATTCAGCCATTCTATGTCTTTTGGTTGGAGCATTTAATCCATTTACATTTAAGGCAGTTATCGATACATGTGTTCCTATTACCATTTTCTTAATTGTTTTGGGTTTGTTATTGTAGGTCTTTTCCTTCTCTTGTGTTTCCTGCCTAGAAAAGTTCCTTTAGCATTTGTTGTAAAGCTGCTTTGGCAGTGCTCATTTCTCTTAGCTTTTGCTTCTCTGTAAAGCTTTTAATTTCTCCATCAAATCTGAATGAGATCCTTGCTGGGTAGAGTAACCTTGGTTGTAGGTTTCTCTCCTTCATCACTTTCAATATGTCCTGCTACTCACTTCTGGCTTGCAGAGTTTCTGCTGAAAGATCACCAGTTAACCTTATGGGGATTCCCTTGTGTGTTATTTGTTGTTTTTCCCTTGATGTTTTTAACATTTTTTCTTTGTATTTAATTTTTGATAGTTTGATTAATATGTTTCTTGTGGTGTTTCTCCTTGGACGTATCCTGTATGGGACTCTCTGTGCTTCCTGGACTTGATTAACTATTTCCTTTCCTATATTAGGGAATTTTTCAACTATAATCTCTTCAAATATTTTCTCAGTCCCTTTCTATTTCTCTTCTTATTCTGGGACCCCTTTGATTCGAATGTTGGTGTGTTTAGTGTTGTCCCAGAGGTCTCTGAGATTGTCCTCAATTCTTTTCATTCTTTTTCATTTATTCTCCTCTGCAGTACTTATTTCCACTATTTTATCTTCCAGGTCTCTTATCCATTCTTCTGTCTTAGTTATTCTGCTATTGATCCCTTCTAGAGAATTTTTAATTTCATTTATTGTGTTCTTCACCACTGTTTGTTTGTTCTTTAGTTCTTCTAGGTCCTTGTTAAACGTTTCTTGTATTTTCTCCATTCTATTTCCAAGATTTTGGATCATCTTTACTATAATTATCCTGAATTCTTTTTCAGGGAGACTGCCTATTTCCTCTTCATTTATTAGGTCTGGTGTGATTTTGCCTTGCTCCTTCACCCGCTGTGTGTTTATCTGTCTTCTCATTTTGCTTAACTTACTGTGTTTCAGGTATCGTTTTCTCAGGCTGCAGGTTTGTAGATCCTGTTTTTTTGTGTGTCTGTCCCTAGTGGTTAAGGTTGGTTCAGTGGGTTGTGTAGGCTTCCTGATGGAGGGGCCTGGTGCCTGTGTTCTGGTGGATGAGGCTGCATCTTGTCTTTCTGGTGGGCAGGCCCACATCTTGTGGTGTGTTTTGGGGTGTCTGTGGCCTTATTGTGATTTTAGGCAGCCTCTCTGCTAATGGATGGGGCTGTGTTCCTATCTTGCTAGTTGTTTGGCATAGGGTGTCCAGCGCTGTAGCTTGCTGGTCATTGAGTGGAACTGGGTCTTGGCATTGAGATGGAGATCTCTGGGAGATTTTCGCCGTTTGATATTACATCGAGCTGGGAGACTTCTTGTGGACCAGGGTCCTGAACTTGGCTCTCCCACCTCAGAGGCACAGCCCTGACACCTGGCTGGACCACCAAGAGCCTGTCATCCACATGGCTCAGAATAAAAGGGAGAAAAACAGTAAGAAAGAAAGAAGAAGATAAAATAAAATAAAGTTATTAAAATAAAAATAATTACTAAGAAAATTTTTTTTTAAAGTATTAAAAAGAAAACACAAAACAGACAGAACCCTAGGACAAATGGTAAAAGCAAAGCTATACAGACAAAATCACACACAGAAGCATACACACTCACAAAAAGAGAAAAGAGGGGGAAAAATATATATATATCTTTGCTCCCAAAGTCCACCTCCTCAATTTGGGATGATTGGTTGTCTATTCAGGTATGCCACCGATGCAGGGTACATCAAGTTGATTGTGGAGCTTTAATCCGCTGCTTCTGAGGCTGCTGGGAGAGATTTCCCTTCCTCTTCTTTGTTCTCACAGCTCCCAGGGGCTCAGCTTTGGATTTGGCCCCGCCTCTGCATGTAGGTCGCCTGAGGGCGTCTGTTCTTCTCTAAGACAGGACAGGGTTAAAGGAGCTGCTGATTCGGGGGCTCTGGCTCACTCAGGCCTGGCGGAGGGAGGGGTATGGATGTGGGGCGAGCCTGTAGCGGCCGAGGCCAGCGTGATGTTTCACCAGCCTGATGTGTGCCGTGCGTTCTCCTGGGGAAGTTGTCCCTGGATCACGGGACCGTGGCAGTGGCGGACTGCACAGGCTCCCTGGAGGGGAGGTGTGGACAGTGACCTGTGCTCACACACAGGCTTCTTGGTGGCAGCAGCAGCAGCCTTAGCGGCTCATGCCCGTCTCTGCGGTCCACGCTGATAGTCGCAGCTCACGTCCGTCTCTGGAGCTCCTTTAAGCGACGCTCTTAATCCCCTCTCCTCGCGGACCAGGAAACAAAGAAGCCATGAAAAGCCTCTTGCCTCTTCGGCAGCTCCAGACCTTTTCCCAGACTCCCTCCACCCTAGCTGTGGCGCACTAGCCCCCTTCAGGCTGGGTTCATGCAGCCAACCCCAGTCCTCTCCCTGGGATTTGACCTTCAAAGCCCGAGCCTCAGCTCCCAGCCCCCGCCTACCCCGGCGGGTGAGTAGACAAGGCTCTCGGGCTGGTGAGTGCTGGTCGGCACCGATCCTCTGTGCGGGAATCTTTCCGCTTTGCCCTCCGCACCCCTGTTGCTGTGCTCTCCTCCGTGGCTCCGCCACCCGCGGTCTCCGTCCACAAAGGGGCTTCTAGTGTGTGGAAACCTTTCCTCCTTCACGGCTCCCTCCCAGTGGTGCAGGTCCCATCCCTATTCTTTTGTCTCTGTTTTTTCTTTCTTTTTTCTTTTGCCCTACCCAGGAGTGTGGGGAGTTTCTTGCCTTTTGAGAGGTCTTTGGTCTTCTGCCAGGGTTCAGTAGGTGTTCTGTAGGAGTTGTTCCACATGTAGATGTATTTCTGATGTATTTGTGAAGAGGAAGATGATCTCCATATCTTACTCTTCTGCCATCTTGAAGCTCCTCCTATATTTATCAAAGCATTCCATTGAGAGAAATTGTTCGGTGATCTCTGAGTGAATATTTTAAAATCTTTCAAGCACTTTTAGAGGCACTTGCTCTCCCTTCAGCTAGGCAGGGCAAATATTATGCATTTGTTCAATTAATACATCATTTTTGAATGCCAGTGATATACTAAGCACGGGCAAGACACTCACAGTACAGGGTATATCTGGACATGGAGAAAGGTTTCATGAGCCTCTGGGTGGGAGAGGGGGAAATTCACAAAGGCCTGCTGGAGTAAACCTCAGGTCTGCCAGGGGATGAGGGGCTAAGTTATGAGGAGGACTGCTGCTTTAATCCATGACAAAAATGCAAGACTCTTTTACAAAAAGTGGTAAGAATTTCAAAACAGCAACAGCAGAGCATTAAGTGTGAGTGTAAGCAGCTCTTTTCAGGAAACCACCCTCAGCAGGAAGCCCCTTTCCTTGCCACTTTAGCAAAGCTATATTGTAACTGCCTTTTAACGAGGCAGCCCTATGCTCTACCAATCTCCAGCCCAAGAACACCTTTCACATCTTTTGATCACACAATACCTTGCCCAACTTGTTGGTTCTTTCTGGAGATCAAAAGAAGTAGGAATGAAGAATAAGTAATTAACAGATGACCAGAGCTCTTCCCTAGGTTTCCCTTCAGTAATCTTGGGAACAATCTGTGTGACCAAACTGTGTGAACAAGATGGCATCTAGAGAAAGGTCACAAGTAGTCACAGCTTGCATGCAGTGGGGGGTGGCTAGGGCTCTGACCCCCTATCTCAATGACTAACTGAGATTACTTCCCTTTTTTCCTTTAAAAACTCTCATGGCCAAGCAGAATTTTTAGAGATGGCTTTTGGGGGACACTGAGTCTACCATCTCCCCAGATTGCCAGCATTTTGATTAAAAACAACTTTCCCTTCTACCAATGCTTATGAGATTGATTTTGCAAGTGGCAAACAGCAGGGCCCAATTCAACCGGTAACACAAGCTCTTTTGTGCATGGGGACCACAGAGCTGTCTGGCTGCAGTCCTTCCACTTGGAGGAAACCAAGTTCGTAGGTTGAGAGAGGTGAAGGCCAAGAGCATTTTTAGAGAGCAGGGAGAGGTTGATGACTCTTGAATGTGGCCTTGTGGGGAAACTCAGAGCCTTGAGGCCTTGCTGGGAAATTTGTCTTCACTTTGTAGACACTGGGGCATTACGGAAAGTTCTCAGCAGGAGAATGTACAGATCAGACCTGCCTTAGAAATATATATGTGGTAGCAGTAAGAATGAGAAACTGCTGGGCAGGAGCAAGACCACAGGAGGAAGAACCATGAAGCAGCTCAGGCAGGCCCAGGTGGCAGATCACGAAGGCCAGAAGCCACACTGTGCAAATCGGACAGAGAAAGCAGATGTTGCTGCCAGGACTGGGCTTGGCCAGAGCTCTTACTAAAGCACCTGCAAGGCCCAAGTC
Organism: Stenella coeruleoalba; assembly: GCF_951394435.1. NCBI lineage: Eukaryota > Metazoa > Chordata > Mammalia > Artiodactyla > Delphinidae > Stenella > Stenella coeruleoalba. The sequence continues at coordinate 26,853,373 of NC_137153.1, read as the reverse complement.
CTGGTCAGGACATGAGGAACACTGACTCTTGGTGCTGCTGTAAAACCAGAGGCCCAAGTGGTTTGTCAGCAGGGTTTATTGTAATAGTAGCCTTGATGATTTGCACCCAGTCTTGGTGAGACCCCCCAGAGGGCTCTGTCTTTGGGCTGGTGACTTAGAAAGAATATGCGTATCTGGTCAGCAGAGAAAAGAAACCCAGGTGAGACTCCAATTTGGACTCCCTTGTGTTAGGTGTTCTCTGATATGTTAGCTGGTGGACAACTGGAACCTGTACCCAGCCACTCAGGACCCCTGCTGTGAGGAAGCCTTTGCTGTGATGGATGCCCTCATTTCAATGCTGTTGCCATAGGGTATCCTCTTCCTGCAATCAACTGGATTTGTAAGCATGGCCATTGTGGGTACTGTGAGTCTTCTCAGACTAAAGTCCAAGTTCCGTTTGTTAGTCATTGAATCCTGTCTGTTGGCTACAATTAGTGCAAACAGCACATGGAGAGATGTTTGAGGAAATTAGTCAGGACAAGGTGTGATTGAGTGAGGAAGAGGGAAGGATTTGGGATGACTCCTTCATTCCTGGTTTGATGGTTAAAGGGGTGGTAATTTAAAACTAGATAACAGAGGAGGTGAAGAATAAGTGTGTTGTGTGCTGGACTAAGATAGGACTTGTTTGAGTGGTGGTCCCCAGCTGGAGATGCATAGCAAACAACTGGGCATCTGACTTTTTCTTTCTTTTCCTCTTTTTCTTTCTTTCTTTCTTTCTTTCTTTCTTTCTTTCTTCCTCCCTCCCTCCCTTCCTTCCATCCTTCCTTCCTTCTTTTCTCTATCTTTCTCTGTTTAAACATTCACATTTTATTATCTTTTTCTTTCAGTTTTAAGGTATAATTGACATACAGCATTGTATAAGTTTAAAGTGTATAGCATAATGATTTGACTCACATATATTGCAAAATGACTACCACAATAAATTCAGTTAATGTCTATCATCTCCTATAGATACCAAAAAAAGAGAGAAAAACATATTTTTCCTTGTGATGAGAACTTTTAGGACCTATGTTCTTAGCAACTTTCAAATATGCCATACAGCAGTGTTAACTATAGTCATCACGTTATAATGACTTGTGTTTCGGTCTGTCCTCTACTGCTTTGGGGGCAGGCTGAGTGGAACTTAGAACTCTGGAGCAAAATGTCATCACCAAAGCATCTCATTTGCATCAACATGCATATGAGGGAATACAGTAGGTCTTAAACTGCAGAGCTGGGAAGGTTGAAGTGAAAGAAGCTGGCCTGGGAGGGTGGGGGGTAGTTACATGAGCAGGAGATCAATAAAAAATGTTGAGAACCAATTCATACAATGCACCACAGTGCAGTTACAATCGGTCAAGTCTTTGGACTGGATTTGGCCCTGAGCCAGCATTTTGTGTCCATTCCGTAGTGCAACACTGACCCTCAAATATCAGTCATATGAGGAAGTACACAGGCATCTCAATAGAACCCAAGTGTACACTCTCACTAAGATATCAATATGCCCTGTTTGTGATTCACATTGGATGCAGTGGGTCTCCAATGGCCCATGTGAATAAGTCTTCCCATTTCTCTATGGGTTTCCCCAGCTACATCTGATGCAGCAATAATAAGGAGGACCGTCTCTTTTCCACAACTGACAAGGAACAAGTCACACGTCAACCCACTCAACTAGGAAAATACTTGACAAGAAATAGAACTGAAGAATTTTAAAGCATTTATCCCAAAGCCTATGAAATAAGCAGAAAATGTGACACTAAAGACTCCAAACCTATAATTTCTTAAATATCATAACTTCTCTTTATCAATGTCGAAAGTGTAAATGATACATTAAAGAACAGAATGATGGTTTTTACATTTAGATTTTTTATCTGACATAAATATCTTCCTATTTTTCATATTGGGGATGGTCAGGAATGATTTTCCAACTTACCTCTTAAAATGGGATAACTCATGTGGATGAAAAATGTTGCCTGCCATAGCAGTAAATAAAGGATGTTGCAGCCATCCAGCCATTACAGCTGCCCCCCCCCCCACCATGGTGCACCCTGAGGGGATTCAGGATGGGAAAGAACAGGATGCTGGTCCTAGAGAGCTGAGGTGCATATCAAAGGAGTGATTTCAATGAGCCCAGACTCTTGCATCTTCCCATACACAGAAAAGTGCTAAATTCATTAACTTGAGATATCTTGTTTTCTTTAATGTCTTTAACATTTTGATGTTCTGACCACCTGTTTTTTCTTGCAAAAACCCCTGTATATCCTGGCTCCTCCCTCAATCTTCAGAGCAGTCCCTCAGAGCTACCTGAGAGGCTGCCTCCCGGGCTTGAAGTCCTCAGAAAGTCTGCCAAATAAAACATAATTCTCAACATTTAGGTTGTGCACTGTTTATTTTTGTCTACTCTCATTTGAAAGCTTAGCCTAGTTTTTCAAACAGGGCATCTGGAATAGTCCAGAAAGGCTCCCCTTGGGGAAGGCAGCATGTTTTCTGCACCCCATTAATGATTTTGAGAACCCCATGGGTTAGTTCACATGCTAGAGCCTGGGTTTTCCAGAAGTTAACCCCTGCCGGAGGGACATTCATAATCCCATCTGACACTTTGTTAAAACTAGCCACCTTTTTCTTCATGTAAACAGGTCGATTCAAGATCTTTCTATTCATGGACTACAGGGATCCAGGAGTTCATGGGGTAAGAACATGGGCTCTGCCTGCACCCTGACGCAGTGATCCTGGTCACTGACTTCTTAAAGTTTTGAACCAAGCCTACGTGAGTATGTGTGATGTGATGTGACACAGGCAGGCATCAGCTTAATCTTCCTTGAGAGTGGCTCTTTGGGAAACGCTCAAAACTACGGGGCTAAATCAATAGATTGAATTTGAATTTTATCCCTTCCTCCAAATCTAGGACCAAAGACAGAAGAGTTCTAAATGCTCCTGAGACTTGGAGAAATAGAGCAGAGAAGAGCCTCCTTGTACTGGTGATGCTTAGCAGTATTTATTGATAACTGGGAGAGTTTGCTGATGAGAGAAGACGCAATACTCTACATCAAACTGCTCCAATCTAGACAATCAAGTGTACGGTAAAAGAATCTGTCACCTGAGTCAAAGATCTCTTTTGGGGTAGATATTTTATTTTCAGTAGAGCATCAGACAACTTTTCTTGAGCTTAAAATGTTACCATTAGATTTTTTTGCTTTCACCAGAAACCAAATGGTTTTACTTAAAAATACAACTGTTGAGAGGGTTATTTATCAATTCAGTTAGGTAGTCTTTTTTCTCCCAAATATATATATGATTTCCCATATATATATAATTTTTAATTGTGGTAAAAAATACAAAACATAAAATTTACTATCTTAGCCCTTTTTAAGTATACAGTTCAGTAGTATTAACTATATTCACATTGTAGTCAATAAATCTCTTGAACTTTTTCATCTTGCAAAACTGAAACTCTATAGTCAGTGAATAATAACTCTCCACTTCCTTTCCCCCAGTCCCAGCAATCAACATTAAACCTTTTGTTTCTATGAGTTTGGATACTTTATTCAAGTGGAATCAAACAGTATTTTTCTTTTTGTGACTGGCTTATTTCACTAAGTATAATGTCTCTCTGGTTCTGTAACAGGCCAAGTGCTGCCCTTGTTCTCACTGGCCCCCAACCTGGCACCCAACGTATACGGCCATTCCCTTTAGTGCTCTGAGTCAGATGACACAGACCAGTCCCTCTGGAAGCCAGAACTTTGGACACATGCCCCAACCTCTTTCCGTCCTGAATGAGAAGCCAGGAATTGGGAATTTTGTCCAGATTCCACCAGGCTGTGGTGGGGAGGAGGAATGACTATGGAGTTCAAATACAAAGAATTTTCTTACTCACCTTGAAGTGACTCTTCTTGGCTCCGTCCTCGCCTGGGGTGCTAGTACCTCTTAACTGGTTCTACGGCTCTCACAAAGGCAAATTGTTCTGTATATTATTATTTTTTATTTTATTTTATTTTTTTTTGCGGTACGTGGGCCTCTCACTGTTGTGGCCTCTCCCGTTGCAGAGCACAGGCTCTGGACACGCAGGGCTCAGCGGCCATGGCTCATGGACCTAGCTGCTCCACGGCATGTGGGATCTTCCTGGACTGGGGCACGAACCCGTGACCCCTTCATCGGCAGGCGGACTCTTAACCACTGCGCCGCCAGGAAAGCCCTGTATATTATTTTTAAACAGGTGTCTCCACAGGGGAAATGAGACTTATTAGTCTACCATGTTGCCGACATCATTCTTAATTGTTTTTCTTTTAAATTCAATTAAACTTCTTTAAATACCTTTCATTTTATATCCCAAACTTCCTGTTATTCTTTTTGAGAAGCTTCGTGGATCTATGAACTGCAGTGCATAAAACTCAGAACTAAGGTAACAAATGCTCCACAGAAGCCTGAGCCCTGTGTGCTGGGGCAGGTGCAGGCACACATCCAGCAAGTAACTGATATGCACCAGGCGTGGACCACTTGGGACAGGGACACAGTTTTATTCATTGTGATTCTCTAAGACCTGGCACTTTTAGGCTTCTCATTGAATAAAGTCTTCTAAAGTTTTTATCTGTGTTTTTGTTCCTTTTCTTTAAAGATAATTTTTATTGTGAAATTTAATTTTACTCAGTAATTTGTGTTGTATAAGAAATGTTAGACCTCAGGCAGCCATTTAGTGCATTTAGAGTAACATTCCAGCTATTCCCTGGATAGCTGTTCTCTGCTGCCTTTTCCCTGAGGCCAATGAAGTTAACTTAAAAACAAACAACAATCTTATACCAATTTTTTAAACAATAAAAAGAAATAATGCCAAAGATATTTTTAAAGTATAGTAGAGAAATATGCTCTTTCAGTGTAAAGATAAATGTTAAAATTTGGGAAATGTTAAATACTTCTAGGACCTAATTAGCAAATACCCTTAGATAAGCATCTAATAAAATAAAAATCTGCAAATCATGGAGGATCTGTACAGTGTCTAATTCAAATATCTTAATTACTGTCTTGGTTGGCAAAGAAAAACAATCCACTCTGGAAAAAAATCAGAGGTGATTGGAATTAAGAACTAGAAAGCACCCACATTTGCTGAGCTACTCTGTGCCAGCTACTGCATCAGGCGCTTTCCTGGAAGAAAGCAATTCAGGTTCACCCATTGTTATCAGGGTCGTTCCGTGTAACTGCCAAAAAGTCTACAAATTTTTGTTTCTATTTAGCTGGTTAGAAAAAACACATGATTTTTCACCCTTTTTGATCAAAATACTTGAAAAATATTTTATGTTCAAATCAGCTTCATGGTCTTATGGAGTGGCTGAAAAACACTCACGTCCCAACTGGACCAAAATTAGAAATAGCTGTTAAAGTGTTATGGAACTGGGGCCAATTGGACAAATATAAAGTGCTACCAATATGTAAAGCAATAATAAACAGCAATATTTAGCAATAAATAGACTCTATTTAGCTCTATGTAAAACTCAAATCCAGCAACAAAATGCCCTTATTGAGATACAGGCAAAAATATCTTTTATCAGAAAGAGTCTTTTTTTTTCTCATTTTTGTAATCCAAAAAGTGAATGTGGAGGTATTAAACAGTGGATAACAGGCTCAGCGAGATTAATTGGGTAGTTATAATTCAGCTAAAATCTCAGTCTTTCCAAGGTCTCTGAGGTCATTTGAACTCTAGAGACTGAATAATATTTCAGTTATCAGACTTTCTTCTTTCTCAGTTCTTATGTGTACAACATATGCCAACAAAACGCATGTTTTTGAGACCACAGAGCAATTCATTGAGGACATTTGTAGGAAATTATTTAGGATTTTTATGTAGGACAGAATCAGGGAGATTCTGGGAAGGAAATAAATGATAGAGTTGTAAGAGTCACTGTCTCATTTAACTATTGAGGAAAAGAGAAGGCACGGTTCATTCATAAGCTCTTGACGAGCATTTCTGTTTGATTCAAAGTTGGTTCTTGTTGCAGATGTAAAACCCTGGTTTTGGTAAGCAGAACTCATACTGATTCAAACTTGCTGAGAAGTTTCCAGATTTCCTGACTGTTTCTTTTCTTCCAAAACTTTCTTTGTGCTATCCTCTATTTTCTATATATAAATCAGGATTATTCAACCATTTTGTATCCAAAGCAATTTTTACTCAATGACAGGAAAATTCTAGCATACGTGAATCTTCTTTTGGTGAAGATAAAATTTTTGTGTTTTCTTTCTTTGGCTTATACATATAGGATAATTACATTTAGCCAAATATTAAATCATATACAAAAGATGCTGATATTTATAGAAGATTTCACAATAGTTTATGGCACTATCTCTCATGTTCAAGAAACATTTCATCATAGTCTTCCACTTATGCTACAGGGAAATAGAGACAAACAAGGGACATGCACAGAGGTGACTACAGCTGGTGCATGATGTTGTCCAATATGTCAGTTACAATTTCAGGTGCATTCCTCACGAAAAACTAGCCACTATAACCACCATCACAGGCTCATCATGTGCCGTGTGCAGAGAAGTATCTAATGAAAAGAACTTATATTCACTTCTAAAATTCCTACTTTTCCAGGTGTCTCTTCTTTATTTAACGTAATACAGATAGTTCAGAATGGTGCACATTATGTATTCTCTAAATTCTGTAGTAGCATAAGATGCCAAAACATTGCTTAGAATTTTATTTTCCAGATACTATGACCCTCAGCTTTACTCCTGTGACTTAGCACTAGTCCCATGAAGACACCTAAACCGCTTGGTTTCCCATCAGGATGTGGCCCACAAATGTTCTCTGTCTGGTCTTCTCTTCTTATTCTCAATAACAGAATTCTTAACCTGACATTCTGAGGACCCATATCATTCAGACCCACCACTTTCTCCAACCAGTTCCACACTCTTCCCCAACATCCACAGGCCAGTCTCATCTTTATCCCTCCAGACTTCTACGTCTTCAACTAAAATACCTTTACTCCTCTCTTCTGCCTGGCCACATCCTTCCTCCTTCAAGGTCCACTGCAAGCACCACTACCTCTAAGCAGCCCTCCCTAACTACATCACATTAATTTCCCTCACGACATTCCTGTTGCACCTGTTGTTTGTCTCATTTATTTTCAGTCTTTAGTCATATATTACCTTGCACTCTAATGCCTTTCCAAAACAATTTTATCAAAGTATAATTGGCATACAGTGCAGGGCATATTTTAAGCATAAAATTTGATACATTTTGACACATGCATACACCTGTGAAACCATCACTGGAGTCAAGATAATAAACATATCCATCAACCCCCAAAGTTTCCTCATTCCTCTTTCTAATGGCTGCCTCCCAACTCCCCAGGAAGTCACAAATATTTTCTATCACTATAAGATTAGTTTGAATTTTATAGAAGTTTGAATAAATGAAAATATACAGTATATGCTCTTTTTTTCTGGCCTCTTTTACTCAGCAGGATTATTTTGAAATCCAAATTGTTATTTTTATTGCAGAGAAGTATAGTATGGATATTTTATTATTTGTTTATCCTGGCCCATGTGCTTAGTCACTACACCGGAAAGAAGGACCCTCTTTAGCCCAGTTCACATAAAGGGATATCTGAGGGGTGTTCATTGGTCTTCAACCCAATGGCAGTTAACAGTATAATCAGCTATTTAAACAACATGCAACCAGAATCGGAGTCAAAACAAAAATGCAATTATAGGTTGTATTAATGGATCCACAACAAGCATTGCATCTCAATCTGTGTGCCATGTTTTAGTATCTGTGCACATCGTAAGGTGATATGAGTGATGAGAGGCCCAGAATGATGTCACCTGGAGACACCTTAGGGGAATGAGGAAAGATAAGATAAATCAGATAAGACAAGAGAGAAAGCCACTGCTCACTTCAGCTGTCTGCAGTGCCCAGCAGCAGGTGAGCACTGATCAGATTATTCATTGTTGCTTCAGTCATGGGTATAGGACTATGGATGGCATAGCAGGCAGACAGATTTTGGTTCAAGGAATATGCTCTAATGTTTAGGGATTTCCAGGATGAACAAAGAGTTCTTGACAGCATCTGAGAGGAGATGGATGCCAATGTCAGAAAGGATTCTGACCCCAGAAGTTAGGGTCCACAGGATGATCTTTAAATCACTCTCTAAAGGCAAATGCAAAAATTATGACTGAAGAAAAGTGAATGCATTTTCCCCTCAGGATGTGACCTTTATCTTGGAATCGGAGGTTTGTAGTCATTTTCAGGATGACTCTCACCTGATGTGATCAGCGCCCCATCGACCTCCTTTCAACCCTCAAACATTCCTTTAGCCTATGAGCTGTTCTTGGTGTTTGCTACCATGGGAAATAGCAATTTATCAAAGAGATGTGGATAAAAAGATGTAACCATAAATAATTTCTTTACCCTTTGCAGGTTTTCTGCTTTTGCAATCCTATGTACTCTTCAGTCTCTATGTCAGTTCTCTCTTTGGGCCAGTGTTTTATTTGATGTATCAGGTCAATTTCATCCTGAGCTAACTAGAGACAAGAAATTGTGAGTCTTGGGGTCTTGGGTATATTAAATCCACAGCAGGATTTGCTCAGGGAAAGCAACAAACAAACAGCAACAACAACAGCAGAAATAACAATGAAAAAAAAAAAGGCCATTGGAAAGAATTTCTTGAAACTTCTCAACACAGTATCCATCTTTATCTCAACCATCAATCAGTGTTTCAGGACCTAGCACAGTGCTGGCTAGGAGAGGGACAGAGTATGACTGTGTGTATGTGTGTGTGTGTACACGCAGTGTGTATGTGTAATAGGTGATCAATGAATTCTACATCCTCTCATGTTTAAAACCACAAACTGATTAGAAAATAATATTAGCTAACATTGACTGAGCCTGCAATCTGAGTGTTGCAGGCTAGTTTCCTTGGAAGCTGATGTTGAGATGGAGTTGGAAGTACAGAAGGGAACACCTAAAAGAGAAAGAAAATTTGGGCAGGGAGAGTCATCAGGCCATGATGCACCACTGATAAATTGTCTGCCTGACTGACAGTGGGCTCTGAAGCACAGCTCTCTGGCTGGAGAAGTCCCTGTAGGGTGAAAATGGCTAGACCTTGGTATCCCTGCTTTGCTGAAAAAAAGCACAACCTTGGCTACCAATTCCTTGCTGAAGCAAGAAGAGTGCAACTTCAGCTCAAAAACTAAGGTGGATGCTCAATAAGCCACCTTTCTTGAGGGGGGTCTCAGCAGGACATCTGGATGTCTGCCACCAAAGGTGATTGACTGTCCTGGTCTTCCCAGGACTTCTCTGGATTTGGCAATAAAATTTCCTTGTCTTGGGAATGCCCTCAGCCAGGCAATCGGAATATTGGCCAGCCAAAGGCCACAGTTGCGAACCAGGCTAATTGGTTTACATTTATTAACTCGCTTAATCTTGAATATGATTCTATTTTACTAATGATGAGAATGAGCCTCAGAGTAGTAGGTGACTTGCCTGGCATCTACACAGATTAAACTAAATTGGCATGAAACAGATTAGGATCCAGTGGAGATCAGACCGGGCTACAGGTTGAACATGATTCAAACCCTTATGGGCAAGTCTGTCCATTTTTTTGGACAGGTGTGCAGGATCTAAAGTCCTCAGTATATTATAAATCATCTTGCATCTTTATAAATTTATAAAGATGAAGAAAGCTGAAAAAGAGCAAGTGCTGGCAAGGGTGGCTGAGATGTGGATCCTGTGTAGTGCTGGTGGGAATAGAAACTCTGCAGCATTCTGGAAGGCAATCTAAGGTTAAGCTGTGTGTGCCGATTGGTCCCCAAATGCCATTTCGGGGAGGGTATTGTAGAAAGCAGGTCTGTAAGTGGGCTTGTCCATGGATGATGTGCAAGAGGTGGTGTGTGTGGTGGTAGAGAATCTAGGGTCCCCTCCATGCCTACCATGAGAGGGTTAGATAAATAAAGTGTGATGGATGGATGTGATGGAATGCCTTGTAGCAGTTGAAGACAGAAAGCTAGAAACATAGCAATAGGGTAGAGCTTAAAAATACAGTGTTGTAAAAGGCTATATGGGAAGAAGTAAAAAGTAGAAGAAAACAATAAATGCAGCTAATATCTATGCAAATTCAATAATCATACACACAAAAATAACCTATTTAACAGAGATATGTTCATATTCAAGAACATTTATCAAACATGGATTTATTGCTCTGGGTGAGAGGAATGGAACAGAGAGAGAGAATGAAGAAGATAGATAACTCATCAGACTGAGACTGGCAGAGGAGACAGAGAGATGCTCAGCCTGATGACATCAGTGAACTGTTAACTGACATATGTGATTAACCAAGCCTGCACAAGGGGGCAGCATAAGAAGGGAGGGAGAAAGATTTAACACTTGAATGCAAATTAATATTTATGAATAAAATTAAGTCAATTGTAATAAGTCCAGAATCTGAGAAGTGAATTGATTTCTGTATGTAAAAGGTTGTTGTAAAGAATGGCTTCTGCAGTATACATAGCCTGGAGTTTATAGGAGGAGAAAGGACACAGATCAGATCTGGTGAAAAATCTATCAATCAAGTGTAGGTTACCCAAGACGGTTAGGGGCTCCCCAAGAATAGAGGAACAAGGCATAAGAGCAGAAAGTTTACAGGTTAGTTTTCTGCACTTACACAGAACAAATAGTAATTTATATACATTTATTTTATATCAATAGCACTTAGAATTTAAAATTTGTGAAGTCTCATTTTTCTCTCCCCGGAGAATCTTTAAGAACAGAACATTAATCTAGTTTTCTCACCGTGGCATGAAGGTTTCTTGCAACGACAATGAATGATGGAGACACTGTTTTTTTTAATTCTAAAAGCAAAACCAAGATGCAGTATCCCAAGTAATATGGACATAAACTTTACAAAACATCATAAATATCCCTAATGAGATTTCAGCTCCTACTTGTGGGTTTCTCATTGGTGGCTGAGTGCTCTGTCTTTATGTGTTTGTGAGTTCTGATTGATTGGGTGAGTACGTGTGTGCATATTAGATGGAAGAATTAGGGCTGGGGCTTTGAAAAACTTGATAAATTAATCATCAATAATTTTCCCAGTGTAGAGTGTCTGTCTGGAAGATTCCTAAATGGATAAACTAATTTTGCAAATTCAATTTTGCAAATATTCCGTGATATCATTACAAGAGAGTGAATATACCTTTGCAGACCCCACAGGAGGTGAATGTGAAATCTTGGCTGTTCTGCTGACTAGGATATTCACAGTGTTGGGCTGTTATTGTTTTAATAGACTTAGTTCCAGAAAGCAAAGAATATAAGGATATGCAGCATCACCTGGTTAATTAAAAGCTATAGTTTACACCCCTAATTGTTTCTCAAATTATTCTGTTTTTAATGGAAAGGGCAGAAAATGTAGGTGCTAGGAGATGAGTTTTCCAAATTAGTCATCAAGTTTCAAATCAAGAGTGAGAACTTGGCCTATTCCCTTCTGAAAATAATGATCTTACCTTAGCTCTAAAGTCTTTAGATTAAGGGCTTCATTTGTATGAAAAACCCAAATCTATGTACTGATTTTCCCAAATTATATGATCAACTCTAAAAAAAAAATAGACATGCAATATATGAGATAGACACTTCTATAAACTTTAACATTGCCTGATTATTGATGAGTTCTGACAGAAAGTTACACGATTTCCATTTAAATCATATTTTCATTGTAGTTAAAATTATCTTTTACAGCTTATGTCTTAAGCTCATTAGGTTCTGTATCTTGTTATGTCAAAGACATTTTCCCTCAATTAATCTTGATACTTGCATGTATGAAAGACTTAGTTATTAAGTTAATTCCAATATCTGTAAAATCAAGATTTGCTTTATTAATTTCTTTTGAGTAATTCTTTTTACTAAGGTGAATGTATTTCCTTATCATTTATTGTCTTAGAAATGTTAAAAATTATTAAAGTCTGCTTGTTATAAAAAAGTAAAAGAGGGCTTCCCTGGTGGCGCAGTGGTTGAGAGTCCGCCTGCCGATGCAGGCGACACGGGTTCATGCATATGAAGAAGCAACTGACCTTGATTATCTATTTTTATTGTTATAAGTTGGGATCATGATAATAAAATGTTGAAACACATATTAACAGTTCTGCTGACTGGGAATATGCGTGACGCTTTGTTTTCCTGTAGATTGCTAAGTATTACTTTGCCATTTACATTGTATGCACATCTTATCTAAATTCGGGATTCTGAGGACCATAACTTCAATTTCAACCATCCCAAATATTCTGCAGATGACATTCATGAACGTAATATATTTCTGATAGTTTCTCCAAATTTATTTTTGTGTCATGTTCAAATTTTTATCTTTTCATAAGGCTTATAGTTTTTCAAATATCCCTGTTTTCCCATTATACACTGTTAGCAATTTGTAAAAACTTGACACAAATTTTGCTTTATAATTCCATACTCTGACTACTTCTTATTCAAGGTAAGTGAAATATAGTAGATGTGGCGAACACATTTAATCTGTACACAGCAAGATTGTTAATTTCCTTCCTAAGTGATCAATTGATTGAGCGGTGCCAACAATTTAAAACTCCAGGCTTGTGGAAGAAAGGTGCAAAATTACTTTTAGTTTTTTAAAGTGGAAACTATTTCAAGAGAACAAACTCTGATGCATTGCAGATTCAGACAGACCTGGGGTGGTACCACAGATGGGGAGCAGAAGAGACTTTGTGCCCGCTCTTACAGAGCATTCAATCAAGGTGGGCAATGTACACTTATAAGACATTACTGTAAGTGTTATAAGGTCAGTTTAAAAAGACTGCGAACTGGTCAAATCAAGGGTGACTGACGGGGAAAGTTCTGGAGGAAAAGTCCTCTGAGCTCCATTTTGAAGGGTTGGCGGTCAGTGCAGAAAAGGTGAGTGAAGCTGTAGACAGAGTCTGAGGCAGAGTAAAGAGAAGCTGAGGGCGCTCTCCTAGTCGTGGTCCAGTAATCTATTGCTGCATTACAAATCTTCCCAAAACTTAGTGTCGTGAAACAACAGCAAGTATTTCATCATCTCTCATCGTTTCCATGGGTCAGGAATTTGGCCAGGGATTGGCTGAGAGCTTCTGGCATGGGTCATTCATGCATTTGCAGTAAGAAACCTGTGGAAGGGAAACTGCCAGGCTGGATCAGCTGGGGCTGGCCTGGTGCCAGCTCATCCTCTTCCTGCAACCTCAGAGCAGCTCCCTGTACTCTCACCTCATGGTCTAGGTTTGGCTTCCTCATAGTAGCCATGTGGCAGTTGGACTGCTTGCTTACAAGCAGTCTTCAGCATGAGTGTTCCAGTGAGTCAGGTGAAAGTTGCCTTGGAAGTTCTAGCCTTGGAAGTCATGCAGTGCACCTTCCTGTGGTTTAACAAAGACACAGACTTATCCAGGTTCCAGAGGAAGTTATCAGGCTTTACCCTGATGGGGAAATGGTCGTGTTTTAGAAGAGTGCTGTGATATGAGGCATATTGTTGCGGCCAGCTCTGGCAAGTAAAATCTGCTACTCTCTGCCCTCAGGCCACAGTTCTTATCGTTCTCACATACAAAATATATTCACCTTCACTTAAGGATACTCCCGCAAAGGCTCATCCCCTTAGGACATCACTCTTCAGATGTAGCAATCTATAGCAAGTCCATGTACAGCTGAATCTTTTCAAGTGTGGTTCTGGAGTAGGCTGATCACTATAGGCACTCCTGTGCAAAACAGGGAATGGATGGGAGACTTACAATCACCCCCGTGCAGTTCTAAAATCCATGGAGACTTACAATCATCCCCGTGTAATTCTAGAATCCATCTGAGAACATTTTGCAGGTTCTTCGATTAAGGCTCAATCCTACCCTCTGGGAGGTATTTTCCATGGCTCTTGGCTCTGCATTCTCAGCACTAGGTACTACCTTCTGAGTCCTCTTACATTTTCCATAGAAAGGGGCCTGTGTTTGCAACTGAGTAGCTTTCTCAGCCTGCTTTCTGGTTATAAAAGTTTGAATCCAGAAATCTTTTTCCTGTTTTATTGTCTCTGTCCCTTGGAGTCCAAGTTGGCAGTGCTTCCCCCGAAACATTTCTCTTAAAAACTTTGTGGGTAAATGTTCATCAACAGAGGAATGGATAAAGAAGATGTGGTACATGTATACAATGGAATATTACTCAGCCATAAAAAGGAACGAAATTGGGTCATTTGTAGGAACGTGGATGGACCTAGAGACTGTCATACAGAGTGAAGTAAGTCAGAAAGAGAAAACAAGTATCGTATATTAATGCATATGTGTGGAATCTGAAAAAATTGGTATAGACGATCTTATTTACAAAGCAGAAATAGAGACACAGACATAGAGAACAAACATATGGATACCAAGGGGGGGGGTGGGCTGAATTGGGAAATTGGGATTGACATATATACACTATTGATATGATGTATAAAATAGATGACTAATGAGAACCTATGGTATAGCTTAGGGAACTCTACTCAGCGCTCTGTGGTGATCTAAATGGGAAGGAAATCCAAAAAAGAGGGGATATAGGTATACAGTAGAAACTAACACAATATTGTAAAGTAACTATACTCCAATAAAATTTTTTTTAAATTATAAAAATAAACTTTGTGGGTTATGTATGAATCACATTTGGGTTTACTTCATTAGAGCCATAGCATAAATCTCTTTGAGATAAGTCCTTCCCTAATTGAGCTCTTTGCTGAGGGACAATGTCCTCAAGATTTTTAGAATATCTACTGTTTAATGAACTGAATCTGTGCAGTTCACCCTTAAAGTTCTTAGGGGGGCCTGTTGTCTGTCTGAAAGCATGTATGAATCACTGCCTTAGATTCCAGTGAGGTCTTAATGAAGTCATTTGATTGTTCCACTCTAGGTTTGATCATTTGCTAAGGGCTCATTTTTACTTTGAAATCTCTTTGATTTCTGAGAGGAAAAAAAAAAAAACTGAGTGCTTTACATTTCCTCTAAATTCCATTCAGAATTGAATAATTGTTCTTTAATTTATCTCTTCTGTCTCATTTTATGCTTGGCAGAAAGGATAAAACAGGTGGCACTTTCATGATTCTGCCTGGGAATTTGCTTGGCTAGATGATAGAGTTTGTGAAATATATTTTCTATATGTTCCTTGCTACCTCAGTTAACAGTGTTGTCAAATTGTCTACCAGTATAGAATGAGGGTCTCCTTTCTTCCAGCTTCCAAAAATATTTTCCTTTAAGCCCTTAGTGACAGTTTCATTGAGGCTCATTTTAGGCTTCAATAGTCATCTCCTCAAGGCTCTTCTAGTATCTGCCTGCCATCCTTTCTCAAAGGTTTAGTTTTTTGTTGCAACAATAACCCACTTTCAGATACCACAATTCGTTCTTGTTATCTATTACCACATAAAATAACTTACCCCAAAACTTCACAGCTTCTTATTGTTGTGGCTTTAAATAATAACAATAATTTGTTTTGCATGGTTTCTGTGTTTATAAATTTGGGGAAGGCTAGACTGCGTGGCACTGGCTTTGAATCTCATTGAGCGTCTTCAGAACATGGTGGCCTCTGGACAGGAGAACTGTTTATGTGGCTCTAGTTGCAGTGTCTTACCAACCACGATATAAGTAGTACCTCTGTTTCTGATCTAGTCTTGGAAATCACACAGCAATATTACTGATTAGAAGTGAAAGGGCATTAGACTACACTTCTTGTTGAGGAAGTGGCATGTTTCTAGGAGAAAATATGGAACGGGACATAGTTTGCAATCATCCTTGGAAAATACAATCTGCAACAAGTCAATTATGAAGTTTTCTTTAGAATTTGAATGTGATGGGGTGCAGTAGGAGTTGGAAAGAGGCCTAGAAAAAATACTGTGGGGAATGTAATAGAGAGACAGAAATGAAGTAGAGGACTGCAGAGAGGGCCCAGCAGAGAGAGAGTTAGAGTTTTCAAGTACACTAGGGCAACCCATTATAGTTAGTAACATGACACTTATCTGCAAAAGTAAATTAAACCATGTGATCTATTTTCAAACGAGAAAATGGTAGAAGACACATAAAGAGAGAAGGGGATTGTTACGCATTTAGGCTAACCAGAACCCAGCCACTGGGCATAAAATTACAAAGGAGGAAATGATTCTGCAGGGCACCATCTCAATTTTCTCTGCTATAAACCAGTTTAAGCCTTCTCTCTTTTCGCATGGTTCTGTGCTTGTCTAAAGTAGAAAGTGTCTTCACAGGCAAAGATGTTGAATAGTGTAGGGAACTATTAAGCTACTTTGATTCTTGTTGATCGTGGCCTCCCTAGAATGGTTAGTTCATGACCAAATACATTTTTTGATTCCCTCATTCTCTACACCTGTTTTTTGGTGTGTGCTGCCATTAGCATATATTTACAACAAAGCACTGAAAATTGCGTTTTTCTTATGAAGCATAGAACAGTGGTAGAGTTAACTTATTAACAAAGGTAAAAATCCAAGTTGTACCTCTATTTTCCTTCATCTGATGGTTATAGAAATAAAAGACTGTAACAGTCTTCAATTTCTATTTTTGTAAGGACTTGTGAACATGTCTTAATCTTTTAGAGGACTTGTCCTCCTTATAAATAGAAAATTCTATAAACTGAATTCCTGTGGACCTGATGAATATACAGCCAAAAATTGATTTGCCTGACTGCTGTGCACTGAACTGAATATCCTGCTTTGATTTAATTGTGTGTGTTTCAGATTTTCTTGTTGTTTTCACGTTCTTCTATTACTTTGAAGGGAAGATATTATATAATATAAGTCAATAGGAAAGTTACAGATCAATATGAATAAAGGTAAATGTGGCCATTTTCTCTCTGCATCTACATATATGCTATAGCTAAATTAACTATAAAAAGGCTTCTAGTTAAAGTCACTTCCCTGCATTTGCCTCAGTTGAAGTAGGTCAGTATTCTACATAAAATCTTTACAATGATGTCATTATTGAAACAAACAAAATTCTTTGAACTAAAACATTGGAGATTTGTATGGAAGGTTTCATTTTAATTATTCATGCAAATCTCCATGATTTGTTTTGACTCTTGAAATTTTGGTTCAGGCTTTTTTTGCACCAGTATAGAAAGTGCTGCTGAATTTTCTTGCCTGGACCGTATAATTTCTATTAAGAAAATCAAATTGCTGATATTATGTGTTATGCTTAATATTCCAAATTGAAAGCTGTATTATAGTGAAAATTAATTATCTGTTTTATGCTTTGCTGCCTATCCTCGGTTTCTTCTTTTCAAATGAAATGAAATAAGACTCTCCTTATAGGCTTCACGTTTCCATCACAGCTCAGGACTGAAGAGTGAAAATGAATAATCATTCACTTCAAATGAAAGTTGTTTTATCTCCCGATCTTTAGAGTAATCATCTTAATCTTGCAATATGATGATAAAATTCGCCCATGGACTAGGATTTATAAAGTTTATCATACTTGCCGTTCACTCTGCTCTGAGCACCAGAGCATTTCAGAACAAATTAACACAGGCTACTAAACATACTCAAAGTAATATCTTAGATTGTTTTTTTGTACTGGCACACAGGAGATGAATTACTGAATAAATAACAATGTTTAGCTACTCAGATTCCAGTTAATATTTAGCTTAGAGTGGAGGTTAAAATCCAATGAATGAAACAGGTATCCCAGGAGAATTCCATGCTGGCCGTGACACAGTCCTATTCCAAACACTTTGGGTTTCCAGGACCTAAGAAACACAGTTTAAGCCCTTAGCCAGGCTAAGATCTTCAGAATGTTTACATACTTGGAGACCCCACACCTCTTATCTATGGGCTCACTGACCCCCTATCTGGAAGGTCTTTTCTCTCTATCTTTGTTGACCTGGAAACTAAAGTCTCTAAACCTGAGAAATGAGGATTTTCACCCCCACCCCCAAGTAGTTCCCAACCCCCAGTTCCTATTCCTTCGTGATATAGCTTCTTCCTCCTCTTGCTTCTTTTCCACTTGGTAACAGCGTAATGTCTCTGGGGCCCAGTTTTCTGTTAGTACCAGCCTCATTCTAATTATGAGCAAGTGCAAATTTATAGCTGAGGAGTAGAGTAGGGGGTCAGTGAATGGAAAATCATTCATAAGAAACATCAAGGTAAGGAGGATTCTGGGTGAATCATCCAGGTAAGATTCCTGCTGAAGATAATAAGACAGGGTTATCAGACATCAGCTGGGGGTGGTGGGGGATGAGGATCCTGAGCAGATATCAAGGATGATTAGATATGGAGGATGGGGAACTACACTAATTCAGCAGGGTTCTTGCTAAAACTGTACTCTACAAAGAAGTCCTAGGAGAAAGTTCCAAAGCTTGATCAAAGGTTGGTCGAGCAAAGAATCTTTGTTAGTCTTTATTTGGCCTCATCCATTTCTCAAACTCAGTGTTGGAGAGGAAAGAATTTGTTGGCATCCAAACTTATTTCTGTCTTTCTCATGCTGACCGCCTTAGCCTTGCTGCCCACCTGGGACACGGTGGATACTGATCTTGGGTGGCTTCAGCCAGCAAGCAGCTTGAAACAGGATCTCAGTTCCACGACCAGAGACTGAAGCCAGGCTACAGCAGTGAGAGCACTGAATACTAGCCACTAGACCATGAAGGCCAGTGGCTAGTGACAAGGCCCTGGCTTGTCTGCTTTGGAGAAAGGAATTTCAACAAAGAAGCGGAAAGTAGTGTAGCAAGCAAAGTGTTTATTAGGAGGAAAAACGGTCCATGTGAATAGGCACACATGGGTGGTTTCAGAGAGAGAGATGAGCCTTTGTGGTAGTTTAAATCACTTATACGGGTCATTTCTTCCAGGTTTCCTCTGGCCAATCATCTTGCTTTGCTCGGCTCTGTGTCTGTATTTGGTTTAACTAGGGTCCTCTCCTGTGTGCGTGCGCATCTATTAGCCAAGATGGATTCCAGCACAGAGGCCTGTGGGAAGGTTGATATTACTTACGATGGGGTGGCACGCCCCTCTCCCTTTTTGGCCTCTGAGGAGCCTTTCTGCTCATTTGTAGTCAGGAAGGCCTCCTTGACTGACCTCAAGAATGAGAAATATGTGGTTCTTTTATCTTTTATCTGGGCAGGACTCAGCTCCTTCCTGCCCCTGCCATTATCTTTATCTTGGAGTATCTGTCCACAGGGGACAGACATCAGCTACTCAGCCTGGGGCCCATATATCTCCTGCCTCAATATGACCTGACACACTGAATGAAAGAACAGCTGAGTGGACATCAGAGATCAGAAAGATAACAGGGGGTGCCCCATTCCGCAGTACCATCCAAAAAGGTAGTGTGCCCTGCCTGGGCCAGAACTGTGTGGAGGCAGCGCAGCCAGGAATCCTGCTCAGAAGATGCCCAAGAAAAGACTGAAATAATCATAGATGCCACCAGAAATTTTGGTTTTCAAAATATGCTGAGGATAGGAAATGCTTGAGTGCCATCACGGTCCAGCTGAGAAACTGTATTGATAACTGATTCTGCTTCACACAATGGATTTATCTTTCTGCTAAACTGACTGTCTTGCAAATGATCTGTAACCTTTTGGTATCCTTTCAGTAAATACCAGAGATCAGTAAGCAATCAAACAACCGACCTAATAGTGTGGTCTGGAAACCAGCCACTGAAAGCAAGATGTCTGGAATCCATGAACAGATCATTATGGCTGTGCTGGTGCTGGGAGGAAATTTTTTCCTTTACCATCTTATGTTCCAGTGGTTAAGGACCTTTGAATTAACGATAATAAACAGATTAACATGAGAAAATGCAAGATTTATTTAAAGGGGCAACCAGGAGTTTCTCAGTAATGAGTAACTCCTTGAATAGCCAGAAGCAAAGATTTGTATACCAATTTAACAAGAAAGGAGAATTTTAAGCTTGGTAGGAAAGCATGGAACGTTCTGTGAGCTTTTTTATGCTAATGGCAACAGGCAATCTGCCTTCTATAACAGCTGAATTCTCAGGAAACTCCCTGAAGGGGGGTTAATGGCTGTATTTTCAGGAGGCTCTGCTTTTGTCAGATAAAGGAAGTTCAAATGAGATTTCTTTCTGCTCAAATATTTTCACTTTAAAATAATCTTTACACCCATGGGGGCTTCCCTGGTAGCGCAGTGGTTGAGAGTCCGCCTGACGATGCAGGGGACGCGGGTTCGTGCCCCGGTCTGGGAAGATCCAACATGCCGCGGAGCGGCTGGGCCCGTGAGCCATGGCCGCTGAGCCTGCGCATCCGGAGCCTGTGCTCCGCAACGGGAGAGGCCACAGCAGTGAGAGGCCCGCGTACCGCAAAAAAAAAAAAAAAAAAATCTTTACACCCATACCATGATCCCTTCATTTGCTAAATTCAACATATTCATCCAATGCTTACTGTGTGCAAATCACCATGCAGTTTCAGAGAGAATTGCTAGTTGAGTAAATGTATTGTAATGCTGGCTTTTGCAAGAGGGCTCAGGCAAATATTCCAAGCAAGCTGGGGAGAATCCTGTAATTTATGTATTCAAAAATATCTGATGAGGACTTCCTAAGTACCAGGCACTGCTCTAGGCACTGAGGGAGGAGCCATGAACAAGTCAGATGGAAGTCCTGGTTTTGTGGGCTTTGCAGAGAGTGAATACCCAGGATCCTATGACAAGACAGGGGCAGAGACTGTGAGGACCATGGACAAGCCATCAAAGAGGGGCTCTACCTGAAAGTCTATGGAGACTTCAGGAAATGGTGAGAGGACAGAGATGCTGGATGTAGAAATCTTTAACACAGTGCTTTTATAACAGCCCCCAAATTGCATTTTTGTAACTGAAAGTGGGGTCCAACTGCTCGTAGCTCAAAAGCCATTAAAGAGACAAGGTTGGTGGAAAGGAAAATTTGCTTTATTTTGGGTGCTGGCAACTGGGGGCAGGGGAGAGGGAGGATTTCGGTCCAAAGGCTGACTCACCCCCCATTGACAACCAGTGGGTAATAGCTTTTATAAGTGAAGGGAGGGGGCTACATGTAGAAACAGCACAGTCAGCTCTAACAGTCATGTTTTTTCTTTTTAATTAATTAATCAATTTATTTTTGGCTGCGTTGGGTCTTTGTTGCTGCGCGGGCTTTCTCTAGTTGCAGCGAGCAGGGGCGATTCGTTGCTGTGTGTAGGCTTCTCACTGTAGTGGCTTCTCTTGTTGCGGAGCATGGGCTCTAGGCATGTGGACTTCAGTAGTTGTGGCATATGGGCTCAGTAGTTGTGGCTCGCGGGCTCTAGAGTGCAGGCTCAGTAGTTGTGGCTCACAGGCTTAGCTGCTCCGTGGCATGTGGGATCTTCCCGGACCAGGGATCGAATCTTTGTCCCCTGCATTGGCAGGTGGATTCTTAACCACTGTGCCACCAGGAATGTCCTCTAACAGTCATCTTGAAATTGGTCATGTGGTGGTCTGATCAGCATCATCTTGATTAATATGGTTAATCTTCAGTTCCAGGGTCAGTTTCTTCCCATTTCCTTTGGAATTGTGGCAGCTTATGTCATGGCTATAGTCTGGTCATGATGTAATTAACTTCTTCCACCTGGTGAGAGTTTCAGCATCTATAAGACAGCTCACAGGCTCACAGGTTATGGCTCAGAATATTATCTATAACCCTTGAGAAGGAACTAAAGGTCCTTGACTTTGCTTACTAACTAAACTATTGTTGTTTTGTCCTGTCTGACTGCATTTCTTTGCTTCTGCATTTTCTCACTTCTCTGGTCAAACTTATTCTTTGCTTAAAATTTTTTTCACAAACAAAAGGCAGGCCAAAGACATGGGAGGCAAAGACCATAGTGTCCTGCTCCATTTCATTATGGTTTTTGTTTTGGACACAAGACAGCAGATTGCATTTTACTGAGTTTACAATTTTGTTTCCTAATGTGTAAATTGTACTTGCTTTGGAAATGCGGTAACATATTTGAATGTATTCATATGATATTTGCCACATAGTGGTTTTTCCATGATTTTTTAAAAATCTCAGGTCAAAAGAATGCTGCTTGTACATTTAGGCTTGTGTTTTATCAGTCTAGGTGGACAGTCTGTAGGAGAGCAAATTTGTTTCATTAAATATGCTTACAAGCTGGAAAAAGCTTTGTTCAGTTCTGTGTTCTGCCTAAGAGGAATGTGTGGTCAGAGTGCTGCATGGTTTCTTGGATTTGTCAACTCTGTCTGATCGAGCAGTAATTCATTCATTAATTCCTGAAAATCGCAGGCTGCTTTGGAAGTACCAGTGACAGGGTGTCCCATCATTGCAGAATTTGTCTAATCGGTTCTCTGAACGTTGAAAACATGCATCTTTTCTCAGTAGGGATACTCCAAGCCAAGGATAAAGACTGACTAAAGCGTTTCAGAACCTGAAAGCCCTCCAGCCACATGCTACCCTGTTTCTCATCAGCACCCTAGTTCGCAGTCCCCATGCCCACCCATCTGGGCTCCCACCCTCAGGCTCATGGATGTTCCAGCAGGGGGCGGCAAGCTCCAGTTGCCCATGTCCTGGGGCCCTTCTCTTTCATCAGGAGCCACAAGGGAGTCCAGTGCTCACTTACCCCAATATTTGCTGTCATTTCCCGAAATGAAATATTGGGTTTTAACGTAAGGCAGTGAGTGCCCATCTGCTGTGACAGTAGGCCTGCTGCTGACTGGTGCCTGTTTCTGAACTGGCCATAAAAACCAGGAACCCAAGAAGCAGCTTGAGGATGCACAGTGGGTGACAGACTGGTTCTGTAGCCAGGTCTGTTCTTTCAAATTCTCCCATGAAAATGCAGACCGCACACAACTGTGTGCAATGTTCAGGCTGTCACACACTCAGTTCCTAGCTGTGTGCAGGACCTCTGGTACTGAAGTGATTTCCACTTTTTTGACAAAACAGAATACAAATATTTAAATTCAGGTTAGTTGATCTTCCTCTTTTCGTACAGTTTTGAATTGAGTTGAATTCAATTGTATATGGTAATCAGAGTGTTTTACAAAATCATGCAAATATTGTTTCATTTGAAAAACTAAAGAATTTCAAGCTTGCCAGCACTAATGAGAATTTTAATTTTAAATACTATCAAGAGTGAGGCCCAGATGCATAATTTCATCTCATCAATCAAATCTCATCTGGAATTATTTGTCTTGACAGAAGGAAGAAACATCTAAAATCCTTTGTCCCCTTGGGGTGGGGACGTACTTTCATCAATATGACTCCCTTGATCCTTTCACAGTGACAAATTTACCATAAATAAAAACTATGAAATGAACTTTATTCTAATCAGAAACATAAATTGGACTGCATTTTTTGCTATTTGAAAGATTAAATGTAAAAAGGTTTTATGTGAACCCCAACTCAACCCTTTAAACAAAAAAGAAGCCCAAGAATCAGGTGAGAACCATACAAAAGCTGTCTTTTATAACATCATTTCTTTTTTACTTTTTTTTTTTTTTTTTTTTTGCGGTACGCGGGCCTCTCACTGTTGTGACCTCTCCCGTTGTGGAGCACAGGCTCCGGACACGCAGGCCCAGCGGCCATGGCTCACGGGCCCCGCTGCTCCGCGGCACGTGGGATCCTCCCGGACCGGGGCACGAACCCGTATCTCCTGCATCGGCAGGTGGACTCTCAACCACTGCACCACCAGGGAAGCCCTATAACATCATTTCTTGAAGGGGTTCCTGAGCTTCAAAATTATTTGGATCTTATTTTCAACTTTCCAAAGGGTAAGCCAGATCAGGTGAAGTGGTTCCTAGGAGAGAAGGTATTTAGTACACCTAAGAATTTAGCTAAGTAAAGAACAGAAAGTTTTCCTTAAGTGAAAAAGGTAATACTTAATGATACAGACTAAAGTACAACAAATTAGTCTTTCTTTGTGTCTATTTGACAAAGTTTTAGGTTTTTTAACTTATCAAGGCAGGATAGTAATATATTGTTATTTTCTTCATAGCATGTATTGTAGGCAGAATAATAGTTCCCTAAAAATATCTATGTCCCAATCCCCAGAACCTGTGACTGTTTCCTTACATGGCAAAGGGGAATTTGCAGATGTGATTAAATTAAAGATCTTGACATAGGGAGATTATCCTCAATTATCTGGATGGGCTCAGTGTAATCACAAGAGTCCATATAAGAAGGAAGTAGGAAGAAAAGAGTCAGAGAGGTATTTAAAGATGCTACACGGCTGGCTTTGAGGATAGATGAAGGCTTTGGGCCTAGGAACGTTACTGAACAGGTTTGGCTGCCCACTGCTCAAAGGTCAATACTGGAGAGATAAGTGCTGGTAGGAACAGAAAGATTGCTTTAATCAGGAGGCTGGCAACCTGGGGAGAAGGCAGACTCATGTCCCAGAACCAACTCCAAAGATTTTGCTCAGCCATGAATGTTTTTAAAGGGTAAAAAGGAGAAGCAATCTCAGTTAATCACTGAGGTAGGGGTTAAGATTTGTTGCCATATCCCACTGCATGCAAGCTTGTTGAAGCCTTGTGAACTTTCTTTAGATGCTATCTCATTCACACAGTCTGTTCACAAGATTACTGAAGGGGAAGCTGGGGAAAAGATCTAGTTATCCATTAATTACTTATTCTTCATTTCTATTTTTTGATCTGTGGAAAGAACCAACATCCAACAGGTTAGGCAAAGTATCGTGTAATCAAAAGATTTGAAAGGTGTGCTTGGGCCAGAGGTTAGTTAAAATATGGCTTTGCTAAAGTGGCAAGACGAAAGGGACCTCTTTCAGAGAGCTCTTTCTTGCAAAGAGCTCTTTCCTGTAAAAATCTGCTTAAAATAGCCACTGTTAGACATTATTCCAATTCTATTGGATTGTGGACGAATGTCCGTCCGTCTTCTGTAACTTCTTCATGCTGCCATAGGTCACTGTATTCTGAGTGGAATATGTTGACATGGGTCTGTAGCCTGTCTCTGAGAACACTTTGAGTTGCCTAATTACATACATAGAGCAAACCACAATTATTTTGATGTCCACAAAGATACAGATTATTATGAGCAATAGTGTTAATTCCAGTTCTTAGAACGGTTCTAGCCATAGATTCAGTACTGCTCAAGATGGAGCAGCTTATGTCATGGCTGCGGTCTGATCATCATGTAGTTTAGTTTCCCTCAGGTGGCAGTTATGGTATCTACAAAACAACTCAGGAATGTGCATCAGACACTGAAGGATTCTGTGGCTCTCTTGTCCTAATCATTAACTGCTTCAGTTTGCTCTTTTGTGACTCAGGGAGGCCTGGGAGACTTCAGCTTTTCTATAAACAAGAGGCAGGGGACATGGAGGGGTCTTTGTACTTGGGGAGCAGGGGATGCAAAGTTCTGCTTGGTTTCAGGAATACAGGCAACCTATAGAAGCTGGAAAAAGCAAGAACATGGATTTTCCCCAGACGCTCCAGAATAAAATGCAATCCTGCGGGCACTTTGATTTTAACTCATTGAGAACCATTTTAGATTTCTGACCTTCAGAAGTATAAGAGAATACATTTGTGTTCTTTTAAGCCACCAAGTTTGTGGTAATTGGTTACAAGAGCAATAGAAAACTTATATAACATATATCAGAAATTATCCTATGGCCTTTGGTAAGGGAATTTACAGAGTCCCTGTCAGCACTGTCTTTGTAATATCTATGCGGAAAAAGTGTTTGTCTTCAGTAGCAAAAACAAATTTTAAAGACTTTCTGAATAAATTAACAACTTAGAATTCAAAGCAGAGCAGAATCTGTGGGTTGCTGAATACTTAATGAAGATACCTGGTTATGGAGTTTTCTGATTAGAAGGGTGGCCTATTTGTTAAGTGTCAATCATGGCCTGACCAATCCCTCTCCCTAAGTGATATTTTCTGCTAAATATCTATATACTGTGCTATATACTGTATAAAGTCCTAAGGAGACTGCTTGTTTTAAAGTGAGTATGAAAATATCATGAATATTTTCTTTGGCTGAAATTTGACATTTACATAGCATGAATAATTGTGAAAACACTGAATGCTATATCAAGGGAACATCAGGATTTGAAGAAAACATTTTGTTAATTACTAAAAATAGAAATATTTATTTGTTTCTGAAATTACAATGAAAAGCAATGCAGATTGAGTCAATATACAAAATAATTGTTACAATTTGAGGCATAACCCTAGCAGGAGGTGTAAATTTCTACCAGCATTACATCCATTTATAGAACAAAGTTCATGTCCTCAGTAGTCTTGATTTTTATTTTCAAAGCAAAGTAAGTCAGCTGTTTATTCCTGTTTCATCCTCAAAGTCTTTTTTTTTTTTAAATTCCTCATTGTATTTATTCAAAGGAGAAATGATCATTTGATAAGTTAGCAACATATTGCACTTTTTCAAGCTTTATATTCTAAAATAGATTTACAGAAAAAAAGTAAAACACACCTTTTGATAAGTGTTATTTTGTAGAAGTAAAGAGACCCTTCAGGGTATTATTGTCAATGTTATGCTGAACAACAGTGCACTTCTGAGCCTCTAACAACTGTGTGGAATTTCCTGGGCAAAACATCCAGCTGCTCATTGGATCTCCTACATCTTAGTCAGATGCCTGTGGTCTTATGATTTATAACAAGAAATACATATTCGGTTTCTGGCACAGGGCTCCTAAAACTCAGAATTTCCTAGGGGCTGGACAATCTTGTATTATATTAGGAGGTGACTTTTGAAAAATACCTAAGGATGCAGGCTGGTTGCCAGAGAAGCCAACCATGTGATTAGGGGGTTGGAACTTTCATTACACCCCTCTTTCTCACTGACCTCTAGAGGGAGGAGAGGGGCTGGAGATTGGATCAATAGCCAAAGACCAATGGTTTAATCAATGCTGCCTACATAATGAAGCCCCCATAAACCCCCAAAAGGACAGGGTTCTGAGAGCTTCCAGTTTGGTGAACATGTGGAGAGTTCGGGAGAGTGGCATGCTCATAGCATGACAGCTCTGTGCCCTTTTACCTATACCTTGCCCTGTACATCGTTTCCATATGGCTGTTCCTGAGTTATAATCTTCTATAAATAAAAATAAACTGGTAATCAAGTAAGTACAATGTTTCTCTGAGTTCTGTGGGCCACTCTGGCAAATTAATTGAACCCAAGAAGGGGATGTGGGAACCTCTGATAGTAACAATCTAGACTTTTGACTGGAGTATGAAGTCCAAGGAGGGAGTCCTCGGACCTGCAGTCTGTCACCAGATGGCCAGAAGCAAAATAACAACCTGGGGTTGCTGCTTCTCAACAGTGGGATCTTGGAGTGGCCTTGGCCCTTGACGGCTCAGGTAGAGAGCGGCAAGTTGGGACACACTGTCGCTTGCCCTTTCCCTCTGTGGGTAGAAGCCAACTCTGCAGGAACAAGGGTTGAGGAGCTGGGTGGCCAAGTCAGCAGAAATGTCTCTCCAGGTGTGAAGTCTCAGGGCTTGTCTGGCATCTGAGGGAGCAGAGGTCTCCTTGCTGGGCCCGTTTTTGTCCCTGGTGACCCCACTTGTGGTGGAGTAAGGGATTAAAAAAAAAAATAGATAACAACTTGGACTTGCAGCTGGTGTCTGAAGTGAGATGGAAGGCAGTTTTGTAGGAATGAGTCCCTGTAGAATTTGATGCTATCTCTGGGTCGATAGGTCCACGGTGTCAGAATTTAGTTGAATTGTAGGACACGCAGCTAGTGTCAAAGCATTACATGTTGGAAGTGTGGTAAACTGCCCACCCCCTAACACACACACAAACCGTGAAACTGGAACTTAATTTAATGCTCCCAAATCATTTAAATGTCACTAGTGTTTAATGTTTTTGCTTCTGTGAGGGGCATAGGAAACACAGCAAAGCTAATCACGCAGCTCAGAACTGAGGCAGCCTCCCTGCTTCTTCAGAAGTAGACTGTCGGTGTCCTCAAGGTCAGGGACTCATCTACTTTAGAACTGTTTTCCCAATGTCAGCATGTTGCCTGAGCACAGAGACATATACATGCAGATGCACACATGTGCATCTAGATATACAGAGCTAGATATACAGAACTACTGTTGTGTCACATTAGTTAGCACTACAAGTTAACATATCTTGATTACTTATAGCATATCTTGAAATTATGTTCAATTTACATAATAAAAAAACTGTGATGATATTATATAAGAAGAAATAAAAGTCAAGAGAATAAGAATACAAGCACAGAATGGGAGAAAATACTTGCAAAAGACACATGGGAATGCTAACCAAAATATACAAAGAAGCCTTAAAAGTCAACAATAAGAAAACAAACAACTTGATAAAAAAAAAATGGGGCAAGACCCATTTAGTAAGATACCTTACTAAAGAAGATATAAAGTTGGAAAATAAGCATATGGAAGGCTGCTCCACATCATATGTCATCAGGGAAATGCAAATTCAAATAATGAGTTACCACCACACATCCATTAGAATGGCCCAAGTCCAGAACACTGAGAACACGAAATGCTGACAAGAATGTAGAGCAACAGGAACTCTCATATATTGCTCATGGGAATGCAAAATGGTATAGCCACTTTGAAAGACAGTTTGTCTCTTTCTTACAAAACTAAACATACCCTTACCATATGCTCCAGCAATCATGCTTCTTGATATTTACCAAAAGGAGTTGAAAGCATACCCACACAAAACCCTGCACACAGATGTTTATTGCAGATTTACTCACAATTATCCAAAATTGAAAGCAACTAAGGTGTTTTTCAGTAGGTGAATGGATAAACTGTGGTACATCCTGATAATGGAATATTATTCACTAAAAATAAATGAACTGTCAAGCCATGAAAAGGCAAGAAGGAACCTTAAATGCATATTACTACCTAAAAAAAAACAATCTGAAAAGGCTACATACTGTATGATTTGAACTCTATGACATTCTGGAAAAGGCAAAACTATGGAGAGAATAGAAAGATCGGTGATTTTCAGGGGTTATGGAGGAGGGAAAGAATGAATAGGAGGATCACAGAGGATTTTTAGGGCAGTGAATCTACTCAGGATGATGCTATTATGGTGCGTATGTGTCATACTTTTGTCCAAACTCATAGAATGTACAAGAGTGAACCCTAACGTGAACTATGGACTGTGGTTGAATATCACATGCCAGTGTAAGTCCATCAACTGTGACAAATGCACCACTCTGGTGGGGGTGGTGTTAGTGATGGGGGAGGCTGGGAATGTGTGTGGGAAACCTCTACACCTTGTTCTCAATTTTGCTGTGAACCCAAAACCACTCTAAAAAAATCTATTTGAAAAAGAGAGAGAAAGAAATATATTGATAGTATGGAGAAAACAAATTACTTTCCTGAAAATGAGACTATAGAAACCATAATATCCTAAGGCTGTGTTTACAGATATGTGGGCAGCTACCAAATGCCATTGACAGTTTAAACACATGTAGAATCCTAGAGAACGTCTGCCTGACACAGCATTGTGTTCCACATGCATGTGTTATATATTGCAGTCATGCACATATTTTATTCTTTGCTGCAATATTTTTCATCTGAATTGGAGGAAGAGGATAAGCATGCTTACAGAGCACCTTGTAAATCCCAGCATCAGCTGGGGGCTGCATGCACAGTAATTATAGCAACTACATCATGCTGTAGGTGGTATTGTTATTATTTTACAGTTGAAGAAATGGAAACTCGAAGGATTTAAGACATTTGGTCATATTATACAACTAGTAAGGAGTCCAGCCAGATTGATGTTCCAATTCATTTGATTCTAAAGCCCGTGCTCTTTCAGCACAGTCACTTGGAGTGACTTTCATTAACTTTTGTGAATCTCATCTCCATTCTTTTTTATTTCCTGCCCAGCTGAGGTCTTGTTCCATTGCTGCTGTGAACTTATTACTTTAGAATGGAACAAAATAAGGTGGCAGAAATGATTTGCAGAACAAAGTCTCCTTGCTTTTCTCCTTGTAAGGTATGAACAGTGGAATAATATAGGCTCTGTGTTTCTGGGGCCAGAGGAAGCATTTGGGGTGTCATCAAGGAAGAAGCAGAAAGTTACAGAATTTGAATTAAGAAGCCACCAGTCTGGGTGGGAGATGTAGGGTTTCAATTCTTTATACCCTCTTCCTCCTACGTTCAACTCTGTTATCAACTGTCCTAACCCAAAGTTTGTGCTAAACCACATCCTAGAGGGTAAGTGGCTGTCCTTCCACCCTCCTCACCCCACCTCTTAGTTCCTTTTCTAATAAGCTTTTCTCACTGAGAAGCTTCGTAATATTCTTCACATGGACCATGACTTGTATGCCCTTCTGAAAAATATTTTCTCCCCATTTCATTTGAACAGTTAGGAAACTAAGTTAAGCTTGACTCCCAGGAACTGGGCTTAGCCATAATCAGAGATTTTAAGTCATATTAAGATTAGAGTTTCTAGAAAGGGTTCAGTCAATCAGCTGTTCTCTCTTTGGGAAGCTTGTTTTCACATTGAGAAGATGTATTTTAAATCAAAACTGAATAAATCTGGGGTTTCTAACCTGGAGTAAAATCCCATGTGAGAACGCAAATCGGTGGTAAGGGGATAACGTTTGGAGAGGGTGCTAAGAAACTGGGCATCATGGCAACTTTTATTCAGGCAGAAAAGTAGCACTCTTCCTAAAATAATTTAACCTTTTCTTTTCTCTTCAATGAACCATCTCCTTAAGAATGGGATGGGGAATAGATTTCCAACTACTGCCATTGAGAAAGTTCTTCTCACTCCATTCCATTTACTAAGGGTTCCACGGGAAACAGTGGCAGTGGAAAGGTTGGTTTGGATTTACTGGCTGTGCTGCTACTACTGGCAGGAACTTTACTTGCTGCTGAAAATCCTTGTTTGGTGATGAACACCCTCCATCACATCCTCATACTGCATGAAATTAAAATTTCAAAACAACTCCTCATAGCCTAACGCAGACCCACGTCTACTCGAAGACAGCTCCGTTAGTTTGATATCTTTCATTGTGAATGGTGTCATTCCTGTCCTGTCTGCATTTGGCAAGCCTGCAGACTTGTACCTGACTAATCACACACTCAGTGAATATACTTTATGTCACCTGAATGTGCATGGTACTCACAGCAATTCACCAAGAAGAGGGAGCAGGCTTTCCTGGAGGAGTGTGGGGAGTCTGTTCACACTCAAGCACGTAAGCGTTTTTCTGAAGTTTTTCTATTGATTTCCCCAGGGATCTTAGAAAACACACTTGAAACAGAATAAGGTAATGGCCTTACATGTTTGTGTGTGCTCTTAAAGAAAAAAATTAATGCAAATACATTACTTTGATAGCAAATGACAGATTCTTGTAAAAAGGGAAAAAATAAAATAAAAATGTGTATGTTCTCATCTAAGTTGCCTTCTGACACTCTGCTTTCCTAAGATTATTAAAGCATGCAGTTAAAACAAAATATTGGAATAAATCATAAAATGTTTACCAGAAGGAAGTAAAGATTATTTTTGGAGAGTGTTGGAAGAGTATTGTTTTCACATTTTTATTAGATCATAGCCTGAATTGAAAAGTGTCCACACCTGGATTATGGTACGATCCCTTAGAGTGTGAGAACTACGGAGTAAAATGCAGTTAGGGATTGTGAGGTGTTTGGACGTTTAAGAATGTACATACTGAGGAGGACACTGTACATAAACTATTTTTGTCCCCTTTAAAATTTTTTCATATCTCCTAGTGTAGAAAGAATAAAACTCATCAGAGCTTAGAGCTGTGTTGATCAAAGAGTATTTTGCAGGATAACTAAATGAAAAATGATAGAGATTTAAAACCACAGACTTCCCAGAGCCACTGAATGAGGGTGGCTGTGGGAGGGCTCCAGGTGATTCTCAGGTACTGACAAGAAGCACAGTCAGAGACTGAGGCCTCCACCATCTGGCTGTCTCTCCAACTGGTCCACGGTCCTCAGCTTTGGTGCACATCTAAATTATCTGTGGATCTTAAAATATCAGATGTCAGGGCTCCCACTCAGAGACCCTGTCTCAGTGAGTCCTGGATAAGATAATGGATATTGGCTTTTATTTTTTGTAAGAAAGAATTGCACATGATTCGTGGTTCACCAAAATTTGGGACTCATCCTGCTGTCCACGCATCAGAGGACATGGGTCCTGGCCTCTGGCCTTGCCTCTGCTACTTCCAAGCCACATTGCTGAGCCTCTTCAAGTTTCTGTCTCTTCACATGTAGAATGAGCACAAATATACCTGCCCTGGCTTCTTTCAGTGAGATAATCTGTGTGAAATCACTTTGTTTGGCACCAGATGTTAATATTACAGAGCATTCAATTCAAGACATCCTGACTAGGCCTCTGCTGTGGCCAGGAGCTATCCCTGGTCCTAGAAGCAGAACAGAAAAGATGTTCTTGTAGAGGTGAGTGTGGCTATTAGGCTGACAGGAGTTGCTCTCCTCTTTTGACAGTCACCTGTGGCTGGCTTTTTGGCCCCTTTTAATAATGTCTTGTCTTTGCTCTGCCCAGACCCCATGCCTGGAATGCCGTCATCGCTTCTGCTGGGGAAGAATGGCGGTTCTCAGCCACCAAGTTCTTGCATCTCTTTTCTCATTACTGTTATGTTTTTTTTTTAATCTGTACATGTTTTATTTCTTTAAGTATTTTGTAAATCAGAACGCATTCTAGCTTAGAAACGGGACTTATTTATCTTTGTATTATTTGTAAGAACTGAAGTACCATGTAATGAATGGCAAGCAGGTAGCCATTGAGCTCATCGTTGTATGGAGGGCTCTGTGATGAGCAAAGCTCTGAGGGCTTACAAAGGTATCCTTACCGTGGGTGGGACACTAAGGCACATATACCAACAACACAGTTATTGATTAAATGGGTGAATGTAGAAAGAACACTAGGAGAGTGCTCAATGTTTTATAAAACCTCCTTTCCTAGAATTCAGAGATAATAAAACTTGGAAGAGAAGATTTTTTTTTAATGGACTAAGCCACAGTCACTATCGATAGGGACTTGTGGTTTCTCCAAAGGTTGGTTAGGAGTGAGGTGAGTGAAAAAGATGGAGAGGGATATTGCAATATGGGGAGAAAGCCAAAGGCTGAGAGTGGGGTCAAGAGACCATATCTGGCATAAAACCCATTCCTGAAAATCTGCGTATCAATCACTTAAATGTACTTTCCCATTAAATCACATTTTAATTTTAGAAGTGTGATCTTCTAACTAGAACTACCTGATATCCTATAAATAGAAGACAGTCTTGTGTTTAAAAATGATATCTGGCTGCCCACAAATAAAACCTTATCGGTTATAGAGTTGAAATAGGATATGAGCTGTGTCAGAAACAGAGAGCCACGGTCATGACGTACATGGTGTCCTATGGCCTAAAATCCCCTTGACGTTGATCTAGACACTGACATAGAGTTTAGAGGACTGAAAATTTGACTTCCCTGAGTCCTTGCCAGTTGTTTATGTTCTGCCAACAGGGTCCCTCGCACAAGTTAGAAGTTCTGCTTATTTCACAGGACTTATATTTTCCCACTTTTCAAACCCTGATGTTTACAATTCTTTCTTTAAGTGTCCAAATTACTTTGTGAAATTGTTTTGTTTTCTAGTGGGATTGTGAAGGTTTTATATGCATGAATATAAAGGGAAGACTTAGGCTTTCACATTTTCATCTAAAGCTCTGAAGATAAGATGCAGTTTGAAGCTACCAGAATGCCTAAACTTGGCTTGCTGATTTTTTAAAGGTTTAATTTCTCATCCTATGAATTATATCCAGAACTAGATTCCCACCCTCACTTCTCTACACCTTTCCTGATTCCGTGTTTTAGATGTTTGACCCTCCTGTCTTTCTCCTTGATTGTCAGCCCATAGAGGAGTTACGTTCGTCTCTGGGGTCCAGGCAGGGAAGTAAGGAGATTGCCCAAAGTGTGCCTCATACTGTTAGCAGTAATGGGGACCGGCACGGTCCAGAGTACAGGCATGGACATTGCTTGGCAGGAAGGTTAGAACCACCCCCGCCACTGCAGCCAGTGATGTACCCCTGGATTCTAGACAGGACTGGAGAATCTGATGATTTGGATCACATGTCAGGGCAGGTCAGAAGTGGATAGTCCTGGATCAAGACTGAGAAAGGGGCAGGGAAAAAGAGAGAAAGATGGAGAGGGAGAAAAGGGAGAGGGAAAGGAAAGAAGTTATAGATTAGAACCTGAAAGCCAAGGTACAAAACTGTCAAGCTACAGATGAAGCTAGATGATTTAGAGATTGTCCAGATGGCCTCAGCAGTGAGGATTAAAAAGTGTCATGATGACTGTGCTTATGTTCTGAGCAGGACAGGTGCCTGGAGGTTTGGGATTCCTACAGACAACCCAGGTCTCCTCACCTGGAGACCATGGGGAGCCCAGAACCAAGGACCCAGATTAGAGCTTGTCCTCTAATTTCTCCTAGTGGAAGGGGTCAGGAGATAATGACTGAATATTAACTCATTATCAGGGAGGCAGTAGCTGCCCTTTGCCTTAAAGTTTGACTTCACTTGAAGCTGGGTCACCAGTCAGCCCTATGAGTGCTCTGACCATTAGCTTATCATGATTGTGTTGTTCTTTGAGTCCTCAGAGCTTGCAAAGCTAACAGATAAAATGCAGGGTGCCAGGTTAAAGTTGCATTTCAGATAGACAACAAATTTTGTTCCCATATAAGCATTTCCCACACAAGATTTGAGATACACTGAAAAGTATATTTAACTGAAGGCCCTGTATTTTCATTTGCTAAATCTTGCACCCTACTCAGAGGACATTTGGTCTACCTCCTCAGCACATCACCCACAAATATAATGGACT
The DNA here is from genome assembly GCF_951394435.1 of Stenella coeruleoalba. Taxonomy (NCBI): domain Eukaryota; kingdom Metazoa; phylum Chordata; class Mammalia; order Artiodactyla; family Delphinidae; genus Stenella; species Stenella coeruleoalba. The sequence continues at coordinate 26,818,618 of NC_137153.1, read as the reverse complement.
GTGGCCACATGACCCCAATTTTCCAACAACCCACTTAGAAAACCATGGCCCACTGTTAGATGACTTGTCTTGATTTCGGTTTGGCGAATATTAGGTTGAACAGCTAGAGGCAGATTCTCAAGGGGGACTCTCATCTCCCTGTCTGTGCTCTTACATAGGTCCTATTTATTTTTTATTTTTTTATTTTTGCGGTATGCGGGCCTCTCACTGTTGTGGCCTCTCCCGTTGCGGAGCACAGGCTCCAGACGCACAGGCTCAGCGGCCATGGCTCACGGGCCCAGCCGCTCCGCGGCATGTGGGATCCTCCCGGACTGGGGCACAAACCCGTGTCCCCTGCATCGGCAGGCGGACTCTCAACCACTGTGCCACCAGGGAAGCCCCACATCGGTCCTATTTTGAACTGCATTTAAGTGGACTCAGAATATACTCAAGGGACTTGGAAGACATCTCCAACAGTAGTGTCAGATATGTATCAAAACAAGTAGCAATTGATATAATTCTTGTGAAACAAATGATGCTATTCTGAAACAGAAGGAAAAATCATTAGATACATTTTGTTGCATGAGCAACAAGAAGACAACCTATCTGAGGGTGCAAATATTCACTGCACAGTGTAGCTTTAGGGCACCGAGAAACAAGAAGGCTGTAATAACATCACAAGTCACCAAAGCCAATATTTTATTGCTTTTTCTGCTTCATGCAGTTCTTGAAGTTTTATGCCATATTTTACAACTCAGATACCTCCTATATATCTGTAGAAGAAGCTTCATGGATGTAGTCCATGGCATTTTTTCTTTCTCTTATTGGAAAAACACACAAAAAAATAGTATTTTCTTTGTAGAAGTCTTTCAAAACCTCCTTATCTTTTCACGATAAAATTCTGTTTCTTGGCACAGCCTGGGAAGCCCTTCTCCAGCTGTCCCCTCTACCTCTTGGGTTCTTCTCTGCTGTCCTCCCATGCAGGGTCCCCAAATACCTTGTTCTTCAATGTCTCACTGACTTGCAGGAGCATCACCTCTGTCAGGGGAGCTCTTTCCTTCCACATATCATCAGGATAAAATACATTTGGTTATCTCATTCTTCTCTCAATAAAACGTTCATACATTGTTGGGGTTTTTTTACATTTTTTGAATATGTTCCAATTTGCCTCCCCCTTTTCATCATTATTTTAATGATCCAAAATAGAATTTAGTCATAGACATCAAGAAGGGGAACCCTCACATACCATACTATGATGAAGGACCAAATTAAATTAACACTTCTTTTTTTTTTTTTTTTTTTTTTTTTTTTTTTTAGCGGTACGCGGGCCTCTCACTGTTGTGGCCTCTCCCATTGCGGAGCACAGGCTCCGGACGCGTGGGTCCAGCGGCCATGGCTCACGGGCCCAGCCGCCCCGCGGCACGTGGGATCTTTGCGGACCAGGGCACGAACCCGTGTCTCCTGCATCGGCAGGCGGACTCCCAACCACTGCGCCACCAGGGAAGCCCAATTAACACTTCTTGAGGGCAAACATCATTAGAAAATTAGCTACTATTTCACTGGTCAAAGCCTCAGAAATTCTATATCCTTGCATTTCCTCACATCCTGTCAGGTTCAGTATGGTTTCTTTTTAGTCAACTTGATTGCAATTTAACACAGTTAGAGGTAAAGAGTAGATGGAAGGATCTCAGTTTTCTCAGCTATTTGTCACGTCCATCTCTGTTCGGTTCGAGAGGCAGACTTTCAGCTGTCAGTGTAGTCCAGACGCTGTGCTAAGTGTTTGGGTCTGCAGATAACGACACAAATTATTTACTAATGTTTAAGACAGAGTTAATATCTTTGGCAAAGTCAGAAGTTAGCAAGAGAACTGAACAATGGACATGGGATCACTGTGTTTCCTCATTTGAGATTGCAAAGGTGATAGAACCAAGCACTAAATACAAATTTGAGAAAGATAGAATAGCAACAATCCTAATTTTACTCCTATAAATTGCCTTTTGGTGTTTGACCATGTACAAATAAGTTTTACTTTTTTCTTTCTCAACAACTTAGCATAAATACTTTCTAGTTTCTACATATACCTAGTAATTAACACTTTAAGGCTACACAGAGTATGATTTTGTTGTTCAACTACCATATATTTAATCATTTTATTGTACTTGAATTACTAAATTTTCAATACTACAGACAATGCATAGAGGTTGAATTCTTTAGGAATCATTTCTAAAAGTGAATTTTCTGTGTGAAAAATTTTTAAGCATTTTATAGTCCTTGACATACATATTGCCAATTGATTTTCCCACCCAAAAGCATTTATAATTTAAAATGCCACCAGCAGGATTTGAATATTCCAGTTTCACTACAACATTTAAGTCATTGATTTAGGAGCTAATTTTGGCTATGAAATGTTGTTTCATAAGTTGATCTATTGAGTGAGGTTAAACACTATTTCATTTGCTTGTTTAATACTTTTTATTTATCTTTGTCTAAGTTATTTATTCTTATCTTCCCCTCATTTTTTATTAGTGGGCTTGTGCATTTATTATAAACTTGAAAGATGAATTATTAAAGGCCATATAATTTTATTTTAGTTGTGGGTTGACCCTGATAGAAAGGAATAGCTGGAGGAAGTGGGTTCCAGGTCAAAAGAACAGAAAGTGGAAACTTCCTGGTGCTATCATTTTAGAGAAACAGCAAGGAGACCTGGGGGGTTTACACAAATGATCAGGGAGAGACTGTCCAGAGATCAAAGTGGAGAGGGAGCCAGGGGCAAGGTCACAGGCACTACCTTGCCAGCCATGGTTAATGAAGTCTTGCTTTATTCTAAGCATCTTAGGAAGTCATTAAGGGTTTTTCTAAAATCCTTTTACACACTCTTTTTATTTTATCTTCTTCTTCCTTCTCCTCCTTCTCACTTATACTCACAGTTATCAGGGCTTAGAAGCCAGATCATTAGCAAATCTATAATGATGAGGGCAAGAATTAGTGCTACTATTAAGGGAAAAAAATATGTATTGGTATAAGGTTGTCCAAGGCCACACCACTGTTGGCAGAAATGGGTCCAAGCTCAGGGTCAGCCTGACGTCTTCCCTGACATGCCACATAAGGGTGGTCTTAGCACCATGAAAATTGCAGTAAGCCTTAGCAGAAACACCTCTGAGAATGTTCCACATCCTCAAAAGAAATCATTGCCTTTTCCCCCATTTAACAGTTTGTATAGATTTTTATTTGCTCTTCATGTCAGGTTATGAGACTAATTCTGTAGCACTTGTGGAGAGTTTTCATGAATATGTTCACTGCTGTATTAGATAAAATCCCAATTACTTTGTATTCTTTTTAGACAATATGCTTCCCGCTGTGGGTCTGGAGCTCACTCTGGGAACAATCATAATTGTAGGGTTTATGATACACCATGAAAAGCTAAGACAAAACAGTATTTTAGTAGCGTCTGCTGTCACCGATAGAGTTAAGGCTTTTGTCAGCAGGGGTTTATGATTGTTAAAAAAAAAATCACCGTCGTGTTCAAATTTAGCCTAAAAACTGATTGTGCAGGAGCAATTTTTCTGCCATGAAATACATTTTGTAAGTAGCAATTTGGTCACTTTTATAATTTGTTGTTATTCCCTAACTTAAAACAGCTTCAATAAATAAGAAAGGAAAGGCCTCAGCATTTTAGTCTATGCTGGTGACTAACATGTCCTGTTTATCAAAGCTACCCAACAACTTGGCAAAAAGACCGGAGAAGTACATGGCAGGCTGTTAATGAAGGGCAGGGAGACAGCCCTTTCTGGTGTGGGTGATGTACCAATGCTGTGGATTTGGCTCTGTTATCATTTAATCATGGAATTTCTGATTGGCACAGTTGGAGCTTAACATCCACACTGTGCATATATGAAATCCTAAGCATTTCCATTATAGAAAAAAGTGTTTCCATTAGGCTTAGATGATAAAATAGGATTATACACCTAACATTATACCTTAGAAATCAAATAATTTCAAAGAAAAAGGTTAAGCCTGAGTTGTTCCTCTGAAGACATATTCCAAATTCTCCAACTTTTTTTTTATAGATCTTTATTGTCGTATAACTGCTTCACAATACTGCACTAGCCTCTGTTGCACAACAAAGTGAGTCAGCCATATGCATACATACACCCCCATATCCCCTCCCTCTTGTGTCTCCCTCCCACCCTCCCTATCCCACCCCTCTAGGTGGTCACACAGCACCGAGCTGATCTCCCTGTGCTATGCAGCTGCTTCCCACTAGCTAACTATTTTACATTTGGTAGCAAACACTCCAACCTTAAGAGACTCTCTGAGACCCAGTGATCTGAATTTATGAGATATTGGAGGACTTTTTATTTTCCAATGAAACAAAAATCAGTCATAAGACCAGACTGTACTGACGTTCATCAATGTTAAGTACTCACAAGCACAGAAATGCAAAAGGATTGCTCTCAAGATTGCTGTTAATCCTGGAGGAATTAATTAATTCACAGAGGAAACAAGTAAAGAATAATTCAAGGCTAATGGAAGGGATTGAGTAGAAAGTGATCATTTGTGTTGTGTATTTTTCTCCTTTTGTGGGGGACAGTGGAAGCAGAGGCAACTTTCTGGAGGTGGGTGATATTCACTCAAAGCAACTAGGAGTGAAGGTTTGCTTTGGTTTTTCTTGACCTACTCATTCTGGTCACAGCCTAAGTTTCCCATGTGCAGTGAGACATCCAGGTGTCCCCCATGTGTCTTCCCAATCTTCCAGCCTGACTACTTCAGAACCCACCAGATTCAATCTGATGTCCTTGTTGGTTCTTCCATGACATTCTGTACTACCATGTTATAACACTAGGCACATAACACTTGAAATTGTTCCAGTGTAACCTATGGGAACACACAGTATGTCTATTGTGCTCACCACTTTATCCTCTTGCCCAGCACTTTTCCTAAAAAATCGTAGGAGCTTAAATAGTATTTGGTGAAGACATGAATGAAAACATGAATACATGAATGAAAGAAGAGCCGCCTAAGGGCTGAGAATCAGATATTCCTCACTACCATCTGAGGATCTTCATTTCTGTCCTCCTAACTTATCTATGATGATTAATAGTGCTCTTCAAATTACTGCATTTCCTTATCAATAGTTATTAACACTCAGTGACATCTTGCCCTGTTTTATCTTAGGATAAAGATTTTAGTGACTGCAGCACAGTTAGAGATATCCTCCCCACCTTCCTCAAATCAGTTGTGCAAGTTTTAAGTAAGCTTAGCTGTCGCCTTATTTGGATATATGGATGTTGGATTTGGGGAAGTACAGATATACCTCTACGTAAATGTGTGCTACAAAGGAGAAAGAGCCAATTTCAAATTAGACAAATCATGTCTGTACCTCAGCATATTATCAACTATTTAGGGAAAAAAAGTGAAGGATGAAGGAATACATGCTTTAAAAAGACACTTGGATTCTGTAATAACCTAAATGGGAAAAGAATTTGAGAAAGAATAGGTACATGTATATGTATGACTGAATCACTTTCCTGTACACATGAAACTAACACATTGTTAGTCAACTTATACTACAATATAAAATAATTTTTTTTAAAAGACATTTGGTTCTCACCATAAGAAAAAATGTAACTATGTGTGATGATGGATATTAATTAAACTTATTGTGATAATCATTTTGTGATATATACATACATCAAATCATTATGTTGTACACCTAAAACTAATACAATGTTATATGTCAATTATATCTTAAATTAAAAATAAAAGACATTTATAGGATCTGCAGCATTAGGAGGAAATCAATATGGCAAATAGGACATGGACATTGGAGAATTTGATGCTGGCTGATGACCCCTAGGGTCATGTGGCTAAAAACCCAAATTACTATTGGTTAGAATCTTCTATCATCCCTTTGAACCATGACTTCCATAGATTAGGAGGTAGCAGATATGCAGTGGCAAGCTTAGGTCAGAGTGGTGATATTATTGCAGGTAATTGGAAAAGGCTAAGGTCAGTCAAGAGCTGAGCAATTGATACAATATTCTGAGTTATTGAGGCTACACAATAAATATGAATTTTTACACAGTAGAATTCAGCCATTCTGAAAAGCAAAATTCCATATGTTCTAAAATAAGAGGTGAGTCTTTTACATAGTTTTATGGTTTGGATTTTTTCTGGACAGATTGGCTTCTTGGTCATGATGTTTCTCCTTGTACATATTAGAGCAGCTTAAGAAGTCAGGGCCAGGAAAAAGCAGTCTTGCCTTAATATGTGAGTAGTAAAATGTATTTTTAAATTTCCTTTTGAATGCCTAGTTTTATGTTTTAAAATAGCAGACATTTTCAAATTCCTTGGAGTCACTTTAGTGTTAGGGAGTCAGGCAGGGAGCACAGCTAGAATCAGAATCTAAAAGTATGGGTTTCTAGAACTGCCAACTGCTAGGTGCTTTGCTTGAAAGGGAAGTAGGGGAATTTTAAATCCCTATAGTATCAGAAATAGTATCTTCCTATTCTTGTGAGTTTGTAGTTTGCTTATTGATCCTCAAAAAAATAGTAATTTGGATCCAAAGAGATGGGTGGAATCTGGTCTGTGATAATCTCTGCAAGATTCAGGAACTTAAGAGTAAATGGAAGTCACTGTTTCCTTGATATACTGATCATACACTTTATTATTCTAACATAGAAACTGGCTGAGAGAATAGAGGAAAATTGAAAATTTTAAATAAAGCAAGAATAAAAGAAGAAACTTCTAAAGTAAAATATTAAATTCTCATAAATGGTTCTAAGAAATATGGAGAAACAAATTCTATCCTATCTCTACCACCAAATGCAACTATAAATCCTGGACAGAAGGTGTGAAGCAGCTATCTGAGGTCTCTGAAAAGTAAATGGTCTTTCACAAAAATTAAATCAAAATGGATCATAGACCTAAATGTAAAACAAAAAAAAAAAAAAAAAAGAAGAAAAAATAACAGAAAATCTAGGTAAACTTGGGATAGGGGATGAATTTTTAGATACAACACCAAAAACATGATCCATGAAAGAAAAAGCTGATAAGTTGATAAGTTGGACTTTACTAAAACTAAAAAAAAAAAAAAAAAAAACCTCTGCTTTGTGAAAGGCACCGTTAAGAAAATGAAAAAACAAGCCATAGACTGAGAGAAATATTTGCAAAATGTTTGTCAGATAAAGGACTTGTATCCAAAATATACAAAGAGCTCTTAAAACTCAGCTATAAGGGAAAAAAAAGTTTAAAAATGAGCAAGATACATATCACTAAAGATGTTGCCAATAAGCAAGAGGAAAATTGTTCAACGTCATTTGTCTCAAGGAAATATAAATAAAATAACACTGAGATACCACTACCTACCTACTAGAATGGCTAAAACAATTTTTTTAAGTGAGAATACCAACCACTGACAAAGACATGGGACAACAAGAACTCTCTTTTATTGCTGGTACAAAATGGTACAGTTTGGAAAACAGATTGGTGATTTCTTAGCAAGACAAATGTAGTCTTAACACATGATCTAGCAATCATGCTCTAAGCAGTTAACCAAATGAGTTGAAAAATTATGTCCACACAAAAGCCAGAACACTAATATTTACAGTCAATTTATTTATAGTGGCTAGAAGCTAGAAGGAGCCAAAAAGTCCTTCAATATGTAAATGGATTGCTAAACCGTTATACAATCATACAATGGAATGCTCTTTGGTGATAAAAAGGAATGGCTATCAATCCATGCAAAGACATGGATAAATCTCAGATTTGTATTGCTAAGTGAAAGAAGCCAATCTGAAAGGCTGCACACTGCATGATTATTTATAAGACGTTCTGGAAAAAACAAACCCAGAGAGATGGCAGATGAGTGGTTGCCAGGGATTTGGAGTGGGAGGAGAGGTTTGAATAGATGAAGCACAGGGGAATTTTTAGGGCAGTAAAAGTATTCTGTATAATATTATATTAGTGGATACATGAAAATATGCATTTATCATAAACCCATAGAACTTTATATCACAAAGAATGAACCTTATGGTATTAAAATTTTTAAAAATCCTTTAGCGGGTCAGGGAACCTAGGAAAGAATAAAGAATGTGACATAAGAATATAACTGTTACAAATGTACAAAACAACCTCAGCAGAGTGGGGTTGGGGGGGGACATGCTGACCTCAGTAACATTGGAAATACCTAAATGTAAAAGGAACTATATATAAGCAATTCTAGCTCATGAAGTTGTTTTCCACTGGGACATAGCTTAACAATTCTGAACACACAAAATATGTATACTGAAACTGAACCATAAATAAATGGATGGCAGTTGGTGGGAGCCAGATTTTTCATTGTTGGAGAGGGAGATTACACATAAGTAAGAGGAGAAGGTTGGAACAATCCATGTGCCGGTAGATTACAGTTGAAGACATCAGTATGAACTCATGTTTAGCTTAATATACAGATGGATAATTAGATATAGATATATGTGTATACATAGATTAGTATATACACATATTTTGTTGATCTATCAACTGAGAGGAGCTAGAAGCAATGACACTCCAGTAGCAAAGTAGTAAGGTGTCCATCTAGCACCCAGATTTTATTTTTAATACCAAACTCCAGTGAAAGGAACAGGGCTCCTTGGAGAATGTCTTATTCTAGGGCTGGGGAAAGAAATATAAAAGAAGACACTGGAGCATCTTATAATGACAGAAAGTAAGGCAGTGTTCAAAAACAAACAAACAAACGAAAAAAATCTCACAATGGTGAGGGTATGTCAAAAGGTCAGATGATCCAAGTGAAAGAGTTTTGATGACCAAAGCTGGAACAATTTGGGTAACAAAATAAATAATCTTTAGGATATAAACAATAACAGAGTCTCATAACAATATTCAAAATATCCAGGATCACAATCTGAAATTACTTTACATACAAAGATAGAAAAATATTAACTCTTAAGAGGCAACCAAAGACACCAACTCTGAGTCAATGCAGATTTTCAAATTATTAAGCAAAGATGTTAAATCAGCTATTAAAACCATGCTTTAAGAAGTAAGGGTGAACACTCTTGAAATTACTAGAAAGATAGAAGTTCTAAGCCAGGAAATAGAAGATGAAAAGAAGAACACATTGGGAATTTCAGAACCAAAAATAATACTGGAATAAGAATTCACTGGATGGGCTCCATAGATAATTGAAATAACAGAGGAATGAGTCAGTAAACTTGAAGCTATATCTATCAATAGAAATAATCAAATCTTAACAGAGAGAAAAATATTGAAAGAATGAACAGATTTCAGCAACCTATTTGAGAGCACTAAGAGGTCTAATATTCATGTCATCAGAGTCTCAGAGAAGAACAGAAAGCATAGCACAGAGTAAACATTTGAAAAAACATTGGTTGAAAACTTCCTAAATTTGGTGAAAGAGATAAACTTCCAGATTTAAGAAGCTTAGCAAATCCTAAACAGGAGGAACAATGAAAACATCTATTTCTAGATACATAATGATAAAACTGATAAAAATTAAAGAAAAATGTAATCTGGAAATCTGCCATAGAAAAATGACACATTTCATATAGGAGAATAACAATTTGAATAACTGCAAATTTCTTATCAAAAGCATGCAGGCCAAAGGATGTAGAACAGCTTTTGTAAGATTCAGAAGAGGAAGAATTATCAATATGGAATTTTATATTCAGCAAAAATAACCTTCATGAATGAGACTGAAATAGATATTCTGAAATAATGACAACTAAGAGAATTTGTTGCTACAGGACAGGATCTAAAGGAAATGCTAAACTAAGTTCTTCAGATGAAAATAAGGTGACATTAGGAAGAAATTTGGAACACCAGGAATAATGGAAGAGCAATATAAGTGGTCAATTTGTAAGTAAATATAATAATCTATCTTTATCCTCTTAAAGTCTTTGATATATGCTTGCAGCTGAAACATAATTGTAACATTGTCTGATGAGGTTTTCAATGTATGTAGATATTATAACCACAGTATAAAAAAGTAAGGGTAAAGATTCCTATATGAGAGTAAGTTTTCTTCATTCAACTTGAATTGTAAAAGTAGACTGTGAAAAGTTAAGTTTATATATTTTAATTTCTTGTGAAACTCCCTCCCTCCAGATACAAAAGCATATAGTCAAAAATGAATGGGTAAGTAAAAATAGACTACTAAAAATTCACAGATTGCAAAAGAAGGAAAGAAAGGAGAAACAAACAAACAACATAGATATAGAATTTCCTTTAAAAAATTAAAAATAGAACTACCACATGATCCAGTAATCCTACCTCTGGGTATATACCCAAAGAATAGAAACCAGGATCTTGAAAAGATATCTGCACCCCATGTTCATTACAGCATTATTCACAATAGTCAAGATATGGAAACAGTCTAAATGTCCATCAACAGATAATGGATAAAGAAAATGTGGTATATACATACAATGGGATATTACTCAAAGTTAAAAAGAAGGAAATCCTGCCAATTGCAACAACCTGGATGAACCTTGAGGACAGTATGCCTGTATGCTTCCCATGCCATCTGGGATGCCTTCCTCCTTCACTTCCGTGATAGCTCTGACCTAATGCTGTGTATCCATCTGCCTCACTGTCTAACAACAGCTGGACATCCTCCTCTGTGCTCCTTCCACACTCTGTAGGTGTCTCTGCCCTAGCCTTAGAAGATGGCCTTGATTTACTTATTTACATGTCTGTCTCCCCAGGAGGCATGAGAGAGAGGGCTAGATCTACAAGGCCTTGGCATGTAGCACTTACACGTAAAAGCATAGAGAAGAAAACAGAACTGAAGAAGAAAAGGTGAAAATGGTTGTTTCTCATGTATATCATTTATATAGTGAGAAAAGAAATGTGCAACATAGAACAAACTCTCTCCTTTAGAAAATAAAAAAGCAGGCACCAAACTGAAACAAATAAAAACCAAGAAGAATTTTTGGTTGCCTCACATGAGCCCTTAATAACAGAGAGAAAAGACAGAAGAGGAAGTCAAGGAGATTGGAAGCATGTAAAGTACATGTGGAAAGAGAAGTAACTGAATTCTGACACTATCCCAAATCTGTCTGGTAGTAGATTCTTCCCTCCAGAAAGGAACAGCCTTGCCAACACCTTGCTTTGGACTTGCGACACCCTAAGCAGAGGATTCAGTAGAGCTGTACTGTGCTTGGACCTCTGACCTACAGAAGAAACAGTGAGAAAACAAATAGTGTTTTTTTGAGCTGTATTAAATTTGTGCCAATCAGTTATGGCAGCAATAGAAAACTAATACATTTATTTCATTGTCAACCCATATGTAAGAGTTAATATCTTGTTCACTCCACAAATGAGAGGTTAGAGAGGCAGAGTTGGGGTATAAGCCCACATCATCTGGTTCCAGAGCTGCTCCTAAGCCCTGTTCTAGAACCAAAAAAAAAAAAAAAAAAAAAAAACCTCACTAATATTAAGGTAAGCTCTGAACAAGAAATCAGTCCAAAAATCTGTATTCTATTTTCCTGACAACCCAAAAGACAGTCAGTTAGGACCAGAGACAGTGAATGGCTTTTCCAGTCACAGCAGTCAGGTGGCAGAGGTGGGCACTGCACTGCCTCCTCCAGTTTGCTGTCCTGTCCCCTACACCACAGTGTTTATGGAGCCCCAGTTAAGGGGCCCTGCTTTAGAGCATTTTATACTTCTTTCTACTCTGTGCTCCCAGCATTATCAACCCACAGTCTTCAGGTCTGTGACCACTGGGCTATTCAGCCAGTTTTGCTCCAGTATTACTCCTATTACTGGCCATTGAGCCTACGGTGCTTCAGAAAGATTACTTTGTTTTCAATACAACTGGGGTACATTAGCTGTATTTCATTATTTTTATTTCATAAGAGACTCTATAAATTAAATTAGCGTTGACATTTTTACCATAATTGAAGAATTAATGTTGGGGGGAAAAAAAACACGTGATAATAATGATGTTCAATGTTGAAGTTTAGATTGGTGATCACTAGATTACCTGTGATGCTCATTATGTTTATTACTAAATGTATTACCACCATCCTAATTCTGGATGTAAAGTAAGTGTTTAAATCTTTAAACAGCTGCACTGTAAAATTTTAGATGCTTGTGTGAAGATAACATAATTATGTGTGTGTGTGTGTTTTTTTTTTCTTTTTATTTGTGTGTGTGGTTTTTTTTTATCATCTATGTGTCTGCACCAGTTCAGGAGGTTGTATCTGCGGAGGACCCTCGAATTAAGCTGGAAGCCTCCACAGAAATTTTCTCTGCATTTGGAGAGATTCTTCATCACCTGGGGTTTGCTAATAGTTTTTCCTGAAAATAATACAGAGACGTGTCATTTATCATGACAAGTGATCCAAATATTTATCCACAGTTCTCCGACCCCTTCCCCATGACATTCCTTCATTTTCAATATAGCCCACATACTTGGTCTGTTTGTCAGCTACGGAAATGCACCACTCAGGTCTTCTGTTATAGGTAGGAACACTGACGGGCAGCTCCAGCTGCTGTGCTCAGAACACAATCCTGAGATTGCAGACTGCTTCTAGCCATTGACTGAGCACAGCAGGCTGCTGATGCAGGTCCGCTCCCACAAGACACAGGACTCTTCTAACAGCTTTGGCTCAAGGCTTCCCTTTAAGAAACTTTCTCAGAACTGGGTTGCAGTCCTGGATTCTTCCTACCCAATCCTTTTTCCTTCCCCTCCATCACAGTAATTAGACCTGTATCATGATCTGATCCCTCTTCTTGGCTCAATTAGATTTCATCAATAGTCACTAGGGCTTTTAGCTGTGAATGTTCAAGCTTTTAAAAAGAGTAATCTACAATTCTAAATGCATAGTCTTTTGCCCTGAACTAATTTCCTCCTTACCCTTCTAGAATATGGCTTTGTTTTCATAGTACTTCATGCATCCGAGTGTTACTATATTTTGTATGTACTATTTAGTATTATTCAAAACTCTCATACTAAATCTCAGTGTCTACCTTTGGTCTAAATATACATTAAGTGCATGGAACCCATCTCATATGGATCTGTCTGTGCACCTAGAACTGTGCCTCAAGCGCAAAAAAACCTCAATGACTTAATGTTTCCTGAATGGGTAATGGATAAGTGACATCTCAAATGACACCTGAAACTCCAAAATCTCAGGATTGGCTCCATTTATTTCTGTATCTGTCACTTTCTCATGAGCCACAGTATAAATAAAATCTGCATATGCTACCACAAGCTGCCCCAAGTCCCTTCCTAAAAACATTAGAATTGCCATGAGGAAGGATGGAAACAAGGGCCTGGGGAATGAAAGGCAGGTGTGGCTCTTCCTTTTTCCTTTTTGCTGAGGTAATTTAAAAAAAAAACTACTAGTGCTTTCATTTACCACAGAAGTAATATTTAGAGCCTTGAGAAAGATTCTTGACAGTTTGAATATTACACCTTCTGGTTTAATGCTTTAAAACTATCTCAGAGTTTTAGAACTAAACTATACTTTCTTTTAAAAAACAAGCTTTGCTAATTTAAAGTCTATTATTTGAAATTTTTTTTTACATTTTTTTCTACATTAGATGTTGGCCACTTAAAAATATTAGCATTTGATTAGAAATATACATACAATGTTTTGTGCTTCTCACACTTTTAGGAGAATGAAAAAACTATTCAGCTACTTTAAGAAATTATGAAAAAAAACTGAACTAGGAAATTGAACCTCAGAGGTCAAAAGGAAATTTGTGACCTTTCTCTACTCATTTGGCAACTGAGGCACCCAGAGATCATGACTGGTGCAGGTTACTGAGCTGGGCAATGACCAGACCTGATCTAGAATTTAGGTCTCATGACTTCTGGTGAAGTGCCTTTTCTATCTATGTACCCTGGAGCCTGCAAGGAGATTATGGAGGAAGGTGAGGCTGTATGGGGCAGAGCAGAACAGCTTTCATCTGTTTTCTATAAAATGCATCTACATACAATTTCTTCTGAAGAAAGGGGTTTGAACTTAAATTGCACTTGATCCTTTAAAGCTATAATGCTTTCAAATTAAGGCAAAATGCAATTACTGGCATAGTATACATAGAAAAGTACACGTGGCTTATCTCTCTAGAAAGGAGAATGTATACAATTCCATGAATAACTCAGAAGACAATTAAGACCTCAATGCAATACTCTAAATGTAAGCAATGGATGATTTTGACCTTGTCAACATTTTGTTTTTTATGCTCAGTGCTAATTGGGTTATCCTGGATGGTGAACTATCCCTTAGCACAGATTCTGCCTAGAGAGTCTGCTTCTTACTGGCTTGAGGCCAAGTCACTTTGCTCAACCAGAAATATGTTTCACATTTTGTTTAAATACTTGGACTATGCCCTTCTATTTTGCATTGTATTTATCCTCCTGAGTAAGGAGAATAGAAGAGAGAATCTAATAAGTAAGTCTGCTGCTTGATCTGCTCAAACATTTAACTTCCTTAGGTATCCTTAAGAGGTGACTTCTGACCTTTTCTTCTGGTTGATTCTTTCATTTCTTTTCATAGAATGCATTGAATGGGTGAATTCTCTTTTTTTCTTTTCTGACTCTTTATTTCCTTGCTTAAACAGAGAACGTTTATATTTTAATTTGGTAAGTACATTCAAATAGACTTAAGTGGCTAGAACACATATGGAGAGTAAAATGATACACATAGTGAAGGAAAATTGGGTGATCTAGGCTTACACGTAAGTATATGCATTGAGCAAATATTAACACTGCCAGAATCATAGCAGCTTTCCTACCTAATGCTTGTAATTTTGTAATCTAACACCTTTTATCTCTTTTTCTCATGGTTGATTCGAATTTCTCTGGAAAAAATTTTCACATACCAAAAGACTTGTCATTTACAGGTGTCTAACAGAACCTTAAAGGATATCAGCAAAGTAAACTAATTTGGTAATACGCACAGCACATTCTCTAGAAAATCTGCCATATGCTGGGAACGGATTGCTTAGTTTAAGCAGGAGTCATTGCACAAATAAGCGATAAAGGTTGATATTAGAAGCCAGCCAACACTCTGATTTAGTGCCACTTTCCTGGAGCCATAATGGTCTAGTGATAGCATTTTCCCAGTAGACGGCAATGACCCCAGTGGGACCTTCCCCTTAGGCTTATTCCATTTGCTGTTGGTAACGTACTGTGCTGTGCGTATGTAATTCCTATGGGAAGAGTCAAATAGAGCTGGAAAAATGCTCCCGGAAAAAGACTGCTTGATTGGAAAATCAAAACCCAGGAAACATGCAGAAGTGATGCAAGAGCAGAATTGGGTATGAGGTAGGAGATGGATGGGCCCCTGGGCTGGCAGCTGGTGTTTGTCAAGTGGAGTAAAACTGAAGCTTTGTTCTCACCCAGGTACTCCAAGGACAAAGCTAGTGGCAAAAGCTTAGCACTGCTGATGTAAAGAGATAAGATGACCAACTCCTAAGGTCAAGGAAAACTTCCCTGTCTGCACATGTGCAGGAATATTCCTTGAGGGTCAAAAAGGGAGGGGGGGGGGCTTCCCTGGTGGCGCAGTGGTTGAGAGTCCGCTTGCCGATGCAGGGGACACGGGTTCATGCCCCGGTCCGGGAAGATCCCACATGCCGGGGAGCGGCTGGGCCCGTGAGCCATGGCCGCTGAGCCTGCGCATCTGGAGCCTGTGCTCCGCAACGGGAGAGGCCACAACAGCGAGAGGCCCGCTTACTGCAAAAAAAAAAAAAAAAAAAAAGGGATGGGGTGCCATCCCATAATACGTGTGGACATATCCTCACAGGCCTCTGTGGTGGGATCCATCTTAGCAAAAAGTTGCACAGGCATGTTAAAGAGGGTCTTAGGACCAGTCAGGTGTGAAAAAAGAAACAAGATAATTGGGCAAAGAAACAAAGAGCTGGAAGGACTGTCCTGTATAAGTGATTTAAATCATGTTTTTACTGCGCCCCTCATTCAGGACGCCTGCACTCCTCTCTGTGTGTGTATTTCTGCCTTGCTTCTGACTTACTGCACTCCTCATTAGAGAGGATGCCCATACCCTTTCTCTCCGGGTGTGTATCTCTGCCTTGCTCTGTCTTAAATAAACAAAGTGTTTCTCTGTGTGCTCTCCCACATGTTATGTTGTGTCTCTGATAATAACCTTTGGGACTGTTTTTATAGTTTTTGCCTCCTTGAAACATTTTTGCTTTCAAATGGGGAAAAGAGCTAGGGCCACTTGGCTTCTAGCCTCTAGCCCCCGGTGGACTAGTGGTCAGGGTTCCTGGTTTTCGTCCAGGTTACCCAGGCTCAATTCCTGGGCAGGGAACTAAGATCTCTCTTCAGGACCACTCACTGCTGTCTCTCTGAGATCAGGTATAGTTCGGACTTGCATTTTCCTGCTGGGATCCTGAAGGCACTTGAGCCTCTGAAAGGGCACCAGGCCCTGCCTTCCCAGAAGGAGCTGGACTTGTGTTGATGCAGGAAGACAGCCCTCCACACCAGGCGTGGGTTGCTGTGACTGCTTCTCCCAGGGCAATTCCTGAAGAAGGGTGGGAGGTAGCAGCAGGTTATGATGCCTTCCCCGTCTCTCTTTTCCTGGATGAGGTAAGTCCTGAGCTC
This sequence comes from Stenella coeruleoalba, assembly GCF_951394435.1. NCBI lineage: Eukaryota > Metazoa > Chordata > Mammalia > Artiodactyla > Delphinidae > Stenella > Stenella coeruleoalba. The sequence goes on along the minus strand of NC_137153.1, from coordinate 26,802,045 downwards.
AGCCAAGAGCCCCAGTGTGTGCTGCCAGAGAACTGAAAAAGAACTCTCAACATAACAACTCCTTGCAAACCCTGTACTGAGATGTCACCAACCCTAGCATGACTTCTGGCAGCCCAAGGCCACAGCCCTGGGACAATCCTTTTCAGTACCTGTCTGATAAAACTCAAGACTTTCAAAAGACCTTACCACTTTTTCTAGCCAACACTGGACAATAGGTCCCTAAGTTCCTTTTCTTAGAGCATTTACTAAGAAAATTTTACAATTATAAATCTTCCTCTGTTCCTTTGAGGTATATTCATAGGTATCTCTGTCTCCTACAAACCAGAAAGGTCTTTTTCAAGGGCCTGAAAGCCATTCCTTCAAAATGTAATCATTAGGAAGTATAGGGCCTCTGCCTCCCTGTCTCTGGGGAGGATAAAATCCTAATTTTGGTAACTGCCAGTTAGCAGACACAGTTGGCCCAATCACTTTCACTGACAAACCCGATTTACTTACTTACCTTTTGTGATTTTTTTCTACCTCCCTGACTGTACTTGAGCCCCTGCTTACTTCCCCTCCCCACTCCCTCATTCTCCCTTTAAAATGCCCAGTCACCACTGGACAAGTTGGAATGGAGCTCAGCTCTTTCCTATACTGTCAGGTTACTGAGTAAAATCTGAGCCATGACCGGGGAAAGCATCCAGATAGTGACACTTCTTAGTTCCAGAATCAGTTGTGACATTTTAGAACATTTCAGATGTTCTAAGACTCAGCTCAGAATAAGGGGAAGTAGCAAGGGAGTTTGAGGGATATCTCTGCACTTCTAAAAGAAAAATTGCAGTTATATCTCTTGCGTTTAAAATACTCAAAATATACATTGATACTTCAAACTGGCAAATTACTAAGCTACTGATTTTATTAATTCAATTTTCACTTCATGACAGGAAACATGTCTTCTTGGTGCTACATGTTATTCCCAGGAGAGTGCTGGACAAGTGCTAAATGGACATGATCTAAATTGAATTGAAATCTTTTATCTTACTAAAATATGCACAACGTTTGAAAATGATAAAACCAGAAAAGCAAACATCTAAGGTTTTCTTAATAGTAATGAAGATATCATACTCCATAGTTCAACTTTTTCTTGATTTTTCTTGGGGTAGAGGAATGTGAAGTCTTTCTTCAGCTTTACCTTTTTATGTAGGACGATCAAAGGGCATGCTGGGATATTAATCAACCAGTTTTAATTATACACATAAATGCAAGCTACATGTGAGACATCACGATACATAATTAGGCAAATATATTGGCATTTATTTTGTCAATGAGGTCATTTTTCCTAATGGAGGTATTATTTTCATTTTCCTAAGTAGATGGAAGAAGATTCAGGGAAGTAAAATTACCTGCATGAAGTTGTAGAGCAGAAAATTGAGTCCAGAGAGGGTGGCTGTCTGTCTTTGAGCGGTGAGCCTGAGAGGGCACACCCATACAATACTTCAGTGCGTGGCGTCAACAGTGGTGTGTGTGTGTGTGCGCACGCATGTGTGTGTCTGTTCTCTGCCTCTCCTTTCCTTTTGTCATTGATTCCTTTTTTTATGAGGCTCTGTGCTGATGGGAGAATTTTAGTTGCTCTGACCAGGAAGAAGAAAAGCCCACCAACGGTGGATCACTACTGCAGTTATTGACCTTCAGAACAGATAGGCTGACCTTAACAGGCCATGAATGAATGTTGATTGTGCAGTTCACGGTTCCCAGCAATTGGGCTGTCTCAAAATCTGTGTAACAAAAGTTTTAGCTGATTATATCTAGTCCAAAAGAGGATCATATACATTTTGCCTCATGTTTTATAAACAGAAGTGTAAAAGGAAATTTTGGGGAAACTTAAAATCAAAATAAAGTACATAGGTATTTATGGAAGATACATTGGGTTCCTAGCACTGACCTATTCAGAAGAGAACAATACATATTCAAAAGCCCAAGAATTAAGCCTGACTGCTCATGAAGTTCAGGCATTATTGGTGAGGCAAATCATACAGAAATATTACCAAGAACAATGGAGGTATTATTTTCTGGAAAGATAAGGAAGGACTGGATTCATTGTATGGAAGAGAAAGTGGAATAATCAGTTGATGATGAACAAATACTCAGTTGCCTTGGACCCTGGGCAGGTTCAAAATAGAGGCATGTGAAAAAGTAATCAACCCTTGTGGGAACACAGTGCCCCATTTCTCCTGCTCTACTCCTGTCCTGGCCAGGAATCTAGAAGCAGAAGGTGATACTGCTGTTGGAGGGGTTCTTGGAAACACCTGCCGGGGACCAGCCCCAGCTGAACAGGATTCACCCAAAGGGGAAGACGGAGTCGGCGTGGACAGAACTCAAGACACCTCTTCTTGGGTGCAAGGATCTGACAAATTTATTTTCAAGATTCCAAAAGCTTTTATACTATAAAGTGATCTCATTTTCAAATTTAACATTCTCATACCCACGCCAAAAACTCCCTCACATAGGCCACAAAACAAAGGTAATTTACATCAGCAGATTGATTAAAACAGGTTAGGTAATTTTCCCATCGCCCAGAGTCTCTTTCTTCTCCTGTGGTTAGTCACATGTTGGTCACATCTAGGTCAGGAACTCTGTTTGTTCTTCTCAGGAGATTAAAGTGTTCTTGTACTTGCACATTCTGCTTGATCAAGCCATAAACTTAAACATATACTTCTATTAGTGATTAACAATATTCAAATAACATTTCATCTACAAATTTCCCAACCCTACCATAATAATCAAAACAATATACATTATTTTTATGCTTCTAAAAAACTATGGGAGCGGGCATTGTACCATAAACTCATTAATTAAACCCACTGTTGCATAAAACCTTGCCACCATACCCAGGTATTTTCCAACATGTTTATAACTTCACTGGGAGGCCATAACTCTTGCAATTTTTCTTTTAAAGTACAAAGCTGCTGCAGAAATGTTCCCACCATTGTATTTCCCTAACAAATATAATCATTAAAGGAGCCAAAGTAGCTATAATCCTTCTCTTGATTTTTACCCTAAATTGGGGTCTTTCCTAAACCCCTGCATTAAAACTATACATTTTTCCCAACACCAAAAGCAATCCTATAAAAATCACCTTAGGCAAAGGCAGGGGAAGACAAGGGGAGCCACACAGAGGAAAGCCTTGCTTCCACACAGAGAAAAGCTGTGGTTCACGGAGGAAATGGGAAACAGAGCCCTGCTGCGGTGGAAGAGCAGTTGCCATTGGCCAGGTCTCTGGTCTGCTACCTGGGTTCTCATCTGAGCTGGGCGTGGGAAGCGAAGCAGCCATGGGGACAAGAGACCTCTCTCAAAAAGGGGTGAGGGTTCAGGCTCCTGCAAAGTTGGGGGGGTGAGGGTCTATGCCCCACCTCTGTTGGCCCCCAAGTTCTCTCCTGATGGCCCCTCTGCGACTGTGCCTGTCTTAGGTTGTTCCTTCCCTGAGGAATCTTACCCGTCTTTGGCTAACCAGCCATCCTCCGGGGCCAAGCAGGGAGATGTGAGGTGTGCGAGTGAGCGAGGTGCAGCGCCCCCAGAGAAGGTCAGTTTTCTGTCACCTTGGTAGCCTATGCCCCCGTGGCCTCCACGCCCAGCACCTGCCCTGGGATTCCCTCGCCAACTGGCGGGGCCCCGGCTCTGATCACATGTCTTCGGGAACCCAGGTTTCTCCTCCAGAGAGGGCCCAGCTTACAGCACTGGGCAAGAGAGACCAATTACACGGCACCAGCCACCAGGAGGCAGGAAGCTTTGCAAACGAGAACTTTGCTTTTCCATATTTACACCTGACAGCACCAGCTTTGCAGAGGAGAGCTTTGCTTCTCCATATTTATACCCGATAGCATCAACTTTGCTTAATACTATGGGTCTCGTCTGTGCTGTGACTCAAAGGCACCTCCTATATGGCTCCCAACAAACACCCTCATAGAAAGGTAGGATTTGAGTAGAACCTGAAGGATGAGTAAAAGTTAGATTAAAACAAGAACTAGTTCTTCCAGATACAAGTTATGGTGTGAGCAAGGATGAAGAGGGACACATTTTAAGGTAGATATGGTTTAGTGATTTGTAAAAATAAAATTGATTGGGGCTAGTTTGTGGCATCCATCTGAATTTGGTATTTTTCCTCTGTATTATTCCACCAGTTCTTGCTGTATTCATTGTGCCTCACATTCTGAATGGCCTCTGTTTTAAATATAGTAAGTCTCCTACATACAAACCTTCAGGGTGTGAACTTTCAAAGAAGTGAACGTGTGTTCCATCAACATCAGGCATGAGTGACATTGCAGCTTGGCCCCTGTCTCCTATTGCTGATGATCCTTCAGCTCTACCATCTCCCACCTCCTCTACCTCCTCCAGTCAGTAACTCTTCTTGCCAGTTCACTCAATGCCAGCCCCTGTATGCCAGCTGTTGTAGTGCACTACTGTACTTTTCAAAAATGTTTTCTTTATTTTTTGTTTGTTTTTTATTTGTGTGAAAAGTATTATAAACCTATTACAGTACCTATTACAGTACAGTACTGTATAGCCGATTGTGTTAGTTGGGTGCCTAGGCTAAATTTGTTGGACTTACGAACGCTCTCTTGGAATGGAACTCGTTTGTATGTAGGGGACTTACTATATATATATATATATATATATATATATATATATATATACACACACATACAGTATATATACCTTTGTTAAAACAATTTCCAATTCAGCACTGATGGGTGCATTTCCATCGTTGTGGAATAAGAAGCAAAATTAAGCATCAATTAATATTAATGGACTTGAAGAAAAAGTAAGAAAGACATGACATAGATTTAGGAGTTTGGTGAAATATATATGTTTTGAGGAGACTTTTCTATTCAGCTTAGTAATCTTTTTTTTCTTCCTAAATCACTAAACAAAAAGCCAGATTGAAACAAAATTGCTTTATCTTTAAAATTCATGGGTCAGCTGAAATGAAGCATGGAGAACTGTACAGTGAAGTGCATGGACAAATATTTGACCGTCTGCAGGAGATCCAGGCCATGTACTGACCAAGACCCTATTAAAGTTGCAGCCACTTGACCTTATGACAATGGCCCTAGAAAATGTAGTGAGAGAGAGACCTAAAACTGACAAAGCAAATCAACTAGGTGCTATGTAGGATGTAGTCTTCTATTTCATTTTTATATCTAATCAATGAGTTTTTGTAAACATTTTTTCTGTTTGAAATTATGAATTTTCAATGATACAAAAATAATTATGAAAAAATCTTCCGTTGATTTGAACTGCCCAATTTTTAAAGTTTAAAGAGATCCTCTGCTCAACCAAACACCAGATGTGGATAGCTTGGAACCCCAGTGTGGCCCTCTGGTGTGGACCCTGTCCATTTCAACATATCACACTCCAGGTTCAGGTTCTCCTAAGCATAAGGAAGTAAGAATTTCATGATATCACTTTCCTTTCTGCCAGCCACAGATTATCTTTTATTATAAAATGCCCTGGATTCCTGGATTGAAAAACCACCTGCCCACAGGGGCTGGACCAGCTTGTGTTATATGAAGGACACTTGGCAGAACTGAGTTCTACATTTTAGGGCCCTTATAATCTGAGTGAATGGGCTGAGATAGATGTTCCTCAGAACACTCTTGGACCTGCCTTTCTTTCCAGTAAACCACCAGTGGTAGAGTGGAACATTTATTCACTACCAATATTGACAGGGTTTCATGGAAGCTATTCCAGGTTAGGAGCTTCTAGATGCAAAATTGGAGTCTCCCTTCTCCAACACACCTCTTCCCCTTTACCTACAGACTTTTCATCTGAGCTGTTTAGGGGAAAAAAATCAGATGATGAATTTCTTACAGGCAGAAGCCCCAATTATCACTGTTCTGCATATGACAGGCATTTTGTTTAACACAATGACAATGACTTTTCTCCGTTACATATGACCCAGCCCTTTCTCTCATGGCTTTGTTTCTAAACTCATGGGATTTATTGCCCTATAGCTTTCTTGGTAGTCTATGGGCTCTTGGACAAATCCTTTGACTTAATTTTTGCTGGTTATTCAACATATATTTTTCTTCAGGAAAGTGTAATAGAAAGTACACTAGAGAAAGTAGAGCCTATCATAGTTGAGAAAATTATTATGATACCCTGCTATCTGAGTAAGTGTAGAGTATTTGTTTTTGTCTTAAAGTGAATTTGAGCCTTGGAGGGCTTGTTTCTGATTGTTTCCTAATAACAGAGCAGAATTTCCATAATGATTTACTATTTCTCTTTCCTCTATGTAAATGACTTTATCGAGATTATCATACCAAGTGCAAACATTATGCAGAGGATATTACAGTTTCTATCAACCCCCGCTGATAGTCTATAGCTTTTTTGAGTGAGACTGATTGAAGTGTGTTTTAAGAAGCCCTATTAGAGGATGATTGGCATTTTAAAAATTTTTATCTTCACTTATTCCTTTTTCAATATTCTATTTCTTTATGTAGATTCACACATGTGCTTCATGTTATTTCCTTCTATCTAAATAACTTCTTTTAACATTTCTTATAAGGCAAGTTTTTTGGCAATAAATTCCCTCAATTTTTGTTTGTTTGAGAACGTCTTTATTTCTCCTTCACTTTTGAAGGATAACTTCCCAGGGTACAGAATTCTAGGTTGGTGTTTGTTTTTGTTTTGTTTCTCTCGACATTTTAAATATTTCACTCCACTCTCTTCTTGCTTGAATGCTCTCTGAGAAGTTGGTTGTAATTGTTCCTTTATAGATAAGGTATTTTCTTCCTCTGGCTTCTTTCAGGATTTTTTTCTTTGTCTCTGATTTTCTCTAATGGAAAATGATATGCATAGGTGTAGGATTTTTTGGCATGTATCATGCTTATTGTTCTCTGAGCTTCTTGGATCTGTGGTTTGGTGTATGACATTAATTTGGAAAAATTCTCAGTCATTATTGTTTCAAATACTTCTTCTTTTCTTCCTTTCTTCTTTTGGTTTTCCCATTATGTGTATGATACATCTTTTGCAGTTGTCCCAAAGTCCTTGGATATTCTGTTCTGTTTTTTTCCATCTTTGTTCTCTTTGCTTTTCAGTTTTTGTGGGTTTTATTGAGATACCCTCTAACTCAGCAATTCTGTCAGCAGCCATGTCCAGTCTGCTAATAAACCCATTTCAGGGGAGACAAATTTTTACTTCTACCCTCTTAGAGTTTTTCAGCTGGACCTGAGAATTAAGCTGACATAAGACAGATTAACAGGTGAAAAACATACAAATTTATATGTTTTACACGACATGGGAGCCTTCATAAGGAATGAAGACCCAAAGAAATAACAGAACCTACATGCTTTTATATTAGGTTGAACAAAGAGGTGCAAGTGTGAAAAAGTAAATTATGCAGGGAGGCTAAAGGAATACAAGAATTATTTTTTATCAGTGTCTGTTTGTATAGAATTTTCTAGGTCTCAGCTTCTTGTTTTGGATGATAAGAATGTTACTTACCTTATGTTGCAGAGAGGTCATCTATCACATCAGAATTTCATCTTTAGGAAAAAGAAGAAGGGTTAGAGTGTTTTTTCTTGCATTTGCTCTTTTCTAAGTACCTGTAACTCAAAATGATCCTATGCCAAAGTGGCATATTGGGGAGTGGTATATTTGACTATATTTCACAATCAAAGGTATTCTTCATTTCTGTTACAGTATTTTTTTTTTATTTCAACATTTAAAAAAATGTTTTTCTTAGGTTTTCTATTCTTCTGCTGTATTTCAAAATTGTTCCTTTCCCCCTACCCCTGCCAGAAGCAAGAGGGGATTTTTCTCTAATACTTACTGTGGGAACCTGGTAGAGCATCTGGAGGTAAATCTCACAATATTGTGGGGGCCCCTAGGACGGGGCCCCCCTGGAGTTTTTAACTCTCAGAATTGTCTGCACCGAGCCTCCAGCAATTCATCAACTGCAGTTGAGGTTTTCCTACCTCAGTACTTGTTCCCATAGCAGTTTTCACTGGTAAATCTCTGCCTCAGCAGGGGAGGGTTCTTTTTCCATTCAGGTTCAAATAGGTGAATAATGAAACCTAAGCTGAAATTCACAGAACATAAGCTTTATTCAGTGGCCAAAGAATGGAGAAGCAGGAACTAAGCTCACAGATCAACTTCTCTCCCATCTGGTGAGAGGGATTTAATATTAAAGAGTAAAGACAAAGGGAGGAGGAGTGAGACTAATGATGGGGAGGCACATGCATTAGTCTATCAGGGAAGGGGCAGAGCTTTTCCTGAGGGAGGGGTTGCCACACCCTTTTTATCCTTTTCTGGTCCTTAGTGTCTGGTACGGGCCAATGATAAGTGTGTCATTTAATATGCTAATATAGTAAAATCAATGTCTAATGAGACTCAGGGTCTGTTGGAGGTCAGATTTGTTGCCATCTTTGTCCCAGCTGGTTCCATCTGGTGTTTTGTTTGTTCATTTGTTTGTAGCTTCCTTGCTTATATCTGGACCCTTTAATTTAAAGATTTATGTTAACTCCTGATAAAGGTGGGGATTGCAGGGTTGGGAGCAAGGACAGTCCTGCTAAAGGTGAGGGGGTTGTTGGGTTTTGAGCAAAGACCTGGAGCAGCTCTGGCAACACCTTCTCCAATGGATCCAAGAGGAGTTGATTTTTCAGTCTGTTCAGATGCTTCCTTCTTAGGATGGAGTGGTGACTTCCAAGATCCTCAATTGTAGAACAAAATACCAAAAAAAATTTTTTAAATATAAATAATTATTTACCTTATGTAGTGATTAATAAAGATTTAAGAAGAATGAAAAGCCAGTGAGGTCCTGTCCACTCTAAAAATCATTTTAAACAGTGAGATATCTATGTACTGCCATCTCAGGAAAGGCGTGCCCTCTAAAACAATATACACTCTCTACATTGCTGAAAATTTCCTGCTCTATTAAAAAATAGAAAAGAGTTTCTATAATTTAAATATATTTTGCTTTGTATAGTTCTCATATTGGTTCATGAATATGTTGTATTCATCTTCTGGGATTATTACAGTTGTCAAAAGACAATAGATGTATTCAGCTCACACAATATTCATATGTTTGTCATGCAGAATATGGGGAGTAAAATGTGTAAAAGACTGAGCAAAATAGGTTAAACATTTCTACAGCAGTGCTCCCTCTGTTGGTATCTCCTTATATTTTAGTATCTTCTAAATCCATTTATTTTGAGTATACATTAGTTTGCAAGTAACATTTTATGATTTAAACCTTCCTTTTCCATTGTTTCTTTCCTCAATAGGAAATGATCTATTTAGTCCATTGTTTGATGATGGCTTTTATTTTGTTGACATCCCTGAGTTCTTTTGTTTTTCTTATTTTTCACATCATTTTGTTCTAGATAGTACTCTTAAAAACCAAATAGAGTATCATTTTGCTTAAAAGTCAAACAGAGAACAAATAATAATTTACATTTTTTGGTAGGTGGCAGGTTTAATAAGCAGGGAAACTTACATACAAGCCTTGTCTTGGGCAGCTGCAGCCTCAAGATGAGTAGATCTCCATACCTGCCTGATAGAATCTTTTTTTAAATTAATTTTTTTATTGAATTAAAGATTCCTCAAATTCTATAGTGCTTTACAATTTTCAAAAGTTTCTCACACATGATTTCATATAATCCCATAATAACATTTTTTTTCTCCCTACCCCTATATTGCTCCTCCCCCTTCCCTCTCCCCATTGCTGAACACTAGTTTGTTCTCTATATCTGTGAGTTTGCTTCTTTTTTGCTTTATTCTCTAGTTTATTGTATTTTATAGATTCCACATATAAATAACATTATACAGTATTTGTCTTTCTTTGTCTGACTTATTTCACTTAGCATAACCTCCTCCAATCCATCCATGTTGCTGCAAATGGCAATATTTTATTCTTTTTTGTGGCTGAGTTGTATTCCATTGTATGTATATACTACATCTTCTTTATCCGTTCATCCATATTTTGGACACTTAGGTTGCTTCCATACCTTGGCAATTGTATGTAAGGCTGCTATGAACATTGGGGTGCATGTATCTATTTGAATTAGTGTTTTTGGTTTTTTTGGCTATATACCCAGGAGTGGAATTGCTGCAAAATATGTTAATGTTCTTACCACATCACTATTTTAACCAAGATATTTAAAGACAATGAAGAATACCAACAAAAGTTGTATTACTAAGTATTTGTTCTTAAATTTGGCTACATGTTACAGAGTAACCTGGGAAGCCTAAAAGGAATACTCATATTTGGTTGTCAGCTCCAGAAACTCTGATGTAGCTGCCTAGAAGTGCCTTCCCAGAAACTGGCCTCCCTTTTTCCTATCCAAAATCAGAAAAAGATTGATATTAGCACTGCAGATTTAGACATGATAAATTTCACTATGCATATTACAAAGCCAGTAATAAAAGTGTCAGATGATTTTCTAGGTCTAATGAAGATTCAAGAGATATCAAATCTCTCTCCATCCCCCTTTTCCCCATAGTGCTTCTGAGTTCAGAGAATCCCCAAATCACTGAGCTCTAAAATGAATAAAGATTTCAGACTCTTTTTTTTTTTTTTTGCAGTACGCAGGCGTCTCACTGTTGTGGCCTCTCCCGTTGTGGAGCACAGGCTCCAGACGCGCAGGCTCAGTGGCTATGGCTCACGGGCCCAGCCGCTCTGCGGCATGTGGGATCCTCCTGGACCGGGGCACGAACCCGCAACCCCTGCGTCTGCAGGCGGACTCTCAACCACTGCGCCACCAGGGAAACCCCAGACTCTCTTGATATGACCCACTTTTATCTGTCAACCTACCTTGAAGTTAGCAAGTTGCATTTGTGAATTCAAATGTCAGCTCAATATATGGCTCTAATAGTTACATGCCATTTCCTTTATCTTGTGATACAGATCTGAAGAACTTTAGTCATGTCAGAGTTACACTTACTTCACTCCAAAATCTGGTTTGACATGACAGGGGAATTTGATTCTCTAATCACAGGTCAGAAAGTGCAGATAAAGGATTAATTCTTAGGGAGCAGCTCCAATTCCAGGATGATCACATTTACCATTTTCAAATAGCTACAGAAGTCTTGAGACTCAATCAATCAATAAAAAGTGTTTATCTGGTACTGACTTGAGTACAGTATTCTGGAGGAAGAGCGGGGGAATAAGAAATATAAATAAGAGTCCTTAATGGCTCTCTGGTCAACTTGGGAAGCTATGAATATACTAAAAGACAGCTAACAGCAGTATGTTATTGATATGCCAAATGACTTATAAAGAGAATAAATGCTGTGTGTTAATTTATTTTTTGTACTAGACTGCTTTGGTAAGAAAAGTTCTGCAGAGGCTTTAGCCTGGGATTAAATAAAACTTTAAAAATACCCTGTTACCAAGAATTATGACTCAAGGGTTCTCTTTTGAATAATTGTCCAAACCCAGTTGCCTGTCAGAGGCTGACTAAAGACACATTGTCTGACTTAGGTGGATCAGTCAATCTCAGGAGCAAAAGAACTCCTAGAACCAGAAGAAATAAACACAATGAATAAACATAATGATCTGAGCAATTGATGCTGCCAGTATAAGTTAAATGATGTATGTTTCAACAACTTATGATAAAAGCAAAATAACCTTAAAGTGATATACAGTTTCATTAAGAGAAGTCTACAAAAATAAATGTTAGATTTTTATTTTTTATTTTTTTTATTATTATTTTTATTTTTTTGCGGTATGCGGGCCTTTCACTGTTGTGGCCTCTCCCGTTGCGGAGCACAGGCTCCAGACGCGCAGGCTCAGCGGCCATGGCTCACGGACCTAACCGCTCCACGGCATGGACCGGGGCACGAACCCGTGTCGCCTGCATCGAGCAGGCGGACTCTCAACCACTGCGCCACCAGAGAAGCCCAGACTTCTAAATAGCAGAATGCACTTTAGGTCTTCAGACCTTACCTCACCTTAATTTCCTACTCTCCAAAACCATCCATTCAAATAATCAGACAATAAAAATTATTTGATTGCTTTTCTGCATGCTATGAACAAACAACACAAATGTGAGCAAGGTAGAGTCTTTGAACTCTAGATTCTCTTTTTTTTTTTTTTTTTTAATATTTTAACCTTCCTTAGTTTTTCTTTTCTTTTTTTTTTTTTTAAATTTATTTATTTATTTATTTATGGCTGTGTTGGGTCTTTGTTTCTGTGTGAGGGCTTTCTCTAGTTGTGGCAAGCGGGGGCCACTCTTTATCGCGGTGAGCGGGCCTCTCACTATCGTGGCCTCTCTTGTTGCGGAGCACAAGCTCCAGACACGCAGGTTCAGTAGTTGTGGCTCATGGGCCTAGCCGCTCCGCAGCATGTGGGATCTTCCCGGACCGGGGCACAAACCCATGTCCCCTGCATCGGCAGGCGGACTGTCAACCACTGCACCACCTGGGAAGCCCCGAACTCTAGATTTTCACAACCTATGCTGAGGATAGACAATGCTACCAATTTTACAGTTTGAGAGGGCTCTCATGAGCTTGGAACATAATAATATGGAAACACGGGATTTCTACCGTTTGCTGAGAATATAGTCAGAGAAGATTTCACATGGAAGATGAGATGGTGCTGGGATAAAAGTGAGGGTATGGAAAAAAAAGGCTTTTCTCAGGCAGACAAATTGAGGCTGAGGCATTGCCAGGAATCAGAAACAACAGGGTGAAGGACTGAAGTACAGTATTTGCTGTGCCTTGGCTCGTCTTTAAACGTTTGTCTAAAGGTGAAGCAATTGTGAGTCATGGAGCTGCAGGGAGGACACCACAGCTTTGCAGAATATCAGGAAAGCTAGATTCACTTTTCTTCTATACAAACTAGAAATGATTTTGCCTGCCAAGTCTGCAAAATATGCAAAATAAAAATTTTAAAACCCAAGCATTCTATAAAGTAAAATAGAAAAGCATAACCAAGCATGATCTGTTTCTGAGTTTTTTCATTAATATTTTTTTACAGCTTTAATGAGATATAACTGGCATTCCACAAAATTCCAATTATATGTGTATAATTAAATGATTTTAGTGAATTTATAGAAATGTGCAACCATAACAATCCAGTATTAGAACATTTCCACCACCTCAGAGAATCCCCTTGTGCTTATTGACAGTTAACTCTTGCTCCTACCCTCAGCCCTGGCTGCAAATGATCTTTCTACATCTGTAAGTTTGCTTTTTATAGACATTTCATAAACATGTAATCTTATAATATGTGACCTTTTGTTTCTGGCATCTTTCACTTTGCATAATGTTTTTGAGGTTCATCCAAGTTGCAGCAAGTTTCAGTAGTTCTGTCTTTTTAACAGCATAATAGTACTCCACTGTATGCATACACCACATTTTGTTGATCTATTCAGTAGTTGATAGGCATTCATATTGTTTCTAAATTTTAGATATTATGAATACTGCTGCTATGAATACTAATATACACATCTTTGTGTGAATACATGCTTGCATTTCTTTAGGGTAATACCTGTAAGTGGGACTGCTGAATCATATAATCAAGGCATGTTTACCTTTAAGAAATTGTTTACAAAATGACTATGCTATTTAAATTTTCACAAGCAATGAAAAAAGGTTCCAGTTTCTCCACATCATTGTGAATCCTTGCTATTATTGGTTTTTTGTCTTGTATGTGTAGTGGTATCTCTTGGTGGTTTTAATTTGCATTTCCCTAATGACCAATAATGTTCAGCATCATTTCTTGTACTTATTAGCCATTTATATATCTTCTTTGGTGAAATATTTTTGAACTATTTTACTCATTATTTAATTGGATTACTTATCTTCTTATTTTTAAAAAATTTGTATTGGAGTAGAGTTGCTTTACAACGTTGTGTTAGTTTCTGCTGTATAGCAAAGTGAATCAGGTACATGTATACATATATCCCCTCTTTTTTAGATTTCCTTCGCATTTAGGTCACCACGGAGCAATGAGTAGAGTTCCCTGTGCTTTACAGTAGGTTCTCGTTAGTTATCTATTTTATACGTAGTAGTGCATATATGTCAATCTCAATCTCCCAATTCATCCCACCCCTCCTTCCCCCTTTGGTATCCATAAGTTTGTTCTCTACATCTGTGTCTCTCTTTCTGCTTTGCAAATAAGTTCATCTGTACCATTTTTCTAGATTCCACATATAAGTGATACTATATGATATTTGTTTTTCTCTTTCTGACTTACTTCACTCTGTATGACAGTCTTTAGGTCTATCCAAAGACTATTAGCACAATTTCGTTCCTTTTTATGGCTGAATGATAGTCCACTGTATATACGCACCACATCTTCTTTATCCGTTCCTCTGTTCATGGGCATTTAGGTTGCTTCTATGTCCTGGCTATTGTAAATAGTGCTGCAATGAACATTGGGGTGCATGTATCTTTTTGAATTATGGTTTTGTCTGGCTATATGCCCAGGAGTGGGATTGCTGCATCATACGATAGTTCTATTTTTAGTTTTTTGAGAAACTTCCATACTGTTCTCCATAGTGGCTGTACCTGTTTACATTCCCACCAACGGTGTAGGAGTTTCCCTTTTCTGCACATCCTCTCCTTCTTATTATTGAGTTTTAAGTATTCTTTACGTATCCAGGATGCTAGTGTTTTTCAAATAAATTATATGCAAATATCCTCTCCCTACCTTCAACTTGTCTTTCCACGTTCTTAATGAATCTTATGAAGTACATAGTTTTTAATTTTGAAAGTCCTATTTATCAAGGTTATCTTACATTGGGTCATGCCTTGATGTTGTATAGAAGAAATCTTTGCCTAACTCAAGATCACAAAGACTTTCTGTCTTTTTTTTGTTTTGTTTTGTTTTTCCTGGACGTTTTATAGTTTGGCTCTTACATTTAAACCTATGAGGCATTTTGAGTTAACGTCTGTATATGGCTTGAGGTAAGAACCTAAGTTCCTATTTTTTACGTGTGAATATCCAATTGTTCCAGCACCATCTGCTGAAAACGCTATCCTCTCCCCCACTGAATCATCTTTGTACCATAGTCAAAAATCAATTTCCATAAATGAAAGGATTTATTTCTTGACCTTTGATTCTTTTTTCTTTTTTTGGTGTACGCGGGCCTCTCACTGTTGCGGCTTCTCCCGTTGTGAAGCACAGGCTCCGGATGCGCTGGCTCAGCGGCCATGGCTCACGGGCCCAGCCACTCGCAGCATGTGGGATCTTCCCGGACCGGGGTACGAATCCGTGTCCCCTGCATCGGCAGGCGGACTCTCAACCACTGCACCACCAGGGAAGCCCCTGTCCTTTGATTCTTATTCGTTAGTGTATGTATCTTGATGACTGTGCCTTTAGAGCAAGTTTTGAAATCAAGTAATGTAAATCCTCCAAATTTGTTCTTTTTCAAAATGGGTTTTGCTATTCTAGGGCCTGTGCATTTGTACATAAATTTTAGGACTACCACGTAAGTTTTCACAGTAGACCTAATGAGGTTTTTTTTGTTTGTTTGTTTTTGTTTTCTGATGAGGTTTTAATAGAGATAGTATTGAATTTATAGATTAATTTAGAGGGTATTGCCATGTTGACTGTATTGAATCTTCTGATTCGTGAATATAAAATACCTATTCATTTATTTAGATCTTCTTTAATATCTATAAGCAACATTTTTTAGTTTCCAATATGTACATTTTTTATTTCTTTTGTTATATGTATTCTTAATTATTTTATTCTATTTGAAGATATTTTGAATTAAAATATTCTTTAAATTTTATACTTGGATTGTTTGTTGCTAGTACATAGGAATACAATTGTTTTTTTGTATATTGATTTTATGTGTTGTGACCTTGCTAATTTTATTAGGATGTTTTTGTGAATTCCCTGGGATTTTCTATTTACAGAGATATATAATCCAAATTAAAGACACTTTTATTTTTTCCTTTTCACTTTATGTGCTTTTAATCTATTCTTACTTTTATGTCCTTTTAGTGTATTAGTTAGAATCTTCAGTACAATGTTTAATAGAAGTAACAAAAAAAATCATTCTTGCCTTGTGCCCAATCTTAAGGGAAAACATTCAATATTTCACAACTAAGAGTGATATTAGTACAGGGTTTTGCAGATTATTTAAATCATGTTGACATTTTTCCCTTCTCATTCCTAGTTTGTTGCAAGTTATTTATTTATTTATTTTTCGATCATAATTGGGTCCTGGGTGTAGTCAAGTGCTTTTTCTATATCTATTAAAATAATGTAAATTTTTTTCTTTACTTCTATTATTATGGTATATTACACTAATGGATTTTCAGGTGTAAACCAACTCTGAACTCAAGTGGATAAATTCCACTTGATCATGGTATGTAATCATTTTTATATGAACAAAACATTAATTAATATTTTGTTAAGGATTTTTGTATTTGTGAGAAATATTGGTCTGTAGTTTTTGCTGTTGCTGCTTTCCTGAGATATCTTTGTCTGTCTTTGCTATCAGGATAATTCTGGCTTAATAAAATGATTTGGGAAGTATTCCTTCTTTCTGTGATTTCTTAGAGTTTATAAAGGATTGAAATTATTTCTTCTCTAAGTATTTGTAGAATTTCCCAGTAAAACCCCAAGGGCTAGACTTATCTTTGTGGAAAAATTTTTAATTATCAGTTCATTTTCTTTAACTGTTATGGTACTATTGAAAAATTCTATTTCTTCTTGAAATGATGTTTTGATAATTTTTGTTTTGCAAAGAATTTGATCATTTTATCTAAGCTATCAAATTTATTAACATAATGGTGACTGTAATATTCCCTTATAATCTTTAAAATTTCTGTAGAGTAGGCAGGGATGACCCTGTTGCATTCCAGAGTCTGATACTTTTGTCTTTGTTTTATTTACTTGTAGCTTATCTAAGAGTTGCCGATATTGTTGATATTTTCAAAGAACCAACTTTTGTTTGTATCGATTTTTTTAAGCATTTTTATTACCTTTTCATTGATTTCTGCTTTAATTTAATTATTTTATTTCTTCAGCTTCACTTTGGGCTAATTTTTCTCTTCTACTTCTTTAAGGTGGAAGCTTAGGTTATTGATTTGAGACCCTTCTTTTCTTATATAGACATCAAAAGATTAATTTTTTAACTGCATCCATTAATTTTGATACGCTGTGTTTTTCTACTCCTTCAGTTTCAAAATACTTTCTAATTTCTTTGTTATGTCTTCTTTGATCTATGAGTGATTTAAAAGTGTGTTTTTAAGTTTTTAAATACATGGGAGGTTATAAATTCCCCAATTGTTGATTTCCCATTTAGTTTTATTGTGCTCAGAAAACATTCTTTGTATAATTTCAATCGTTTTAAGTAATAAGCTTTTAAATTTAGAGCTATCCAGGATGATGATCATGGTGGTCTTTTTTTTGGCTGTGTTAGGTCTTCTTGATGCACACGGGCTTCTCTCTAGTTGTGGTGTGCAGGTTTTCTCTCTCTAGTTGTGGTGTGTGGGTTTTCTCTCTCTCGTTGTGGCATATGGGCTCCAGGGTGCGTAGGCTCTGTAGTTTGCGGCATACAGACTCTCTCATTGAGGCATGCGACCTCAGTATTTGTGGCGCATGGGCTTTGTGGCCCTGCAACATTTGGGATCTTAGTTCCCTGACCAGGGATCAAACCCATGTCCCCTGCATTGTAAGGCAGATTCTTTACCACTGGACCACCAGGGAAGTCCCTCATGGTGGTCTTGAAAAAATATATATTATTCATCAGCCATTGGGTAGTACATTCTATGTTGGTTAGTTAGGTCAAGTTGGTCAATAATGTTGTTCAAGTCTTCATTCTTCCTAATTTTCTGTATAGTTGTTCTTCCAATTATTGAGAATATCAAAATCTTTTACTATAGTTTTCCATTTGTCTATATCTTCTTTCCATTTTGTCAGGCTTTGCTTTGTACCTTTTTAGGCTCCATTTTTTGTGTCTATAAATTTATAGTTTTTATGTCTTCCTCATTTTTTCACCCTCTTTTTATCTACTGATATTTCTTATTTAAAGTTCATTTTCTCTGATATTAATATAACCACTCAGCTCTCTTATGATTACTGTTTGTATGGTATAGCCATTTCCATCTTTTACTTCCAAACTCTTTGTATCTTTGAATCTATGTGTGTGTCTTATAGACTGCATATACATAGATACTGTTTTTATATCTAGCCTAATCATCTTTGTCTTTTTATTGAGATGTTTAGACCATTCACATTGAATATAATTATTGGCATGACTGGCTTTAAAGATGCCATTTGCTGTTTTCTTTATGTCTCCTATCTTTTTTTGTTTCTTCATTCCTCTTTGACTACCTTCTTTTACTATAAATAAATATTTTTAGTTGACTATGTTAATTCCATTCTTGAATGTTTTACTATATACTTTTAGTTATTTTCTTAAGGTTGCTCTAAAGATTACAAAGTGTTTCTTAAGTTGCATCTGAGAAATCATGCTCTAATTTTAAGTTAGATTTTTCAGCTTCCTCCATGTTGGGTGTCCCAGGGAGCTATGAAACCATCTTTTCCAAAACAGAATTTGTCCCAAATTTGAGCTTTGGGGAATGGGGAGATATCACCAGCTTCACTACTGACTCCCTATGTGTACCTCAGGGACTGGAACTTCCCTCATTTTTGACATTACAAGTTCTACTTATAATAACTATCTCATTTATAGGTCATATGTAAGAACCAATGAATAATAAAGTAATTTCTAGAAAGAAAAATCACAGATAACCAAATGAAGTTATCCTTCATATTTTCAGATGTAACTATCACTGCATACATTGTTCTAGTATGAAAGTACACTCAGTTTTTACCAGTATAGGGAGTCACTCAGACAATTATTTGCTCTATTTAGAGCCTTCATTATAACTCTAACAACTCTCAAGACTGACAGACATCACCTTGGAACAAATAAAACACTTCCAAGAATAATGTGATTTAGTACTAACACAAATCCTGCATTAATAATGATTCATATTTAGATTGTGAATGGATTATTCAGTTATAGTATGCTCAGACCAAGCTCTAATGTAGCAATTTTATATTCATGATAATGAAACAAGCTCTGCCCAGATCCTTGGGGGCTCAATGGCATTAAAGCAGCAAATCACATACATCTTCCTCCTCTAGTTTACACCATTATGGCATAGACAATTGCTCATACACAGCAAAAAGGGGAACAGAAAGGGCAGGCTTTAAACTATATCAATCTCTAACCTCACTGTATTTTTATCTTTCAAGGCCCACCACTTCTAAGTGTATATCCCAAAGCTCACTGAGAAAATGCTAATCTCCTTATATACTATATAATAGACAAGCACTTAGTTTATTAAAATCTAATTCTATATCCATTAGATTTCTATATGTTTTCTATATCCATTTAGGAAACATTTATTATATCTTTCTATAATTAATTATGCTTCAATATTATAGAAGCAAGAGTATGGATTTTCAATGAACTCTCAGTAGTCACATTGATTAAAGTTAAATGAATGGTCTACCCATTAACGACAGCATTAAATTCCACTGTTTATTTCACTACGTCATCATGAAAACAGCAAAGCCAATGTTTGCTAGACTATTAACATGGAAGAAAGTAGATACATACATAAGAAAATTAAAGAACATTTTTCCCCTTGATGAATAGTGGACGTTCATATAACAGTCATATAAACATGATGTTTACCAGGTTAATTGTTATTGCATTCTGTGTAGTACATTCATTTTACTGATAATTTGTTCTTCTGCTGTGTGTGTTTCAAAATTTTGGTTGTGTACACCAGGTTAAAAGTGGCTCTTTTTCTAAGATATTTGATCTCCTGATCAAACGTTGATTTAGTTTTGATAGAGCTTACAAATGATTGCCTTAGGTATGAGGTGTCTGAAAGTAATTAATACTATGGATGAGAAGTATGACATCCACCAGCTGTCTGACCACATAACACAATCATTTGTGGACATCCTTCTGGAGTGGCAGCTCTTCTCCACCAGCAGAAGCACTGCAGACTGCAGTTTGGAGCTAAACACCCAGAGTCAGATATAGAATCCCAGTTCTGTCAGGTATTAGCTGTGTAATTTGGATAAGGGAGTAAACTTTTTCCATCCTCATTTTCTCATAATGTTTGACTTTTAGGGTGGCTGTGAGGACTAAATGACATAATACACATAAAATGCTACAGACCATGTCTAAAACATGGCACTGTTATTAGATATATAATTATTACATGTGTTATTAAGACAAGTCCAGATCTATGACCTTAAGCACTTGGATGATCTCTGTGGGCCTGAGTTGCCTCATGTGTAAAATACAGGAATTGCCTTAATTGAGCTTTTATCCCCTTCTAAGAGAAAAAATAGTGTCTGACATCCAGAAACTGATTTAGCCTCATGCTTAAACCTCAAGGTTACTACAAACTGACCTAATGCTTATGACTGAACCATATTATTTTTCTGTTGTACACACACACACACAACATCCACTTGAGATAAGATGACATGCAACTCACAAAATATTAGGGCAGGAATGCAGAGATTCACAGCCCTTCTTAGGATGGTTCTGCCTGAACTGCCCTGGCACATGGTGTGCATCTTAGGTGAGTAGAGAGCCAACATTTGAATGCTGTCCTAAACATTTTCTATTTAGGAATTCTAAACAATGATTAGAGGGCACTTTATGTTTGTGGAGTATTTTTACACTAGAATCACAAAGCCATAACCTTGCTCAGTTTGCACTGCCAGCTTACTTTCCAGTTCAAATGTGGTAAATGTAATCCACATTAATTAATATGCATTTAATTTAAATGTAAAATCACTTTCTTACATTTTCTATATACATGCTTAGGTTTGTCTTAGAGATAAAATATTCAATATACTCAAAAATTTTAAATAAACCTCCAGTATTCTAATATTTTAAAATCTAGCTGGTGGTAAGAAGTAATTTATCATGTTTTTGCAGCAATCACGTTGATCTCGCTTATCATTTAAGGCTTAATGATGATTAAGTGTACTTAGAAAATTCAGGAAGGCTTTGAGAAATGGACCTTACCTTTTTGTTATGTGTTCAAAAAGACCCATGATAAACAATTTAAACACTCCAATTGTTTTCTCCTCTGGTCAGGTTCCCAAAGCATTTGTTTTCTAACAAATATGGTAAAAATATAAACATTTCCATTATGAGATACTTAGGGATAGATGTAAATTGGGCATATTTCAGATTTCTAATAAGTTTAGGGATCCTGTTTCAGACAGGGAAATTGAGGCCAAAGAATATTATTTCCCTCATTTTAGAAATGAGCAATCCAAGGCTAAGAGTAGTAAGTAGCTTAGGCCATATCTGTTGGAGCAGGGAATTTAATCTGGCCCTTTGGAGCTACAGCCCAGGGAGATTTTAACTAAGAGGTTGAACAAGGATGGAACTGGGATGGAATGGTTTCTCCCGGTCAAAACAACAAATTATCTCACAAAGGAGGCTTCCAACCTGTATACCTCAATTTAATGATTAGTGAACAAGAGGCTTTTCCCTGAAAAATATCTTTTAAGATTACTATTATTCATCTTATATTTAATAAACATTTAAGAAATTCTTACTATCCTTAAGATAAAATAGAACAAGATAAAATGCCTGCTTTCAAGAAAATGGTAAATTAGGAGTCCTGTGATATGCACAGTGCAATTAGGAAACCAGGTAGAAAGCAAAAAGGACCTTGAGAGAGTTCCAGAGAAGTAGAGTGCCCCATTCTGGGGAATTCTACCATTATTTCCTTCTGGGTTGGGTGAAGTTTTTCTGGAGGAAGCAGCATGGATCTGCACACATAGATGTGAAGAGGTTCAAGTCTGCCTGATCTGAGGGGCAGAGAACTGGAGCAAGGCACATATAAAAGAAATGATGAATAGGTCTGTTTGTCTGCAGAGGACTAAAAGAAATTAAGCCTGAAGAGAGGCACTGAAGCCAAATTTAGTATGGCTTTGAAAGCGAAGATAAGAAAATGGAAAGTCATTGAAGAATTTTACCTGGGAAGAAGGGGCAACTAAAAATATTATATATACAGTGGATAAAGAACAAGGTCCTACTGTATAGCACAGGGAACTATATTCAATATCCTCTGATAAACGATAATGGAAAAAAGTATGATAAAAATGTATATATATGTATAACTGAAACACTTTGTTGTACAGCAGAAATTACCACATTGTAAATCAACTATACTTTAATAAAATTAATTTTTAAAAAAATTTTACAGAACTTACAGAACTTTCCTTACAGAACTTTCCTGATGGTCTAGCAGGTAAGACTCCATGCTCCCAATGCAGGGGGCCCAGGTTCGATCCCTGGTCAGGGAACTAGATCCCACATGCCTCAACTAAGACACAGAACAGCCAAAATCAATAAATAAATATTTTTTAAAAAATTCTCTTACAATAAAGGGGGCACCCCCTTGCTCTGTTCACCCAAGTTTCCAAGATTTTCAAATTCAGAACATTTGCCCTGTCTGTAGCCTTTCATAACACCTTGTGCATGGCTTTATCTCAGGATTTATAGTGTTAATATTCCTTTCCCCTTTATCAAAAAGAAGATAAAAATCAAAAGTCTCAATATTCTTAACCCTAAGATTCCATTAGTGGGGATCAATACTGCTAAAGATCTATGCAAGAGACCAGAGGAAAAAGTTGGGGTAGGGTAGGGAGCGTGGAGAGATTTAAGAAAGCAAGAAAGGAAAACGGAATGGAATAGATGCTTAACATAAGTGGGGAACACAGTGCATGATGCAATTAGTAGGGTAAGGGTGGGATCCATACTTCATAGTGCTTTGTGTGCCCCAAGTAGTCCTCTCATGCTCAGCCAGCATACTGAGGCCCCAAACCCAGAAGTTGGGTGTCAAGTGACCAGAGGCCTCAGAGTTCTGATGTGCCCATCAATTGTTGCAGGGGTAGGAAAAACATCACATTATATCACAAGACATGATAAGGAAAACTAATACTCATTTCATCTCATTTTAGTCAGGTGGACACACAGTTTCAGGACATGAACACTGAGGCATTCATTTCAAAGATATCCGCCTCGAATAAACACACTGCCATCTACACAACTACATAAAGAGCCAGTCCACGCCCCCCCACCCATGAAGTTTCCCTTGTAGAAAGCCCTGGGTGACCTAGATAACTGACCTCTTGAGTGACCCTGCTTTTCTCTTCCTTCTTCCCTTAATTCCTGCTCTTATGTATTAAATTCACCAATAAAGAGTAAAGCTGTGAAACCCAAGACACCACACTCTCAATCCCAATAAAGGCAAAGACCCAGGTCCTTGTGTTTTCTCTCCACTCGAGACCTTGCTGTGTGGGCCCAGATGTGCTAAGTACTCATCAGGAAGTGAGAAAAATAAACCTTGTTTTTTCAAAGTTCCCTGATGATTGTTGATGTGGTGCATCCTGCAATCATAATAAGGACCACCAGGACCAGTCCAGCCACAGCATTGGCTCTGGTTGGGAAATGTCTGTGGGAGTGGCCATAGGCAGCAGTAGAGCCCAGGTGGGTGCCCCAGGTGTTCCTAACCAACGGCATCATTATCAAGCTAAGACTGGCACAAAACCATAATATATAATATAGATATGGGAAAAAAAGTTACAAACCAGTATTTTCAGTTCATTATGGGCAAATCTTATATCTATTGTATATCCTTCCTAGATCTTTAAATAGTACATTGCATATTAAAGCTCTCAGTATGTACCTTTTAAGATATAATTCATATGCCATGCAATTTACCAACTGAAGTGCACAATTCAATATTCTTTAGTATATTCACAGTGTTGTGCAATTATCACTACAATCTAATTTTAGAAAATTTTAGTTCCCTCAAGAAGGAATCATGCACCTATTAGTAGTTACTCCCAATTCTCCCTTCCCTCTAGGCCCTTACATAGATTATTCTACTTTCTGTCTCTATATTTGCCTATCTTAGATAATTCATATAAATGGATCATGCAATAAATGTTCTTTTGTGATTGGCTTTTTTTACTCAGAGTAATTTTTTCAAGATTAATCTATATTGTAACATATGCCAGTACTTCATCCTTTCTTGCTGCTCATTTTATTCCAATGTACAGATATACTACTTTTTGTTTATTCATTAGTTGATGAACATTTGAATTATTTCCACTTTTTGGTTATTATGAATGATGTTGCTATGATCATTTGGGTACAAATTTTTGTGTGGACATTTGTTTTCAGTTCTTTTGAGGAGTAGAATCGGCGGGTCATATGGTATCTCTATGGTTCACTTTTTGGAGAACCACAGTTTCCCAAAGATAGACTGGCCTTTGGGGAACAGAGGAATCAACAAACTCCAAATTCATATAGCATTGGAGCTACTATAACTCACATCACCTGTATTTTAAGTGAAACACGGGACCTGTGAATGTGAGTCAGATCAAATTTTGGAAAGCAAAGGTAGGGAAAATCATAAGATCCAGACAGAACAAGACAAACCTGGTAAAAGAAATGAGGACCCCTGGGAAGAGAAAATTTGTTTTTTCATCTTTATTTTCTTAAAACTCCTGCTACTGGTAAATTGTAGCTTTTAGTTAGTTTTTTGTTTTGTTTCATCTTCTGACAAGAAAAACATAATTGGCACTGACACCTAATACACACAGTACTAATCAGACTTGTATTTAAGAACTCTGGGCATTTATGATAGACAAAAGAAATGCCTTTTGAGCACACTCTGAAGCTTGGATAGGAGGTTTCAAGCTACTATGTTGTATTCTTTAGGGAGAACTAATATACTTTTTGAGGTGCCCATATGCAAATACAGGCGAGATTGACTGCCAGGGCTGCAAACCATAGGAGCACCAGCCCAGGCGCCCCCTGTGGACAATCAGCAAGAGTGCAACGTGGGTGGTTATACATTGTTTCTGCTCATTTCTCTTCTCCTGCTGCAGCTCATTCCCACCCACAGTCTCCCTATCTGGGAATACTCCTTTGGTTTCTTTTAGGAACTTCTTTTCCTTTGGTACCCCTCGTCAGGAATGTTAAGTAAGTTCTCTTTTGGACAATGTGTGCTAAAACACCTTAGAGGCTGTTAGTGGAAGGATCTGTCTTGGGGGTGTGTAGAGGAAGATTGCACATCTCACTGAGATCTATTGGCGTCTGCAGTGTGTAAGGTGATAGCCATGTCTGGGGGCAGATTGCAAGAAGCCTATTTGTGGACCTGTTCTGCACAAAAATATCTGGTGAGTTAGGAGGTAGCCAGGGAGCAGAAAACCCAACCATCTACAGATGTGGATTTGAGTAGGGACCTGGCTCAGATAAGCTGAGTCACCTTGCATCCCTCCACTGCAAAGTGAAGCATTAGAACAGATAAGCTTGATAGATGCCAGATAAAAATATTCTATACTTCTTAATAACAGCTCTTCTGTCTGGGCCTCAAGGGTACTCCCTGATTATGCCATGGCGCTCACAACTCCAGTGACCTTAAAGATTGACCCTGCCTCCTCAAATACTCAGGATAAGAAAGGTCATTTTATGAGTATTCAATACTCAGTTTGCTTCTTTTAAATAATTCTAGATTCAGAAGTTGAGAAGTCAGCCCTTTGTTCTTTACTATTTCTGTAAACATTTCAAAGGAGAAATAAAACACAGTCACCCTAAATATTTACTCAAATAATAGAATTAAGCATCTTTAGCCAAATAACTGGGCAAATACATCTAGCACTGCAATCTCCTCAGTGACCAGTTCCCCAATTCTCTTCACCTTCTGTCACTGTCTTGCTGCCATCTCTCCTTGATTACACCTCCTAAATCCCACAGTTTGTGGCTCTATGCAGTACGTGCACTCTTGTCCCTCTCTCATCTCCTAGAACTCACTGTGGAGACAAAACCACAACCCTGGTTAACTCCACCCTTCCACCTTTCCTTTGTCTGCACCTGAGCAGCCAAATAGAATAGAGAAAAATGCACAACTATGTTGAGATCAAGTGAGCGGAAACATCTGTGTACACTGAATTTTGCCAAAAAACACTATGCTTCTGTGTCTCTTGACTTCTTTCTTCTCCACTTTTTAAACCTTCCCTCACTCTTCTCTCTCCCCACATCTCCTCACAAACCTCACTCTCAGCTTCTTATTTTTCTTCTGACTTCACTAGAAGCGAAGAAATCAGTAGAGAATTTCCACAAGCCACTTATCTTGCATTTACCTGCCCACCAGCATCTGCTCCAGGACACTGGGTTTCCCCACCTTACAACAGGATGATCTATCCATCCATGTACCTAATTAAGGACAAAGGTCCATTAAGGATTTCCTCTCTCTCCTCTTGTAATTTTTCACTTTTCCTTGAATTATTTCTAATATCATCCAAGTTTATTATTATATGTCCCATCTTACAATAAGTAAATAAAACCCTTCTTTTGGCCCACTTCCTCAGCTATTTACTGGCCCACTTTGCTCCCCTCTATACCAAATTGTCTGTACTTACTCTCCCCAAATCTTCTCCATCCATACTTTCTTAAACCCACTCCAGTCAGACTTTTGACACTCTACCAAAACTACTCTTGTCAAATCACCAATTGTCAAGTCACATTTCCAAAGCCAATAGTCAAGTCTCAGTTTTCATATTTCTCATTTGACACAGCTCATGACTCCTTTGCCTTCATGCACATTCTTCACTTATTTTCCAAAATAACACCCGTAGGTGATTAAGTTAAAATGAGGCTACTAGGGTGAGCTTCAATCCAATCTGACTGGTTTCCTCATAAGAAGAGCATGCACTCATGGGGACATGAGTGCACAAAGAGGACATGTGGGGACAAGGCAGTGACAAGGCAGTCAGATGTAAGCCAAGGAGAGGGTCCTGGAACAGATCCTTCCATGACAACCCTCAGAAGAAACCAAACCTGCTGACACTTTGATCTTGGACCTCCAGCCTCCAGAACTGTGAGAAAATAAATTTCTGTTGTTTAAATCACCTGGTCTGTGGGAATTTGTTATGGCAGCCCTAACAAAATAATGCATTCCTAACATAAGATCTTCTTGTCTTAATTTCCAAAGATGTTTTCTTCTGCTATATGCTGTTATATAATATGTCAGCACACACACACAAAAGAAGATCCACAACAGTTCCCTGTTCTGATTATTTCCCAACTATATTCTGATAATTTTCCATATTTTGGATGGCCTCATTGCCTAACAAATGGCATCGGTTTCCCTTAAATATGCACTTTACATTTATTTTCATGTGTATCTATTTGTGATGTTTAGTTTTCTGTGTCAATTTGACTGGGTCGCTGGGTGCACAGATATTTGCTTAAATATCATTCTGGGTGCATCTGTAAGGACATTTCTGGATAAGATTAGCATTCGATCAGTAGACTGAATAAAGCATATTGCCTTCTCCAATGTAGGTGGGCATCATCCAAACCATTGAAGGCCTGAATAGAAAAAAAAAAAAGATGCAGTAAGAGAAAAATTGCTTTCTCTGTCCGACTGTCTTCAAGTTGGAACAGCGGTCTTCTCCGGCATTTGGATTTGGCCTGGGACTAGAACTTACACCACCAGCAATTCTGCTTCTCAGGCCTTCAGACTTGGACAAGAACCATACCATCAGCTTTCCTGGGTTTTCAGCTCGCTGGCTGTAAATCTTAGGCCTTCTCAGCCTTGATAACCACATGAGCCAATTTCTTATAATAAACCTCTCTCTATATATCAGATTGTTTCTACTTCTCTGGAGAATCCAGATTAGTACACAATCATTCATTATTTGAGAGAAAAATGGGGCTGTCACATTTGAATATGAACAGAAAGCAAAGATCAGATAGTTGGAAATCCCATTTCCTTGGGTTGATCTAATCATACAATAGGCCACGTTCTTTCTCCCTTATTAAAATAACAAAATGTTATACAGTTGCTTGCCATAAACTTTCATGTGTCACAAAATAACCCCATCGTCTAACTAGAATCACTGATGGACTTGATGCCCTAGAAGATTTTAATTTATGGTCCAATCATAGAGAGCCTTGAAATTAGCTTTTCTAAAGGAAAGCTGAATTAGGATAATCCATCAGCTGGTATTGAAAGACCAGAATCAAACTGCTTGATTTCTAAGAACATAGATGTTAACCAGATGAAAATTGCCAAAGCCCCCCCATGGCATGTGCCGCACTTATCTTCCCTCCTGTTATGGCGAATGGCCTGTCCATGACATCTTGGGGCAGCCCCACCATCTGGGCATGACATCCTTCTCTCTCACTCACTAGGTATTCTCCCTTCCTCTGCCTCATTTTCCCCTTCCACTAATCTGGGGAGAATACAAACAAGAAATCAAACATGCATCCCCTTCTAGTTTCTTCTCCCCATTTCCCTCTACAGCTCCAGCCCTGTTTCCCCATTTCTCCCCTTCCTTTACAGGAAAACATACACAAGAAACATATGTAATTGTTTTTGTTTTTGTTTTTTGCGGTACACGCGCCTCTCACTGCTGTGGCCTCTCCCGCTGCGGAGCACAGGCTCCGGATGCGCAGGCTCAGTGGCCATGGTTCACTGGCCCAGCTGCTCTGCAGCATGTGGGATCTTTCCGGACCGAGGCACGAACCCGCGTGCCCTGCATTGGCAGGCGGACCCTCAACCACTACGCCACCAGGGAAGCCCTGTAATTGTTTTTAATCATTCTTTCATTCTCCCTTGAACTCAATCCAATAACTTCTCCTGAAGCTATTCTTGTCAAGGTCACAATGATTGCTAAATCGGAAGACTGCTTCTTAGGCCTCATCTTCCTAGAATTACCAGCACCATTTGGGCTGTTGAACACACTCTCCTCGTGGATGCCCTTTCCTGACTTGGGTTCTTAGCTTTCCTTCTGACACACTGACTGCTCTTTCTACTCTCTGTGCTGCTTTCTTCTCATCTCTGTGATCTCTAAACTTGGAGGGTCCAGGGTTCAGGCTTTGGACTTCTCCCCCCACCTCCTCCCCACTGCCTCTTCCTCCCATCCTTCCTCGTCTTCTTCTCCTCCTCCTCTGCCTCAGGCCCTCCTGGCACCATAGAAGCAGAACAGCTGCAAACTGGCCCCCGGCACCCTCTATGCCCTGACTGGCCCTGACAACTCTACTCAGGCCACAATGTAGCCACCAAACAGCACGTGCTCGCCCTGGGCCACCTGAGTCACATAGCTTCCTTACAAATTACTTAACCCCTAGTATTTACCTCTGATCCAAGGAAAGACTGAGGGTGTGAGCCCCACAATACAGAGCCTTTGGCTTCCAAGATGATGGTATTGCTTTTTAGAGCCTGACTGAGGACCAGGGGCTGCTCTCCACACTATACGGGACCTCAGGCTGGGGGAGCTCCCTGTCAAGTGCACAGACCCCTGACTCATCTTTGTGGTAGAACAAGAAGACCGTGGTGACCCGTGCAGAGCAGCTAATGGAGACAAAGGAGGAGGCTGTCCTACTCTTGGTTGGAACTTGGCCTACGACAGGTCAAGAAGAAGCCTTCAATTTCCTTCGTGGGCATGGTCTTTAGATTATAGTCATCCAAAATACACAGGATGCTTCTGGTCTATAGATATCCAGGAATTTTTATTCAGCCATCTGGAGGAAGGCGACAAAAAACCTTCTCCTATTTTTGAATTCCAGAATGTCCTTCTCTGCCTGGCAGTCTCCTCCTGGCCCCCTCAGGAGTCACCTCAGATGCTGTCTTCCCCAAAGCCATTCTCCACTTTCTGTCTCAGCCAGCACATCTTGTGTTCTTTCAGCAAGACGATGAGTCAGTATCATACTGGTTTCTCCTCCACACAGGGGCTTCCCCCATGCTCCTTTAAATTGCTACATCTAGTCTCATTCTAGGAACCGCCCCCCCCCCCCACAAAATGCATGGCTTACACTTGGGGGAGAAGAGCTGACACAGAGCATAGAACTGGGTAGACAGGAGGAGGAGATGAATTGAGGAGATGAATGCGTTTCTGAAGCTCATGTAAGCCAGATCACTTCCATTTTTTTAGAGCTGTAATATGTTTTAAAAATTAAAGAAATGCAAAACAAGATTACAAAAAACTGGGATATATTTACATGTTAACATTAAACATTGAACAGTTTAACATGAATCAGTATATAATTGTGCTGGTCACAAGGTAGTTACACAATGAATAAAACAACTGGATCCCTAGAGTAATGCAAGAATTCGGGTCCAGGCCCAGGACACAGGTTTCAAGTTGACGATGACAAGCATCATCATTCTGTCTCAAGGATATTTCTGTGGTCATATGAGTAACCTCAGGTGAAGATGAAATCCATAGTATAAATGTGGGCACGTCATGAGTATCAAGCTCCAGATCAGGAGGTTCTGGTCTCTCCCTGTGTAGGGCTTGGGAGTAGAATCCAAGCTGGCTGTGATGAGGGACCTCTTCATGAACTGGGAGGGGCTAGTATATCTTACTGGAAGAGGTGATACATCTTTATAGGGTGGTTCTGCATTGTGTGCCTGTACGAGCATATGTGGTGAAAGCACATGCAAGACAGGGACTTTTTCCAGATCAATAAATACAAAGGAAGGGTTTATTTCTGAAATATGTGTAAGATAGAGGTAAATTCTCTCAACTGTTAAGATGATTCTGGTTTGTAGACATACTTTCTGTTTTTAATCTGGCCATATCACAAAGACATTCATTACAACTTTGTGTGTAATTTGCCATACAGTTAAACTGCATGGGCACTGCCCTCCATCTAAGTAGAAAATAGAGAGAACTGACCCTGCTGTGAGCTGGCGTGAGATAAGATCAGTAGCCTCTAGGCTGCCAATTTTTATTCGCTATTCAAACATGAGTGTGTTTGACTTTATAAACATTAGTTAGCTTGTTGACTTGAGGAAACAGTTTTCATTGCAGCATTATTTGACTTTTTTTAATAAAAGGCAACTTTCAAATTAATCACAGTAGCTAGATTCCCTAATCCTAGCCTCTAATTAAATAAAGCTGATAAGTACTGATACAAAGAATTCAAAGTATTAAAGAACAACACTGATGATTCTGTACATGACAAATTATCTTTGAAGGAGGAGAACTGTGAATGAATCTGATGCAGAGGAGACCACCACTCTGCATCTGAACACGAGGGGTGAAGTTACTACTTACTAAAGCCAACTGGGAGCCCCATTTGTAGCTCATGGCCACACCCACTGGAGAAAAGAGCTGGTCTGACTCAGAGGCCATGGCAAGCGTGTATTTCAAGGGGTCGGTTGATTCTCAGAGGTGCGTATGCCAGGCCTTATTGAGCTTGGCTATGGGAACATGATTACCAGCAGCAGTGTCACTGGGTTCTGTCATTATAATGATTAAATGGGTTAAAAACTGGTTTTAGGGGCTTCCCTGGTGGCGCAGTGGTTGAGAATTTGCCTGCTAATGCAGGGGACATGGGTTCGAGCCTTGGTCTGGGAGGATCCCACATGCCACGGAGCACCTAGGCCCATGAGCCACAACTCCTGAGCCTGTGCATCTTGAGCCTGTGCTCCACAACAAGAGAGGCCGCGATAGTGAGAGGCCCGCACACCACAATGAAGAGTGGCCCCCACTTGCCACAACTAGAGAAAGCCCTCGCACAGAAACGAAGACCCAACACAACAAAAATAAATAAATTAATTAATAAACTCCTACCCCCCCCAACATCTTAAAAAAACAAAACAAAACTGGTTTTAGTAGTTGCTTGTCCCCCTGGCTACAGAAGAGTCAGTTTTTTCTAAGGACAGTGAGTTATTTTTTCTCCAGTACTCTTTATTGCATAGGTATCTAGGAGCCCTCAGCCCATGGTTCCATGTGCACCTTCCACTTGTGGCTCCCCACTCCTTGACCCTCATTCATCATTTACTCTTTACTCTTTCATGCTCTCACACTCTTCTTAAATTGTGCTTAAATAAAATAAATTGTGTTTAGAATTTGCCTATGCACCTACACACACACACACACACACACACACACACACACACATGCACACACACACAGAAGAAACCTCAGGGGCAATAACATCCTACCCTTCATCTGATCAAAACTATGTTTGACAGTAGTCCTCCCACTCCACTTTTCACCCTAAAAATTCAAATAAATTATTTCTTTCACTTGGCCATCTTATAGAGTAGAAGAGCATGAATTCAAACCACAGGGGGAAATCTAACTCTACACTATTACTCTATTTGTAGAGCATTTTGGCATCATGAAGAAAAGGAAAAGACAAAATCACAGAGAAAAATGAAGAGATTTTTAAAATTGTTTTGCTATGACCAACACACCTAAATCTCTTGAAAAATAGAAAATTATGTGTAAAATTTTGGAAAAAAAACATATACTATTATTAAAATAAATATAAAGAAACTTTGGAAATATAATGTATAAAACATGAAACAAGAAGATATTGAGATAACTTGAAATAGACTAAAAGGACTGACAATTTAAAACTGAAAATTAGCTAACTTACATAAAAATAAAGTTAAGCAATATTTTTACTAAAAAAGTATAGATATATACATATATACATATACAGACAGAATGAAAAATGAAAATGAAGGGCTCTTTGTTCAAAAAGCTAGGAAAAAATTCTGTTAAAAATACTAAAGTACAAAGCTTTCTGCTTTCTTCTGCATCCTCTCTCTCTCTAGATGTTTACAGTACTTTTCATTTGCTATGTATCATTCTAAGTAAAGAAAAATTAAAATTTAAAATATTAGTATAAATTTAGTATTCATTTTCATATTATGCAATGACAGTTTTAAATGCAAAAAGAAGAGCATTTGACTTATATGTAGAATCACTGAATTTATACAATTTGTATTTTGTAGCTTGTCCTCCAGAATGCCTCAAACTGGCTAAATGAGACAAGTGCAAACCAGACTTGGAAAGGTTGGAAGGAGGAAAGAGAGGATCCCTCAGGTACCAAGTTGGTAGCAAGGCAGTGTTTCCTGTGCATGGGTAGAGAACATGACACCTGGGACTCTCCTTGAGGTTAGTTATATGGGACCCTGAAATCCAATGACTTAAGAGATGAATCAAAATAAAGGACACAGGGAGGAAAGTGAAGAATAAAGAGGCTGGGTATTGAGCATTGTATTCATTTAAATAGATAACATAGTACCAAGTCTAAAAGTTGTGGAAATCAGCATTAGAGAGAAAAATGAATGCCTTAGTTCATAACAAGTAAATACCGTGATGGGATCAAATTGGGTTGGGGGGAACTCTGTATGCTAAAATCCCATATGTCATATAAAGAAGTCAGTAAATGCAGGATAAAATCACAATGTGTAATTGAAGTAAGACTCAATCCTATACCAAAAGCTCAGGCAACAAAAGAAAAAAAGAAAAAGTTTGACTACATTGAAATTAAAAACTTCTATGCATCAAAGAACACAACCAACAGAATGAAAAGACAACCAATGGAATGTGAGAAAATATTTTCAAGTCAAGAAAGAGATTAATATCCAGAATATATAAAGAATCTGTTTAATTCAAAAATAACAATAAATGTTTAAAGATGGACAAAGAACTTAAATAGACATTCCTCCAAAGAAAATATACAAATGGTCAATAAGCACATAAAAAAGATGTTAAATATCACCAATAATTATGGAAACTGTAAATCAAATCTACAATGAGATACTACCTTACATCCTTTAGGAAGGTCACTATCAAAAACAAGACAGAAAATAAGAGAAGTATTGGCAAGGATGTGGAGAAATTGGAATTCTTGGGCACTGTTTGTGGAAATGAATATGGTGCAGCTGCTATGTGAAACAGTATGTTTATTCCTCAAATAGTTAAAAAGGGAATTACCATATGATCCAGCAATTCCACTACTAGGTATATACCCAAAATAATTGAAAGCAGGGTCTTGAAGAGATATTTGTATACCCATGTTCATAGTAGCACTATTCACAATAGCCAAAAATTGAAAGCAAAAAACTGTCCATTGACAAATAAAAGGATAAACAAATTGTAGAGTATACATACAATGGAATATTATTCAGCTTTTAAAAAGGAAGGAAATCCTGTCATATGCTACAACATGGATATCCTTGAGGACATTATGCTGATTGAAATAAACCAGTCACAAAATGACAAATTGTACACTTCAAAATGGTTAAGATGGCAAATTTTCTGTTATGTGTATTTTGCCAAAAATTTTTTAAAAAAGATTTGAAAGTCTAAACAAGAGGAAAACTCCATCCTATTAACATTCTTCAAAAAATTTTATTGGTCTTAATAAAAAATTAAAAAAAATTTTTAAATACAGAAAAAATTTTTTTAAATACATAAATTTTTATCGATCTTGGTGAGAGCAAGGTAAGCATACTGGTAGGGACAGAAGTCAGACTTAGTAGGCTGAGGAATACCTAGGAAATGAGAAAACAAAGATAGGTATGGATATATGTAGCTAAACTTGGCCATAAATGGTAGGAGAAAGGACAGCTTCTGGGGGAATAAAGGATATGCTTTTTGAAGATGGGAGAGACTTGAGAATGTTTTACTGTTGATGAGAAGGAGCCAAATAGAGAAGATGGATGTCATGGCATGGGGAGTAAGAAAAATAATTGATGGAAAACAACCTCTACAGAGGGTTGCTTATAAACACAGATGGAGAGATTATTGTTCAACTGAAGGAAGGATGTCTTCCCAAAAATAGAAGGAAAGAAAAAGGGCTGCAGGCATTATTTGCAATAGCCAAGATAAGGAAGCAAACTAAGTATCCATCAACAGACAAATTGGTAAAGAAGTTGTGGTATATATATTCAATGGAATACTACTCAGCCATTAAAAAAATTAAATTTTGCCATTTGCAACAACATGGATAGACTCGGAGGGTATTAGGCTTAGTAAAATAAGTCAGACAGAGAAAGACAAATACTGTATGATATCTTTTATATGTGGAATCTAAAAAATACAGCAAACTAGTGAATGTAACAAAAAAGAAACAGACTCACAGATGTAGAGAACAAACTAGTGGTTACCAGTGGGGAGAGAGAAGGGGGGAAGAGCAAGACAGGTTTAGGGAATTAAGAGGTACAAACTGCTATGTATAAAATAAATAAGCTACAAGGGTATATTGTACAGCACAGGGAATATAGCTAACATTTTATACATGGAGTATAACCTTTAAAAATTGTGAATCACTACGTCAAGAAAACCAAACAACCCAGTCAAAAAAAAGGGCAGAAGATCTAAATAGACATTTCTCCAAAGCAGACATACAGATGGCCAAAAAGCACATGAAAAGATGCTCAGCCTCACTAATTATCAGAGAAATGTAAATCAAAACTACAGTGAAGTATCACCTCACACCAGTCAGAATGGCCATCATCAAAAAGTCTACAAACAATTAATGCTGGAGAGGGTGTGGAGAAAAGAGAAACCTCCTGCACTGTTGGTGGGAATGTAAATTGGTGCAGCCACTATGGAAAACAGTGTGAGGGTTTCTCAAAATACTAAAAATAGAGCTACCATATGATCTAGCAATCCCACTCCTGGGCATATACCCAGGGTAAACTATAATTCAAAAAGAAATATGCACCCCTGTGTTCATAGTAGCACTATTTACAATAGCCAAGACATGGAAACAACCTAAATGTCCATCAACAGATAAAGAAGATGTGGTACAGATATACTATGGAATATTATGCAACCATAAAAAAGAACAAAATAGTGTCATTTGCAGCAACATGGATGGACCTAGAAATTATCACATTAAGTGAGCTAAATCAGACAGAGAAAGACAAATATCATATGATATCACTCATATGTGGAATCTAAT
Source organism: Stenella coeruleoalba (assembly GCF_951394435.1). NCBI lineage: Eukaryota > Metazoa > Chordata > Mammalia > Artiodactyla > Delphinidae > Stenella > Stenella coeruleoalba. The sequence continues at coordinate 26,766,307 of NC_137153.1, read as the reverse complement.
TTTTTTAAAAAAAATATACAAATTAACTTATTTAAAACCAGAAACAGACATACAGGTTCATAACAAACTTATGGTTACCAAAGGGGAAATGTGACAGGAAAGGATAAATCAGAAGCTTGGAATGAACACACACACTACAATATATAAGGTAGATAACCAACAAGGACCTACTGTATACCACAGGGAACTCTACTCAATATTCTGCGATAACCTATATGAGAAAAGCACCTGAAAAAGAAGGAATATGTGCATATGTATAACTGAATCACTGTGCTGTACATCTGAAACTAACACAACATTGTAAATCAACTATACTCCAATAATTATTTTTTAATTGTGAAAAAACATTTATCATAATTTGTAGAAATAATTTGGGCACTAACATGTATTATATTAAAGAAATATTTCATGAAACTCTAGCAGTTCCTTTATACTTAATTAAATTACTAATTATTCTGCTCATATAACATTATGTTCACAACTCAGTAAAATTATTAAATTTGTAAATAAAATTATGTTTTAACTATATTTTCATGCATTCACAATAAAAGACACCTGGAAAGTGAGGTATGAAATGAAAATGGTTTCTGGAATTGGGATTGGAATGATTCTTTTAAAATTTATCCCCCATAGTTTTATATGTTGTTTGAACTTTAAAAACAAACTGTGGTTCTCCACTTCCACCCTTGCCCCGTGTGCAGGTGGTTCGGGGCTCCTGGTCAACGCAAGTGTGGGGCTGGGCTGCTGGCACCACTGTCAGGTTGCCAGGATGATTATGCAGATCTATCAGATATAGGGAAAAAAATCAGCCACCTCACCCAGATTCTGCAGTCCCTATGAGGTTGCATCTGAAATACTGAAGAGCCGTGTGGCTGACAGGGTCTTGGTGCTCCGGCCGGGTGTCAGGCCTGTGCCTCTGAGGTGGGAGAGCTGAGTTCAGGAAATTGGTCCACCAGAGACCACCCAGCTCCACCTAATATCAAATGGCAAAAGCTCTCCCAGAGATCTCCATTTCCATACTAAGACCCAGCTCCACTCAACAACCAGCAAGCTACAGTGTTTGACACCCTATGCCAAACAACTAGCAACACAGGAACACAATCCCACCCATTATCAGAGAGGTTGCCTAAAATCATAATAAGGTCACAGACACCCCAAAACACACTAACAGATGCGGTCCCGCCCACCAGAAATACAAAACCCAGCTTCATCCACCACAACACAAGCACCAGTCCCCTCCACCAGGAAGCCTACACAACCCACTGAACCAACCTTACCCAATGGGGGCAGACACCAAAAACAATGGGAACTATGAACCTGCAGGCTGTGAAAAGGAGACCTCAAACACAGTAAGTTAAGCAAAATGAGAAGACAGAGAAACACACAGCAGATGAAGGAGCAAGGTAAAAACCCACCAGACCAAACAAATGAGGAGGCAATAGGCAGTCTACCTGAAAAAGAATTCACAGTAATGATAGTAAAGATGATCAAAAATCTTGGAAATAGAATGGAGAAAATAAAAGAAATATTTAACAAGGACCTAGAAGAACTAAAGAGCAAAAAACCAATGATGAACAACACAATAAGTGAAATTAAAAAGTCTCTAGAAGGAATCGATAACAGAATAACTGAGGCAGAAAAACGGATAAGTGACCTGGAGGATAAAATAGTGGAAATAATTACCACAGAACAGAATAAAGAAAAAAGAATGAAGACAGTCTCAGAGACTTCTGGGACAACATTAAATACACCAACATTCAAATTATATGGGTCCAAGAAGAAGAAGAGTAAAAGAAAGGGACTGAGAAAATATTTGAAGAGATTATAGATGAAAATTTCTCTAATATGGGAAAGGAAATAGCTCATCAAGTCCAGGAAGCACAGAGAGTCCCATACAGGATAAGTCCAAGGAGAAACATGTCAAGACACATGTTAATCAAACTATCAAAAATTAAATACAAAGAAAAAATATTAAAAGCAGCAAGGGAAAAACAGCAAATAACACACAATGGAGTCCCCATAAGGTTAACAGCTGATCTTTCAGCAGAAACTCTGCAAGCCAGAAGGGAGTGGCAAGACATGTTTAAAGTGATGAAAGGGAAAAGCCTACAACCAAGATTACTCTACCCAGCAAGGATCTCATTCAGATTCAATGGAGAAATTAAAATCTTTACAGACAAGCAAAAGCTAAGAAAATTCAGCACCACCAAACCAGCTTTACAACAAATGATAAAGGAATTTCTCTAGGCAGAAAACACAAGAGAAGGAAAAGACATACAATAACAAACCCAAAACAATTAAGAAAATGGTAATAGGAACACACATATCGATAATTACCTTAAATGTAAATGGATTAAATGCTCCAACCAAATGACATAGACTGTTTGAATGGATACAAAAACAAGACCCATATGTACGCTGTCTACAAGAGACCCACTTCAGACCTAGGGACACTTACAGACTAAAAGGGGATGGACAAAGATATTCCATGCAAATGGAAATCAAAAGACTGCTGGAATAGCAATTCTCATATCAGACAAAATAGACTTTAAAATAAAGAGTATTACAAGAGACCAAGAAGGACACTACATAATGATCAAGGCATCAATGCAAGAAGAAGATATAACAACTGTAAATATTTAGGCACCCAACATAGGAGCACCTCAATACATAAGGCAAATGTTAACAGCCATAAAATGAGAAATTGACAGTAACACAATCATAGTAGGTGACTTTAACACCCTTCCTTCACCATTGGACAGATCATCCAAAATGAAAATAAATAAGGAGACAGAAGCTTTAAATTAAACAAGATGGACTTAATTGATATTTATAGGACATTCCATCCACAAACAACAGAATACACTTTCTTCTCAAGTGCTCATGGAAAATTCTCCAGGATAGATCATATCTTGGGTCAAAAATTTTCTTGGTAAATTTAAAAATATTGAAATCATATCAAGTATCATTTTTCACCACAATGCTATGAGAATAGATATCAATTACAGTAAAAAAAAATCCATAAAAAATACAAAACGTGGAGGCTAAACAATACACTACTAAATAACCAAGAGATTACTGAAGAAATCAAGAGGAAGTCAAAATGTACCTAGAAACAAATGACAATGAAAACATGACAACCCAAAACCCATGGGATGCAGGAAAACAGTTCTAAGAGGGAAGTTTATAGCAATACAATCCTACCTCAAGAAACAACAAACATCTCAAATAAAAAAACTAAACTTACACCTAAAGCAATTAGAGAAAGAAGAACAAAAAAACCCTAAAGTTAGCAGGAAGAAAGAAATCATAAAGATCATATCAGAAATAAATGAAAGAAAAAGGAAGGAAACAATAGCAAAGATCAGTAAAACTAAAAGCTGGTTCTTTGAGAAGATAAACAAAATTGATAAACCATTATCCAGACTCATCAAGAAAAAAAGGGAGAAGACTCAAATCAATAGAATTAGAAGTGAAAAAGGAGAAGTAACAACTGACACTGCAGAAATACAAAGGATCGTTAGAGATTACTACAAGCAACTATATGCCTATAAGAAGGACAACCTGGAAGAAATGACAAATTCTTAGAAAAGCATAACCTTCCATGACTGAACCAGGAAGAAATAGAAAATATAAACAGACCAATCACAAGCATTGAAATTGAGACTGTGATTAAAAATCTTCCAACAAAAAAAAACCCAGTACCAGATGGCTTCACAGGCTAATTCTATGAAACATTTAGGGAAGAGCTAACACTTATCCTTCTGAAACTCTTCCAAAATATAGCAGAGGGAGGAACACTCCCAGTCTCATTCTATGAGGCCACCACACCCTGATACCAAAACCAGACAAATATGTTACAAAAAAAGAAAACTACAGGCCAATATCACTGATGAAAATAGATGCAAAAATCCTCAACAAAATACTAGCAAACAGAATCCAACAGCACATTAAAAGGATCATACACCATGATCAAGTGGGGTTTATTCCAGGAATGCAAGGATTCTTCGATATACACAAAATAATCAATGTGATAAACCATATTAACAAATTGAAGGAGAAAAACCATATGTATTACATTATTAACAGCAGCAACAAAAGGCTTCCAGTTATTTCTATAATGTAGCCCATGAAAATGATTTTCTTAAGAACAAAATTGGCACTCATTTCCCTCTTTCAATGAATGAAAAGGATTTGCTTTTTAACCTTCACTTTTTAAAGAAAGTTAACTTTCTCTCAACCATCAGGAAAAATACCACTCAGTGAAACTGTGAAGTTAATAAAGAAATATGCCTTTAAATTTACAACCAACAGCAGGCAGGGTTTTTTATCTTCAGAAAGGTGAGAAATAATGGTTAGTTGCTTTATTCTCACTTTTAAATAGCCCAAAGTTCATAAATAAAAAGCTCAAGTGGCAGCTGGCAAGTGTTCCAGATTTCTTGAGGCATCTGTCATTGCCAGAGCAATGCACTGCTCTGGGTGTAGATTATTCCTGATGATTTATAAATATTCTGAAACTCCCTCTAGAAGTGTCTGAACCAAGGGTGACAAATGTCTCTGCTCCTTCTTGGAACAAAGGAATATGTGTCATTTAGCTGACTGCTACCATTGTTTCCTTTGACATGAGTATCCTTTTACTGGATATAATATTCTCAAGAAATAAGCTATGAGATTCCACAAAGAAATGTAAGTGATGAAAATGTCACTACATAGTTTTGTGTTCCTAAAAAGATCACTAAATATTTTGGAGATTAAATACATATATATGAGAGAGAGGGAGAAAGCAGTTTCTTATTAAACCTGAAAGATCCCTGGAAAGCAATTATAAATCTGTTCTACTTACTAAGTTCTTCAATAGTACCAATTGGACCAAGCACATATTTTTGTTGTCAGTGTAAAATTCAAGACATTAAAAATAAAACTCAACAGATATATAGGATAAGCACATGCCAAAGACTTTTTTTTTTTTTCCATTGGTGAGCAGCCACCATGTATGGTAAATCAGACTCAAGATCATTTGAGGAAATGGGTATTTTTAATCATTTTTAAAAGAATGTTTTAATAAGATTTCTAGATTAGATATAAAGCAAGCTAATGTCCTACAGACCAATAAAACAATAAAGAATTGTAATATCTTTTAGCCTAGACAAAATCACTTGCATTTCTAGAAGACGCAATTCTGTAAATTAACATATAATTTCCCAGGGGCTGGGCTCTAATCAAATAATAGTCAAACACATTCTTAGAAAATTAAATAATTCTTGTATCTTAACAATGTCTATTAAACAATGCTCTGATATAACACTGAATGGACATGCCAACTCCTTTAGCCTTATTTCAAGTTTTCTTAACACCGTCTGTACTTAACACCATCCCTATTATAATGTCACTATTTAATAAACTTGTATCATAATAAGCCTCATGATGTGATAAGCAAGCATTAAAAAACCTGGTAAAAACCCCACAGTCGTTGGAGGTAAATTCTTTAGGACACTCCAGTGCTCTTTGATTTATTTAAATTTATATGAAACTGACTCCTCCCATTCACCACAATTAGATTAGCTTGTGTCTACAAAGAACCAGCATGTATAACTAATTGCCCTTTCTTTACTGTCCACAGAAGCAAGAGCACAAACAAAGAGAAAAGCAGCTCAGCCAACTAAAATGAATGAAAATGTTTCCCAGTGCAAATGAATTGCTTGGTGGGAGACTCTCTAACCTGAGTCACACAGTTGTTTTACTGATCCCGCCTGCTGGTCTCAGAGCACATGGTGAGCAGTGATGGTTATTACATGTGTATAACCAGGAATCCCATTTATACAGGGCTGGATATTTCAAATAGCATGATCCACAGGCACAGATAACCAGAACATAGTTTAGAGCCCGGTTCAGAGACATCAAACAAAAAAATGTGCTGGTTGTTAAATTTAAAATAATTTTTTTTATTCTTAGGTAAATAACCAAAGTTTTAATAAAAGATAACATTAGGCATTGAAGCTTTTATCACCTGAAAGCCAAAAGGATGTTGTACTAGAAGAGCGTAATATTTTTTTTATGAAAACTTTATTCAAGTTCTAACTTATCAATAACAAACCTCAATTTTTTTGATTCCTTTAATAACCTGATATTGAATATGTTGATATCTGTGAAAATGCACAGTGAATTTTAAAATGCTATACAAAGATTGATCACTATATTTAACATTTTTACTTTAAGTCCAAACCATGTGAAAAACTCTGTAGTAAGAGTGCATGATAATAACTTAAGTTTAAAAAAATACTATCAATCTTAAAAAATAATTATTCAGTTTATGTCACTTATAGAAAAAATAATAGTTCACTTAAATATCTTGCCTTTTGGAATGTGTAATTGGAAGTAAACTCAAACAGATTCTGATTAGAAACCAGAGTTAGAAACTTTTACTTCCCTGTCCACTCCTGAAATATCTAATATTTACATAGAGGATAAATGAATGAATTGAAGCATGAATTCGGATATCAAAAGATAGTGGTACTACATGGACCCGTGATTCCTACCAAACCCTGTGCACTGGTGCTGCGATTCAACAGCAGAAGTACAATTATGAAGGTAATTATATAGCCCAGATGGTGCTCAGACTGTGCAGTTTAATTGGCTTCTGTGGCTGAAATGGCTACCAAATTAGTAATTAGTTTTTGCTGTTCTTGTAAAATTAATTCTACAGATCATCTGATACAGGTTATTCCCTTGACCTCTAAGAGTCATTATCCTCACCTTAAAAAAATACCTGTTTGCTGTTTGCACCCTAAACAAGGAGAGAATACTTGACAAAAGCTAACCTATAGCTGTGGCTTTTCCTGTATTTGAACAGATTCTCAGGAAACAAATCTATTTTTCTTTCTTCTGCTTGATTTGGGGTATTTTACTCTTCCTTTTCTAGTATCTTAAGGTAGAAGCTTAGATGTTTGATTTAAGATAAAAATTCAATACTTTTATCTTTTAATACTTTATTGGCCATGATTTTTTCCCTCCATGCATGTCTATTAATTTTTTACTATATACAGGACATTTTAGATGATGCATTGTAGATGCCCTGGATTGTGCTATTTTTCTCAAAAGAGTGTTGAGTTTAATTCTAGAAAGCAGAAAAATTATCATCAGATCACTGTGATCATATCTAAGCCTGGCTTATGCTTTTTAATGATAAGCTTATTTTAGTTTCGTCTTTATTCCAAGGGTATAGACATTGCTCTTAGGGTGAAGCCTTTTTAGGGTTTCAGCTGGGACCCTTAACGCTAGAAGTTTTCACCAAGTTCTCTACATTTAGGGTAAATCCTAACCATGATATTACTCCAGCATTTCCTGACATATAATTTATCTTAGCTCTCGGCTTACCAAGCTAGTATCTACCAATCCTTATTGAGTTTCTTGACAAGCTTGTGCAGCCCAGGTGTTGGCCATGGACTTGAGCAGAATTTACACACAGACTTTTGAGGTTCCCTCTCAGTACCTCCAATCACTTTGGCACCTCACTCCCCAAAGCCATCGCCTTGGCAGCCTCTCACTCTGAGTGCTTTTTCACTCTTTCACCCCATCAATGAGATAGCCATTTCTTGCTTGAGCTCCACCACCATGTGCCCAGCCAAGAAAATGTCCTCAGGAGGAAAATTGGATGAATCACTTCACATGTCTCCTACTTTTAAAAATTACAATTTTTTTTTAATGCACAGTTCCTGAAAATAGTAGTTTTGTGTATTTTTCCAAACTCTAGAGATGTTTGTGATAGTTATTCAATTCAATATTTATTTGTTAAAGTCCTTTAAATCATCTCACAAATATCTCATGGATTTGAGCATAGTCAGAAACAGGGCCCTTTAATTAACTTTTGAAAATGCGAAGAGAATCTTTTGAAGAGAGAGCTATAAATTATGAAATACTCATCGTAAATCATGTTAATTAGTGCAATGGACAATGATGTCAAGTTATCCACTCAGTGTTTTTATTTGGCATAGGGTTTTGTAATTTCTGTGTCATATAATGTTCTCAAAAAGTCCTATTTTCAAGGAGATCTAATATTTTTTCTTACACTCTAACAAGAAATGATATTTTCAAAGTCATTTGAAAGATACCATAGTATAACAGATGTTGTGTTTTAAAAACCTCTAGCTTGTGAATATTGCAAGCAGATTGGAGAAGTCTTATTCTCACTTGTATTTTGAATATTTTCTTTTGTTCTGACTGACACTTTCTATTGATGAAAGAACAATTTCATAAAAAGCAGAAATCACAAGATAGCTGGTCATTTTCTTTTAAGCTCTCTTCTTACTAATATAAGTCATTTCTGAAGCTATTTAGTCATAGGTGTGCCAACTGAAATTTTGGCTACTAGAATCAAGATTGAACCAGAAAATGTATCTTAAAAGAGTTTTGGAAATAACTCTGGGATTATATATGTGATTAGATATCCACATATTCAGAAGAGAATAAAACATTGTGTTAGGCTTCTGAGGACAAGATGTTGCAGAACTGGCCCATCAATAACTTTCAGTAGAAATAGCACGATGCAGTACAAATTTTAAAACTAGTAATATTAGAACATAAAATCATTTTTATTCTGACAATTATATAAAAATATAGATGGACATAAAATAATTGAATGTTTATTTGAGAAAATGCTCATGACATTATCTTTGAAGGAAAACAAACAAAATATATGTTATAGCATTGGGAGATCAGCTTGGTGGTTTGTGACCACCTAAGGGGTGGGATAGGGAGGGTGGGAGGGAGGGAGATGCAAGAGGGAAGAGATATGAGAACATATGTATATATATAACTGTTTCATTTTGTTATAAAGCAGAAACTAACACATCATTGTAAAGCAATTATACTCCAATAAAGATGTTTAAAAAAAAAAGAAAAAAAATAACATTTTGTGAGGCTTTAGTTCTATATTTACGAAAAGAATTTTCACTGATTGTAAAATAATAGATGCCCTCTTTTGGTCAAATGTAATGTTTTCCATAATTTCCAAAATATATAAAATGACATGTATTTACTTTTATTTTGACCAAATATCAGAGCATTTTACTTAAAACAGGTATTTTAGAAAGAGTTAGTTTAAAAACATTATGCCAAGTGAAAGAAGCCAGACACAAAAGGCAACGTACTGTATGATTGCATTTATATGAAATGTTTAGCATAGACAAATCCATAGAAAAAGAAAGTACATGAGTGGATTCCAGGATCTGGGGGTGATGGTGGCAGTGAATATGGAGTGACTGCTATTGGTTGTGAATTATATCTCAATAAAAAAGTTTGTCAAATTAAAAAAATAGGTACTTTAGTCATTATCTTTTATTACTACTCATTTGTTTCTTCTTTTAAGAAAAGACTTTATTAATACATAATTCACAATTCAGAGATTTTTAATATTTTACAGAGTGGTACATCCATTAACACTATCTAATTACATATTTTCATTTCCTCCTTGCAAACCCATACCCAGTAGCAGTCACTCTTGATCCTCTCCCTAACCAACCACTCAGCCCTTGGCAACTGCTAATTTATTTTCTGTACATACGAATTTGTTTACTTGGAGCAAGTCATATATATAAATGGAATAATCTAATACATGGACTTCTGTGACTGGATTCCTCTACTTAGCAGAAGGTTTCATCATTCATCCATGTTATAGCATGTATCAGTACTTCATCACTATTTATCATTAAATAAATTCTATGGGTATACCATATTTTCTTTAGCCATTCATCAGTTTATAGACTTTTTTTGTATTCAGGTTTTGCCTAAAATAAATAATGTTGCTATAAGTATTTATGTACTGGTTATTAAGTGTTCTTTTTGTTTTGATTGGGAAGCATACACCTAGATGTGGAATGTCTGGGTCTTATGGTAACTCTGTGATTAAGATTTTGAGAAATTGCCAAGTTGTTTTCCAAATCAGCTATACCATTTACATTCTCACCAGTGATATATGAGGGTTCCAATTTCTCCACATGATCATAACACTTGTTTATAGTCTGTCTTTTTAACTATATCCATCTTAGTGTGTATGAAGTGTTATCTCATTGCAGTTTTGATTTGCATTTTCATAATGACTAATTACATGGAGCAGCTTTTCATGTGCTTATTTACCATTTCCATATTTTTTGTGAAGAAATTCAGATACTTAGCTCATTTTTAAAGTGGTTTATTTATTTTTGTAAAAAAGTTATTCATTTGTAACAGTTCTTTATATACTCTGGATGTAAGTATCTTTTGAGATACATGATTTGCAAATATTTTCTCCCATTCTGTGAAGCATTTTTCACTTTCTTGATGATGTTATCTGCACACAAAAGGTTTTAGCTTTGAAGTATTTTATCTATTTAAATTTTACTTCTTTTTCATGAGTTTTTGGACTGTGCTGGGTCCATTGCATCTCTATATAGTTTTAGGGTAAGTTTTTCAATACTTGCAGAAAAACAACTGTGATGATAAAAATTGCATTGAATCTGTAGATCATTTGGGGGTGTATTGTTATCTTAAAAATATTAATCCTCTGATTGATGAGTATGGGATATCTTTACATTTACTTAGGTCTCCTTTAATTTCTTTCAATTATATATTACAGTTTTTGGTGTACAAGTCTTGTGCTTCTTATGTTAAATTTATTTATAAGTATTTTACTTTTTGATGCTTTTGTAAATGGAATTGTTTTCTTTTTTATATTATATAAGTTTTATATTATATTACAATTTTTAATTGAAGTATACTTAATTTACAATGCCATGTTAGTTTCATCTGTACAGCAAAGTGATTTGGTTATATATATATATATATATATATATATATATATATATATATATACACACACATATATATATATATGTGTATATATATTCTTTTTCAGATTCTTTTCCATTATAGGTTATTACAAGATATTGAGTATAGTTCCCTGTGCTATACAGTAGGTCCTTGTTGTTTACCTATTTTATATACAGTAGTGTGTATATGTTAATCTCAAACTCCTTATTTAACTAAAGATAATCATATTAAATGAAGTAAGTCAGACAAAGACAAATATCATATCACCTATATGTGGAATCTAAAATAATGATGCAAATGAAGTTATTTACAAAACAGAAATAGACTCACAGATATAGAAAACAAACTTATGGTTACCAAAGGGGATAGTTGGGGAGAGAGAGAGTTAAATTAAAATTGTGTTCTTAATCCCATTTAGGGATTGTTCATTGCTAATCTGTGGAAATACAATTGATTTTGGTTTGTTGATCTTGTATCCTGCAACTGTGGTGAATTGATTCATTAATTCTAATAGATTTTTTGTTGGACTGTTAGGATTTTTATGTATAAAAGTTCATGTCATCTGCAAAGAAAGTTTTATTTTTTCCTTCCCACTCTAGATAGCTTGTATTTCTTTTACTTGCCTAATAGCCCAGAATAGAACCTCTAATGCAAAATTGAATAGAGGTGATGAGATCTAATATTTTTGTCTTGTTTCTCATCTTAGAAAGAAAGTGCTCAGTCTTTCATCACTAGCTACAATATCTTCTTTGTAATTTTTTGTAGTTGTGCATTATTAGGCTGAGGAAATTCCTTCCTATTTTCAGTTTGTAAAGTGTTTTTATCCTGAAAGAGTATTGGGTTTTGTAAAAAATCTCATTTTATTTGTGTCTATTAAGACATTCATTTGGTATTTGATTTTATTATATTAGTATGATTTTTTACATTGATTGATTTTCAGATTTTAACCACTGTGATATTACTAGGATAAATTCTACCTGGTAATATCGTATAATCTTTTTCATATGTTTCTGGATTCATTTTGATAGTACTTTGTTGAGAAATTTTGCTTATATATTTATAAAGTTTATGTGTCTCTAGTTTTCTTCTGTTATCTTTGTCTTAATTTTGGCATTAGGGAAATGCTAGCTTCATAGAATGAATTGAGAAGAGTGCACTCCTATTTTGAGGAAGAATTTGGGGAGAATTGACATAAAATCTTTTTAAATTGTTTGCTAGAAATCACCAGTATATCCACCTCAGCCTTAACTTTTCAATTTGTTTATGTATTATCAGATTATTCAGATTTTCTATTTCTTCTTTAATCAGTTTTTATAGTTTGGGTCTTTCTAGGAATGTTCCCATTTCATCTCGTCTTCTAATTTGTGGGCATACAGTTGTTTATAGTGTTCTTTTATAATCCCTTATGTTTGTGTAATATCAGTCTTGTCACCCTTTTCATTCCTGAGTTTGGCATTTTATTTGTGTATTTTTCTTTGCAAATCTAGCTGAAGGTTTGTCAATTTTATGTTTTCAAAGAACCTGATTTTCTCTATAGTTTTTCTAGGCTCTTTATCACTTATTTCTAGTATAGTCTTTATTATTTTATTCCTTTTATTTGCTTTGGGTTTAGTTTACTCTTCTTTTTCTGGCATCTTAAGATAGATGGTTAGATTATTGATTTAAAATTACTCTTATGTTTTAAATATATGCACTCATAACTATCAATTTCCCTATAAGCACTACTCCATCTATATCCCTTCAGTTTAGGTATGTTATTTTTGTTTGTTTGTTTTCATTCATCTCAAAGTATTTTCTAACTTCTGGTGTTAGTTCCATGCCTACTCCCACCCCCACCCTGCACCTAGGACTTGTTTTTGCTTATTTAGTTTTTTAGTGACGTAACTGGATTCATTCTTTGAAGTCTATTTTCCCCACAGCATGCAGTATCCAATGTCCCAAATGGTTTTCCGTACTTTTATCTTTAAGCCTCACCTTCTATGTGTCATCCCAGTGTTAGCACCACTTAATGTCAGCCAATGATCCGTCAGAGTTATATTTAAGCCCCTCAAACCAACCAGGTTTTCATCTTGTACTGTTAGATCTGTGTGTGACTTAGAGACTGCTCTTACTGTTCAGGGAGCATATGTGCTTTCCCTGCAAACAGCCCTGCAGTCGTCCATGTACGTGTAGCCCTGAAGTTCCCTCTCTGGCCACTCCTCAGAGGATGTGGGTTTGGGCATTCAGACAGTGTTCTTGACCACCAAGAATGACCATGATTTTAGGCAGGTTCTATTTGCATGTCTCTTTCGCTTTTAAGCTTCTGGCTCTTTGTCTCTGTTGGTATCACACTCAGTTGTTAGCCCCCAATAATGGCCATCTAATCACTCTATTATTTTAAATGGTTTCCTGGCAAATATATTGCTCAACAATCCAAGCCAGATAAATTAGGATGTTGGCAGGGGCAGAGTGTTGCTAGTCTGTGAGGATTCTGGGAATCCCCCTGGGCAGAACCTCTGCACAGTAGAGCAGAAGCTGGGGAGAAGGGGTGGGAAACACACTTCTCACTAGCTGCTACACCTTGATCCTGCCTGCAGAGCAGATGTATGTAGAAGAAATTGGGGTGGGTGGTAGTAACTGGTGCCATGACCAGGTTTCCACCACTGTTGCATATAGATTTTCCCAGCCTGAATCCAAGAGAATAATTAACCAGGTAGATGAATATATCTGGAATAGATGAATATATCTTCCATCCTAGAAAGCTAGGAGAGATGTAAGCTGATCCTCAGCTACTAAGCTCACCACCACCAGAGCCACTTTTGCTGTTTTGCAGGAATGTGTAATATGTGACTGCTCTCTCCACCAGCTGCCCCACACCTGTCCTACCTATGTAGTTGGAAGTGGGCATGAAAGCATGCCACCTGCTTCGTGTAGGCTTTCCACAACATGTAACTATAAGTGGGATTTGCCCATGTTCCCAGGTACTGAATCTAATAACAATAGTTCTTCTGTCCCAGGGAATCTGGGGAGATGGGAACCACCACTAGACTGCTGGAACAGCTCCTCTTTGAGGCAGAACTATCCTGAGCATGTCAGAACCTCCTATTGGTCTTACTGAGCTTCAGTAAAATGCATTAAATAAATGAGTCTCGATTAGTTGTAACCCCTTTGATCAATCTCCAGAGACTCTGAATGACTGTCCATGTTAATTTTCACTTGTTTAATAAATGTCTATTTGGAGAAGAGATTTCCCTAAGCTCTTTACACTGTTATTCCAGAAGTCCTGCTCAGCACACTCTTTCTAGTACTAAATCTTGAATTCATAGATATCTTTTTCTGTTTTTACCTCCTCACACTTACCCCCCAACAATATATGTTTAGCTTTTTGAGGTAGGGAAAAAAAATCCTAGTTTTCTGTAGTAACTAGATTTTAAGATACCATTAAATGTAAGACACAGAAAAGCTTTAAAGTTAAAAGGATAACAGGAGACAATATCACATATTTAAAATGGAGACATTGACTGAAAGGTTAATCCTACTTGTTTAAATGTTAAAGTATGAAATATGTTATACTGTCAGTAAAATATAGTTATTTTTCAACAAGTCAGTGGATAGCATTTTTCCAATGTTGGATTTATTTTCTTTGAGTACCTGCAAAGCAGAAGATGTATTGTAAAAGCTTCCTAATGTGGCCATCTTGCCTGCCTTTGGACATATGTGTGGGCCCTGGGAAGGCAGGAGCAAATTCTTACTCTAAATTGGGTGAAATAAGATGGACCACCACAAATACACTTCCAGGGTGGTCAAGACAGATCAGCCTGTATGAACAAGAAACCAGGCTGTGGAGGGAGTTGACCTTATGACTGGATTTTACTGACCTAGTTTTTCAACCCTGTTAGGATTATGTAACTATATTTTTTGGTTCTAGGTTAATAATAAAAACATAAAAATTCAGAACATTTATTCAAAAGCAGAACAACAGGAAAAGTAAAATAATGTTCAGAGAATTAGGTTGATTGGAATGCAAGTGAAACTCTTAACACTAGTTCAAGACGACTTCTGCGAGAAGCAGAGAAAACCTTCTGTGTAGTAGTCTCCACTTTAGGACAACACCTGCGCTTCTCATTACTATTGGTCATGGATCCTAAAGCCATCTGGTAAACTGAAAACCACTGTGTGCAGGCACTACTCGCCTCCATACAGGCATTTTTAATCGTATGGTAGCATTAGGACCAACATTACAAGGTGGCCAGGCTGTGTCCTGGGTGGAACAAGGAAGGGTATAGGATGGGGTGAGAAGCTCAGCCTACCACTTCTCTTTACTTTCCTTCATTCTCCCCATATCATCTCTTCCTGTTCATCCTTTCTATATTTCTTTCTTCTCCTTATTTAATTTTCTTACTCTCCGAAGTATTGATAGGCTGAATATACAAATGGACAATGACCAGACCATATATGAACCGTGACCCGTAATCTGCAGCAACCAGCCCAGAAAGTCAACCTACTCTCTGTAACTCAGACCACTATCTCTCACAAACAGTTCAGGAAACCAAACAATAACTCCTGTAACAATCATCACAAAACAACCAGGACTTGATTCATAACTGACAACTTCCCAAATTTTTGCCCCTGCTTCTAAGTTAGGACCAACCAGAGAAAGCCAAATATGCTCCCCTAACAAATCACATGGGATGTCTCCTTCTAATTATTTGGCTACAGCTTCTCAATGCAACAGCCGCCAATCAGGGTATATCTGAAGACTTTCCTTTTCTTCACTATAGATCTTGCCCACTCCTTTATCTAATTTTGAGTCTTTGCCAAAACACAAGTTATGGTGGCTGATTCTCTTGTGATAACAAGCTTTAAATAAATAACATTTGCTTGTCCCCATTTGGTTGGGGGTGCTTCTACTTCCACAGTATAAAATAGCTCATGTCTACAAAAAAAGTTAAGTATGAGTCCTTTGCTGTTCGTTAATCCTGACTCCATTCAAAAAAAATTTTAATACACTTTATATTACTGATGAAGTAACAATGCCAGTTCATCTCTCATCTTGTGTCTGTTTAATAAATTAGCCAGTTACATCTAAAACCATGTATAGGTTTTAGAGAGTAAGATCTATGGGAGAAGTATCCAATCACAATAATACTCTTCAGAACTGAGCATTATTTTTGTTTGAGGTAGTTAAGCGTAACTCTTGAACCCATGAATATTCCTGCCTGTGTGGTGGTATTCCTGTATGGTGGAAACCAAAAGATTCACAGTGAAAAGAAGAACAGTCTGCAACTCTCTGCCCTGATGTGAGCTGAGCATAAGCCACCTGGGACTTGTTGGCTCCAGAGCTGTGAGTTCGGAAGATTGCTCAGCTGATCTCAGAACCACTTCATATAATTATAAAGACTGATGGCCCAGATCAGGAGAGAATACCCAACTAGTATGTAGACCACTTGTCCCACCCTCAATTAATGACTAATTTAGTATTTAGGAATACTAAACACAGTCAAAAAATGTAATTAGAATTGTTCCATAATGTAGTCTCTTGGCCACTCAATAGAAAATCATCGCATCAAGCAGTATGATTCTCTAGTGCATCCCCTACTTTCTGTCTTCACTCACCACATAAACACACATGCACACACACACAAGTACATATATACACATCCACATGCACTATATAAGATCAGTGAGACATCCATCTCAAATACAAACTTTAAGGAAGGAAGAGGGCCCACAAAATCAGTAATTAAATTAAGAATACTTAATACAATACTTTTAAAAAACAAAAGTACTGCAAAATCCACAAAAAAGAAAATATCAAATTTCAGATAAAGACAAGATTCCGCTCTGCCCTTGCATGACTCTACCTCACTTGCCTCCGCCTGGCAAATGGCAAATTTTATTTACAAAAACAGATGGTTCATAGTTTGCTAATTTTATTTTTTAGAAATATGTTTCCTTCTCACATCAGTGAAAATTAACAAGCACAGGTCTGCTCTCCAAATTAATATCAGCTCACCCTCACAAAATAAGATTATTTATCAATTTATCAACTCTGGTATGACAATATTTACCATTACAGAGAATTAACACATAATAATAAAATTACAAACATAACTGGGGAATTTAAAAGCCAAGCAAAATTTGAGAATTTTTAAAGACTTTTATCTATAACACTTAAAATAGCTATTCAGGAGTCCAAAAGTCAATTCTTTGATCTAGGAGGAAGAAACCAGTCAGGTGAATAAAAACTTCACTGCAAGGTTTTCTTAACATCTTCATTTATTGCATGAATGAATCTTTCCATTATATTCCCATCTCCACTTCCGATGAAGTGCTGAGTGCTGTATTTCAAGTTGTCATATCTAAGGCTAACTTCTGTTCATTCTTATCTAGGATACTCACATGAACTCTCTCTTAGGAAGGTGAACCTGCCATTCCTCATGCACTTACTATATATCATACAAATGTCAAGTGCAATTCTATTTCCCCCTCAAGAGTTGATGCTTCTCTTGCAGTTACAGAAGGAGCGCTCCATTATCAATAGGAGAACAGAGTTTTCATAAGGGTATGAACTTGTGTAGCACAATTTCCAGCTCCCTAAATTGGCTCTATTTCTTATCTCTATTTTTTTCCTTTTTTTTTTTTTGACTTTTGTGCTCTCCACTCCCATCCATATCTTCCAAAACATGCCACCATGACCAGAAGAGGAAAATAAATTACACTTGTTTCTTTGAAATTATTAGAAAACAGAAAATTTTAGTTACTGTCAAGGTCTTTGAGTATTACATTATTAAGAAATTAATATTTCAAGCAGAAAGAAAAATATATGACTGTTTTTACAAATATTTTCTTTGAAAGATGCATCCTCAAAATCTTAAAACCCCTTCAGGAAACACGCAAGGAAATTTTACTTAACTTACTGCCCCTCTGGTATGTTTCCTAATTGTTTACTTTTCTGAGTTTGACAAAAACTTGGTAAAAGTCTGTCAAAATTTCAAGCGTTGAGCTTTCTCAGCAATATAGAGCTTTCTCTTATGAGTCAGAAAGGTTTTTTGTTGTTGTTCCTCTTTTTTTTTTGGTCAGTCCATGCAGCATGCAGGATCTTAGTTCCTGCCCAGGGATCAGACCCGTGCCCCATGCAGTGGAAGCATGGAGTCTTAACCACTGGACTGCCAGGGAAGTCCCATGAATCAGAAAGTTTATGTTTGCCTAATAAGGACCTACAAAACCTGAAATGAGTAAATTGCATTAATTCGCCCCCCTCAAAAAAGTCATAGTAAGAATCTGGATGTAAATAGACTCAAGTAGGAACATCTGAATGCCCTGACATTCCTGCTTTCCGTTTCCACCTTCTTCAATCTGTTCTATTTCCCCACTAAATGACTCTTCCTCTGACACCCCTTTTATCACTTTCCTCTACTGCTCAAAGACACTCCCTTGTGCTCAAGAATTAAAATTAAGTGCATTTGCCTAACAATCAAAGCCATACATTCTCTAGTCCTAATCTCATTCATGAGCTGTAACTAATGAAGCTACATGCTGGAAAGAATATGGCAAATCACAGGTATGTGAAACCATATATTGAGAGTATGAAAATCATAGGAATTTCCAGTACAGCTGAACCTTTTTTATTGAAGTATAGTTAATTTACAATGTTGTGTTAGTTTCAGGTGTACAGCAAAGTGATTCAGTTTTATATATATTTTTTTCAGATTCTTTTCCATTATAGGTTATTACAAGATATTGAATATATTTTCCTGTGCTATACAGCAGGTCCTTGTTGTTTATCTATTTTATGTATAGTAGTGTGTATATGTTAATCCCAAACTCCTAAATTATCCCTCCCCCCACCATCCTGCTTTCCACTTTGGTAACTGTAAGTTTATTTTTTGTTGGTAAGTCTTTTTCTGCTTTGTAAATAAGTTCATTTGTATCATTTTCTTAGATTCCACATATAAGTGATATCATATGACTTTTGTCTTTGTCTGACTTACCTCACTTAATATGATAATCTCTAGATTCATCCATACTGCTGCAAATGCCATTATTTTATTCTTTTTATGGCTGAATATTATTCCAAATATTCCATAAAAATATGTATGTGTGTGTGTGTATATATATATATATATATCACATCTTCTTTATCCATTCATCTTTTGATGGACATTTAGTTTGATTCCATGTCTTGACTATTTTAAATAGTGCTGCGATGAACATTGAGACGCATGTATCTTTTCAAATTAGAATCTTCTCCAGATATATTGCCCAGAAGTGGGATTGCAGGATCATATGGTAACTCTAGTTTTAGTTTTTTAAGGAACCTCCGTACTGTTCTCCATCGTGGCTGTACCAATTTACATTCTCACCAACAGTTTAAGAGGGCTCCTTTTTCTCCACACTCTCTCCAGCATATATTATGTGTAGGCTTTTTTTTTTTTTTTTTTTGGCTGCGTTCGTTCATTGTTGCTGTGCACAGGCTTTCTCTAGTTGCAGCAAGCAGGGGTTACTCTTTGTTGCAATGTGCAGGTTTCTCATTGTGGTGGCTTCTCTTGTGGAGCACAGGCTCTAGGCATGTGGGCTTCAGTAGTTGTGGCACGCAGGCTCAGTAGTTGCAGCCCGTGGACCCTAGAGTGTGTGGGCTTAGTAGTTGCAGCATGCAGGCTCTAGGATGTGCGGGCTCAGCAGTTGTGGTGCACAGGCTTAGTTGCTCCATGGCATGTGGAGGACCAGGGATCAAACCTGTGTCCCTTGCATTGGCAGGCGGTTTCTTAACCACTGTGCCACCAGGGAAGTCCCTGTAGACTTTTTAATGATTGCCATTCTGATTTGTGTGAGTTAATACCTTATTGTAGTTTTGATTTACATTTCTCTAACAATGAGCAATATTGAACATCTTTTCATGTGCCTGTTGGCCATCTTTTATTGAGTTGTTTGTTTTTTGATATTAAGCTGTATCAGCTCTTTGTATATTTGGGGAATTAATCCTTTGTTGTTCTCATTGTTTGCAAATATTTTCTCCCAGTCTGTAGGTTGTCTTTTCGTTTTGTTCATGGTAGAACTTTTCCATATTAAACTACATGTACTTCATATTGTTTCTATCTATGGGATTTTCAGAAAAGGAGCTCCCTTCCAGAGTACTTTTTCATTCTTTTTCATTTCTTCCATCTCTCTTATTGTTCTAACTCCTACCAGGTATTTCATTGTAAGTATAGGATTACAGAAAGAAATTTTTACATTGGAAATTATTGCCAGTGAAGAAGTGATTTCTGTACTGAAGTCTCAGTGCCACTATACCTGAATTCGCCCACTACTATGATCATTCATTAACCCTTAGGCTTTGCATCAGAATGGTGTAGGTTATGCTGAAGTAACAACCAGACCTAAGATACCAATGACTTAATATAGAAATGCATTGCTTGTTCATCTTATATGTTCATCATAGGTAGCTCAGGGACCCAAGCTAATAGAGATTTTGTCATCACAAATATCACTACTTGCTGGAGTATAGGGAAGAAAGAGAAGGGGGGTCTTCTATGCTTCATCTAGAGCTAATGTAACCCTCTTGGCCCATGTGTAACTTCTTCCCACAGCTCATTGGTCACTTGAAGGTGACTGAGAAACATCATATTTCACAGACTCAGGATGAAGAGAAGTATCCAGTTTTAAACCATTGGGAGCTTGTTCAGGTTGGTTTCTGTGTCCTATAGACATATACACAACATATTTTTCTCATTTTCTTTTTTGAATTTTTCTTTACTTTCTGGCACTTTAAAATTCTCAACATTCATCTGTATATCCCCTGCCTTTGCTCTAAAACTAGCTTCTTCATCAAGCAACTGGATTCCTTTTACTAAACAATGGTTATTAGGAATCAGAATCTGGGCAGTATGTGTGCATGTTACTACTGGGATGTCATGGCTTCTAGGTCATCTCAGAGAAGAGATTTAGGAAATATATATACATATGTATACTGAATCATACAGGTACCATACATTACTAGGACTATCTATATGTAAATAAAATAAACACAAGATCCTATAGATACCTCCAACAGTAATCTGGTAACACAGGATTCATTCTTATCTTCTCCTTTGCTTATTTGTCACTTCTTTCCCTGAAAGTGAGAAAACTGGCTGTCATTATCTACAAAACATTTACCTATTAATTTTCACATACTAAAGTTAATTGTAATGTAGAGGTCTATGGATTTCAATAAATGCATAGATTCAGATGTCCACCCTCACAGCTCCATATACAAACAAGTGAACAAAGAAAAACAGATAAATTAGACTACTTCAAAATTAAAAACTTTTGTGCCAGACATTATACTATCAATAAAGTCAAAAGAAAAGCCATTGAATAGGAGAAAATATGTGCAAATCATATGTTTGATAAGAGACATACCAGGAACATATAAAGAATTCTCACAACTAAACAATAAAAAGACAAATAACTCACTTTAAAAATGAGCAAAGGATCTTAATGGACAGTGAGAAAGTATAGAAATGGTTGAAGAAAAGCACATGAAAAGATATTCAGCATCTTTAGTCATGAGGGAAATATAATTCAAAACCTCAGTGAGATGTTACCTCATACCCACTAGGATGGCTATAACACAAAAGGTTGCTATAAAAAATGACTGTAATGCAAAAGTTGTGGTGATGGTTTCACATCTATGTGAATATACTAAAATCTACTGAATTGTATATTTAAATGGGTGAATGTTATGGTGTGTAAATTATATCTCAGTGAAGCTGTCAGACTACATAGCACTGAACATGCTTTGGTTTTAAATTAAATTTGCCCTTAAAGGAAAATAAAAAAAGAATAAATATTTTATTAATGTATAAGTCTGGCTAAAGAAGGGAATGGTTTAATGAGAAGCACCTGTGTGAGGAGAATAAGTGGGAATTTTTGGAAACTGGACATTGGAAATCAGCTAATTTACTTTTATGTAGTGTGGATTATTTGAGTTTGAAATATGCATTTGTATAAACTGATCTCTTAGATTCATTTAAATTCATTTATACCAGAGAATTTACATAGTCAAAAAGGCAGGAGGAAATGGAAGGAAATGCTGGAATAATTTACATTAACTTGGCATTGGTGTAAGACTTTGAAGTTGAGAAGCCAAGGCATGTGAAGGAGTCACAATCACCTAGGAAAAACATGGAAAAAATAGAATGGGCAACGACTAAAAGGGAGTAATTTTGGAATGTGGATTCTTGTCTATAGAGGTAGGTGAGGTGAGCATTGTGTATATGAGAGCCAGTTAATCTCTGCATAACAGAGGTATCTACTATTAGGGATTGTTTTATGTCTATAATAAAATGTTAGATTACCATTTTCAGGTCAAAATAACTTTGTGCTTATTTCAATTTTTTAATTTTTGTCCTTACTTGACATTAAACTGATACAGGTCACAAAATCCAAGGTAATAATCATGTAAGCAAGATGCTTTCTTCCATAGGTATACGCATGATAGTGGGATAAATCAGGTTACAGCCAGAGCTAACACAAGTAAACCAGAGTGATTAAGAGCCCTAAGGGGAATTGTTTTAATTTATCAGCCTTGCTTGTTATTATCCTTCTAAAATATAAATAAAGAAGAACTCTAAAATCCTTCTAATGTTTTTCTTCATTAACAGAGGTACATGGGCTTTATGTGGTCCATAGATGTGATTTTTCTTTTTGTTTTTTTTCCCAACAGATGTCTTCATGTTTGAATTTACTGTCAACATCTTTATTTCCAGCCACAGTAAAAGTGAATGAGAAACCTCACCGAGGTCTAAAATTTTTTGGAACTTTTAAATTTTTACATAATTTCAAACAAAGAAAATTCATAGAAAATTCCTCTAAACATTTTACCAGATTCATCAAGTTTTTCATTTTTTATTTGACTTTTGATTCTCCTGAATCTTGCAAGAATATGTTGTAAATGCCATTTCCTTTTACCCCTAAATATTTTTTGTGCTTTTCCAAAGAACAAGAACATTCTTCTCAAAAACAATTGTACACTTACAAAATTAGGAATCAGGATATTTAACCTTGATATACTACTATGATCTAATGCAAAGTCCACACTCAACTATTATTTGTCCTGATAGTGTCTTTTATAGCTAGTTTTTCCCCTCATTTAGGATTACTTGTTCCTTTTGTTGTCATGTACCAAAGATGTATTTTTTTAATCTAGAACAGTCCCTCAATTTTTGGCTTTCAAGACATTTTTACATTTGATGAATACTGGCCAGTTAATTTGTAGAATGTCCTTTGGTTTTAGTTAGTCTGATGTTTCATTATATTCAGATTATCCATTTTGGGATACAGATAATCCTTGTCCCCCATGTCCTCTGCCTGTCTTTTGTCTGTGGAAAAACCTTAGCCAAAGAATAATTTTAATCAGAGAAGTGAGAACATGCAGAGACAAAGGAAAACAGTCAAAGGAAACCAAATAATAATAGCTTAGGCATTAAGCATAGTCAAGGACATTTAGTTCCTTCTCGAGGGCTATAGATAATATTCTGAGCCATATCCTGTGAGCTGTCTTATGGATACTGAAACCCCCACCAGGTAGAAGTTAACTACAAGATGACCAGACTGTAGCCATGACATAAGCTGCCAGATTTCTGAGAATTGGACTCAAAGAAATGGAAATAAACCAACCCTGAAATTGGAAATTAACTGTACCTAAAATAATCAAGATGTTGCTGGTCAGACCACTGATAACCAATTTCAAGATGACTATCAGAGATGAATGTGCTGCTTCTGCATGTGGCCCCCTCCTTCTGTCTATAAAAGCTCTTGCCCCCTGATTGTTGGGGGGGAGTTGGCCTTTGGACAGGAGTCCTCCCTCTCCCACCTCCCAGTTGCTGGCATCCTAAATAAAGCAAACTTTCCTTTCCACCAACCTTGTTTCTTTATTGGCTTTTGAGCAGTGAGCAGCCAGACCCCACTTTCAGTTACGAAGGTATGTTATGTTCTTGGTGCAAGAATGTACCAATGGATGAGGGAAACAAAC
This sequence comes from Stenella coeruleoalba, assembly GCF_951394435.1. Classification (NCBI taxonomy): domain Eukaryota; kingdom Metazoa; phylum Chordata; class Mammalia; order Artiodactyla; family Delphinidae; genus Stenella; species Stenella coeruleoalba. The sequence continues at coordinate 26,742,507 of NC_137153.1, read as the reverse complement.
CTCTTGGAGAAATGTCAGTGAAACCCCATGAACAATGATACCAAGAGGTGCCCTGAGGGGTGAGGTGGTAAAAGGGGTGGGGAATAGTGAAAGTCTGTCTATGCAGAAGTAGAGCCAGGCTGCACCCCTCCATGACCCTGACTCTCCTCCCACAAAAAGGAAAAAAGAAAAGGAGAAAAGAAAAAAAATTGAAATTACCAGTGACTTGAAGGATCAATGAGAAGTTCCACTCTTACCTGATAGGAGTTTCAGAAACTGAGAAAGATAAAACAATGCTAGTGATGGTGGGATGAGTGCATATTGGTTGGGAAATTACCAGAAAATAATAAGAAAAGTACTTCCCAGTACTAAAAAGAGATATTTTTCTTCAGATTGAAAAGAGCTACTAAGCTACTGAAACCATTCAGGACCATGTGGGGCTCCTGGGCACAGAAGTCTTTCTGTGTCTCCCATTTCTTCTTTGTAGGAAATAGGCTTCAGACTCCATGACCTTCCCTGAGTTTCAAAGGGCAGGTTCAAACAGTTGCTAATCAGGGAAGGGAGGGGATGCAGAGAAAAGGGAGGAGCAGCCAAGAAACAATAGTGCAGCCTTGGGGCAGAGTCCTGGTTCCTCCTCAACGGATACACATAACAATATCTCTGAGCTCTTCTGCAGAACTAAAACTCCCCAAAAATGTAAGCTGTTAACTACTTGATGAAGCATTCTTCATTCCAGAGGGAAGGGCCCAGTTTGACAACCTTGAGAATCACAGAAGCTCATCAGGAGAACACCTGAGGCCAGATTAAAGGAATGCAGGCCATGCACACACCCTGATCCTTATCAGCAACACTGCCCCTTGAACAACTGCTATGAAACTCCTCACCAAATCCCCCTGGGTTGGAACACACAGTTTTGAGGGCATTAACCCACTGTGTCCCCCTTTGCCTGGCAAAGCGATAAAGCTATTCTTTTCTACTTCACCCGAAACTCTGTCTCTGAGATTCGATTCAGCAGTGGTGCACAGAGGCTAAGTTTTCGACATCATTACTAAGTATCTTACAAATCCAGAAAGGGAGAGGAAAATGAAATATTGTACTGAGAAGGCAAGACTTCTAGAGGGAGGAAGTCAGGTTTCTGTTGGCCATCTGAAGACTCAGAACTATACCACAGCACAAAATTAATTATTATTACATAAATTTATAAAGTGTAATTTGGCCATGTTTCTGCCAACTTTTCAAACTCAGCTGCTACTTCTAGGGATGCCCAATGCTCCATACAAACTTTGCTTTGAGATGCTTCAAAAAAGTGTAATTTATTGTTCCATGGGAAGATTGGAGAAATAGAACTTAATGGGATACTCTTAGCCGTGCCAGAACTCCAATTATATATAATCTGAATTATTATTATTTTTCTTCCAAATCAAATATTTTCAGCTATCTTTGGAATTGTGATAAAGTTCTATGTCAGGAAACACCTGAAAGAGATGAAAATTACATTCAAACTGAGAGAGAAAAAGCCCTTTATAATTTTCAAGGAGATTGATTTTGAACTTAAAAGTCTTACACAAACCAAGTGTCCAATAGATGTGAATGCAAACTAATGCCAACTTTGTCTGCAAAAAACTTACATCCCGTTCTTCTTTTCTGAAGAGGCAAATTGAGACTACGCTCAATTTATAAGAGGAGGTAAATGAGTATGAGGAAAACATGAAGCCCAGGAATCAGGGAGATTAATCTAGAAGTGCAGAGAAAATTGCTCTGCAGTAAGAGTTGTGCAGTGAGCTGAGACAGCACCTAAGGCAAGTTGGTGAAGAAAATATGAGAGATGAGGTGCAGTTTCTGCTCTAGGCAGAAACTGGACCACATGCGATAGAAGATGTGATTAAGAAAGATGGGATTAAGGTTAAGTTTTATGTATATAGTAAGCAAATTTATTGCTGGTCAAAAAGAGAGGCAATCAGAAAGTTCAAGGAACACAAAAGCTATACCAAAAATCATGGGACCATTTGTGAAGCAAATTTAAATGCACCATAATTTTAAGCTATTGATGGGGCTTAAGGAAATTTTACCTTGATCTAGGAAAACTCTCCTTCAAGTGACATATGGGTTATACCTTTGTTTCCATAAGGGGAGAAATGTAGTATTTGGGGTACAGTGATTGACATTTCTAGAGTTTTTAACTCATAGAATCAATCTATTGACAAAATGGAAAAATACTATTTGGAATATAGCATAAATACTAACAGTTTTCACAATAGTCTTGACAGTTAAATTGTTAAAAATAGCCATGATGATTTAATATTAAGGATATAATAGAATTTAGGGAGTTAAAGATTTAGGGAAGTATAGTCATTTTAGAGAGTCTGGAACTTAAGGGAATACCAAAAGTTGATGGAACAAGAAAATTACTTTAAAATATTATTTATTGTTAAAGCAACTAACATAGAACTATAAATAATACAAATAGTTAATAAAACAAATTGTTCATAATAATACAAATATATAAACGAGTTTGGGAAATGGGAATGGAGAATAAGATGATTGTGCTAATTTTTTCCCTTTCATTAGAATATCCAATTATATTGCATAAAGTTGTTAAATTGTGAAGTAGAAAAATATATAATGTTTTCTCTAAGTCATAGGAAAGTATAAATTGGAAATTTAAAATCTTCTATATTAGATGATTTTTCTATATATTTCTGTGAAAAATAGAATCAGAGGCTGGAATGAACATAATAGAGTTCTGTTTAGGATACGGGTAAATAGAACTCATGAGCCCTGTTTAAAAGACTTTAAGACTCCATATTATCTAGTGATATTTTTTATAATTATTGATACATTTAGATAGTTATTCACATTCTATGATAAAATATAGGATATGTTACCTGAAAATAACAAATAATAATGTCAGTTGTCAGTAGAGATTTATCTAACAAGTGAGGAAGTCTTGACAATAAAGTATAGAAGGCTTGAAGGATTGATTTTATACTTATAAAATTAATTAAATTAATTAAATGAATACATTAAATTTATTAAATTTAAATTTAATATTTTCCCTTTAAGACTTGGTGTTGAATCTTTACAATTGCCTTTAGCATTATATTTAGAAAGATTTGTGTTAGATGTTTATAACTACCCACATCTTTTTGCTTTTCATTATAGGATATATAGAATTTTATATAAATGTTTAAAAATATGTGTGGCTTATCTTCATCCATCATAAATTGCTGCTTCTCCTGCATAAATAAGTAAGCAAGTAGCTATTCCTGGGTTAAGTCTACAATGTCATTATTTTAATACACAATTTTATTAATCGTAGAGAAGATTTAAAGCAGACAGCAAGACTTACATTTTTAGGAAATAACTTCCTCACATTCCCTGACTTTCAAAAACTGCATCATGTCAGGCTGTGAATAGACATTACTTCTTCAAATGAATCCCGGAACAATTTCTCAGCTTTGAACACATTGAAGGCACCTTATCTTCCTTTACATTTCAGCAGATGGCTGCAGGCTTTCTTAAAGATATCCTTCAGGCTTTTGATTTGAGTTGCTCATGGATCTGTCACTTTGTCATGGTGGTTGCTCTATCATTTTGCTTTTTATAAAAGTAGGAAATGAGACTGCAAACTGGTGATGGATGAAATTTAAAAGGATGAAACAGTTGATTGGTTTGAAGTTGTTCAGAAAAGGTCTGAGAAGCTCCCTTCAAGTTGAAGGCCTCTTGACTTCCAGTCCCATGAAATCATAAAATATGTTGGAAACAAATGGAGACAATTTGATGGGCAAACCCTGACAACCTTGTGGTGGGCTGGACATTTAACACTTTGCCAGTGCAAGACAGGAATCACATATGAATGTGGAACATATGGCTCACTTAAACTGCTTTAACAATTCAGCTTAAAACAGTGAATTCAGTCAAATTTTTAGTTTTTGATAATAACTCAAAAGTTTGACGATTTTTCTTCAATGATTAAGCTGATTGTTTTGTATATTTTAAAATGCTTCTATTTGAGAAAATAAGTAATAAAGGATATCTGAAATCTCCTAATATTAAATGCAAAGTTTAGGTGTAAGTCTAGTTTAGCACTTATTTAACCCCAAGAAGTTTATGTATCAATGGTTTAATCAGGTCTTACTTCCTATATTTCAGCAAAGCTTTATTATGAATACTCAACTACCTTTAAACTTTTTGTGATGGCTTTTAAAATCAATTTAGGCCAACAAGCATAGAAACATACAATGTTATAGCTGTGGTGGAGTATGTAATTGATGAGCCCTTTCTGAGACTTCAATTTGACAGAGGGTGACAGTTTAGCTCTGTTGAGAAAACAAAATGTCAAATATGAGAATTTGCAAACTGAACCACTTTCCTAAGGCACAAGGAAGGATGAAACTATAAAGATCTAACAGAGCAGCCGGAGTATGGGAGGAATTGCACATATTAGCAATCCATTATGTAAAAAAATCACAGAAGGAAAATATTATTCATCAGGTATAGAAAAAAAATTTAACTGCAATAATATAGAGTTTTTAAAACTGAACTTTCCTTGTCTACGTTACTAGGGTGATATAAAAAAAGTTGATAGTGATTGTCAAGTTAGCCCAATAGTCATTAAGACATCAACCAACTAAACAGGGTAACTCTTTTTATCACATAATTCATGGTTCTTAATACATGCCATCATAGTTATAGAAATTCTCTTATATTTATTTTATATTTATATATTTTATTATATGTTAATACTATGTGAGTGATTTAGTATAAATTTATCTTTCATGTTGAAACACACACAAACAAGGAATAAAAAATCTAGGATTGCATTATTTGTTAATTAAAATATTTAATTTAGTTAATGAATTAATTGATTTAATAAAAATAAAATCAGGATCTGCTCCATATGGTGGGACTTCAAACACAAAATTTGATTCTCCTGATTTGTTTTCCAGGAACTACCCAAACATAAATAAAAGCATTTTCAAATTTCTTTTGTTCATCTTTCCTTTCCCCTCTCTTTTCTTCCTCCTTTCTCCTCACCCTTTCTGCTTTTCTTTTTTTCCTTCCACGCATATTTATTTAAGGCTTCTATGTGCCAGGCTGTTATAGGTACTTGGGATACATTGTGAACAAAAGTCCTTTTATAAGTCATATTCCAGTAACACAAAATCTTTCCTATCAGGAGAGTTCCCCTTCCAGATGGTGGTGTGAGGGGCTCCACAGACCTGCTTCCTGTGAAATAAAAAAACTACAGTTTACTGTTAAATCACAACCATTTAAAGTTTCAGGAAGTTGTCCTACAGGCATACAGCAAATGAAGAGCCATTTATTGAGGAAAATCTATTCAATCTCAATAAGACCAATTGAAACTGAGTGAGGCCCTGTGGGGCTCCCGGTCACAGAGGCCCTTTTGTCCCCCATTTCTTGTAGGCAAGACTCCAGCCTCCATGACCTTCCCTGAGTCCTAAAGGTCAGATTCAAACAGGGAGGAGCAGCCAAGAAAACATGTGAGGCAAGATTAAAGGGACCAGAGAAGCTCATCAAGATTAGGAGACCACCTGAGATGAGATTAAGAGACTGCAGACCCTGCTCACCTCCTAATCTTGTCAGAGACCCCATCTTTGAACCATTGTTATAAAACCTCTCACCAAATCCTCCCTGGTTGGGACACATAGTTTTCGAGGGCAGGAGGTCACTGTGTCCCCCTTTGCCTAGCAAAGTAATAAAGCTATCCTTTTCTACTTCACCTAAACCTCTGTCTCTGAGATTTGATTCAGCACTGGTGTACAGAGAGGCCGAGCTTTCGGTAACACAGTGAGAGTCTGTGTGTTTTAAGCCATAATGCCCTGCCTTCATTTCTCACCTTCCCATATGCATGGGTTCATGTGTGTGGCCAACAAGTCGGGTCTTTCTCTCCCCTCAGTTCCCAGTCAAGGAATATGGAAGCCAACCAGGAGGGGCAAGTTACAAGTATTTTTCATTATTTCCACCTCTGAGTTGTAGAGGCTAAATTTCTGATAAGTGTGACTGAGAAGTTGGGGCCTCCCTTCCTCCACCCAGCCCCTACACATAGAGCTGTCTGTCCCAGGCATGCTGAGAATACTGTGTCTCAATCACTTTTGTCCCAGGTGCACATATGCACATATGGCTGAGCTTCCTTGCTTGGAGAAGCAGAGGAAAGATATACAAAGAAACAGAAACATGTGATTGCTACACAGGAAACAATGCAGCCAACAGAAACTAACTGTGAGAAGGCCAAGGTGCTGGATTTAGAAGAAAAACCCTTCAAAGCAGTCATTATAAATGTGATCAAAGAATTAAAGAAGCCCATGCATAAAGAAGTAAAGGAATATATAATGACAATGTCTCATCATACAAAGAATATCAATAGAGAGTTAGAATTTACAGAAGAGACCAAATGGAAATTCCAGAGATTAGATAAACAAAGTAAAAATTTTATTAGAGGAGCTGAAAAGTAGCTCTGAACTGGCAGAAGAAAGAATGAGTAAACTTGAAGATAGATCAATGGAGATTATGGAATCTGAAAAACACAGAGAAAAAACAATGAAGAAGAATGAGCAGAGCCTCATAGAAATATGAGACATCATTGACATATGTGTAATGGAAGTATCAGAAGAAGAGAAAAAAAGGAGCAAAGGGAGGGCTGGGGTACCTGCACAGCGACTGCCCCACCATGGAAAAAAAATGCTCTGAGCTTTAGAAGTAGTCACTGTATGTTGTACAAGCATCTGTGGACATATATAAATAAACATTATATAATGCTTCTACTAAAAAAAAAAAAGGAGCAGAAAAAAATATTCAAAGAAATAATGCTGAAACTTCCCAAATTTGATGAAAACCACTAACCTACACATCCAAGAAAACAAACTCTAAGTAGAATAAAGATACCCACACACAGACACATTATATTTTTCATGATGAAAGCCAAAAACAAAAATAAATTTTTAAAGCAGCAAGAGAATGATAAATTGTAGCATACAAGGTGTATTAGTTTCCTAGGGCTGCTGTAACAAATTACCACAAACTGGGTGTCTTAAAACACCAGAAATTTAGAGAATATTATGCTTAGTGAAATAAGTCAGAGAAAGACAAATACCATATATCACTTATATATGGAATTTAAAAAATAATACAAAAGAATGTATATATGAAACAGAAACAGACTCTCAGAGACATAGAAAACAAACTTGTGGTTACCAAAGGGGAGAGGGAGGGGTGTCAGGACAAATTAGGGGTCTGGGATTAACAGATACAAACTACTATATATAAAATAGATAAGTAACAAGGATTTGCCATATGGCATGGGGCATTACACCCAATATCTTGTAATAACCTATAATGGAACATAATGTGCAAAAATACTGAATCACTAAGCTGTACACCTAAAATTAACACAATATTGTAAATCAATTATACTTCAATTAAAAAAACCCAGAAAGTTAGTCTCAAACAGGTTGGAGGCTAGAAGCATGGAATAAAAGTGTGACAGAACCATGATCTATCTAAAATCTGTAGCAGAGAATTCTTCCATACTACTTCTAGCTTCTGGTGTCTGTCAGCAATCCTTGTCTTTCCTTGGATTGTAGATGCATTACTCCAATCTCTGCCTCCATCATCACCTGACTGTCTTCTTTTCATGTATCTCTCATAAGGACACAAGTCTTACTGGATTCAGGGACCTTTCTATTCCAGTATGACCTCACTTAACTAATTACAACTTCAATGACTCCATATTCAAATAAAGTAACATTCTAAAGTACTAGGAGTTAGGACTTCAATGCGTCTTCAACAGATCTTCATTATATCTTCAACATATAACAAGCATAGTTGTGACACAAGAGAAAACCAAACCTATTTTAGAAATAACCCAAAAGTCCATCAAATGATGAATGGATAACCAAAATGTAATATATCCATACAACCATATATTATTCAGCAATAAAAAGAAATGAAGTACTGATTAAAGCTAAAACATATTCACCTGTAAAAAAAAAAATATTCTAAATAAATGAAGCCAGTCACAAAAGACCACATATTGCATATATTTTATGATTCCTTTTGTACAAAATGTGCAGAATAGGGAACTCTATAGACCCAGAAAGTGGATTAGTGTTTGCCTAGGGCTGGGGCTGGAGGTTGGGGGAAAACCGGGAGTGACTGCTAATGAGTATGGCGTTTCTTTTAAAAAATATATAAATGTTCTAAAATTGGTGTAATGATTGCCCAACTTTGTGTATATACTATAAACCACTGAATTGTACACTTTAATGACGTAAATTTTACAGTACATGAATTGTATCTCAATAGACTCTTATTAAAAATCCCGTAAATCACCAGGTTGTTATTAAAAATCCCATAAATCACCATGCTTCCTACCAAAAGATGATTGCTATTGGCCAAAAAAAAAAACACCAAAATATGTTTTGTTTGTGGGCTTTGTAACCAGCTGAGTATACATTTTATAGCCCACAGAGGGACATTAAATAGTGTATTTATTAATGAGTTGCTCAGTTTTGACCAAATGAGAATGTTTATATGGGAAAATTAAACATGATTTAAAATGTTTATCTGATACCAAAAGAACAAAAACAATTTTAAAAACCTCATGAAAGCTAAGTTCTTGAAACCTAAGAGCATCACGAGTATGTATTAATCTAATTACACATCAAGATAAATGCATTTTTACAGTACTCTTAATTATCTTTCAAACTACAATAGCATTCAAGTAATTTTAAATGCTCTCTGATGACTTGGGTTTTTTTTTCTGAATGAGAGTATTTTAAAGTACATGGGAAAGTCTATAAAATACTATATATATATATCAAATATTATTTCCTATTTGAATACTATATGACTATTTTAATTAAAAAAATGGTGCTCACCTGACATTTTCCCCCAAAAGTCACACAAGCCAATATGTATGACTCAAGTTCAACAACAGCTTCTCTATTTTAGATGGAGATACTATGAATAACAGGTTTCTTTTTCACTCGTTTCTGATAAAAACTCGTTTCAGATTTTTACCTGAAAGAGAAACAGCTCCCTAAAATTTTATCTGTAAGAAATGCTCTAATTTTTTAAAAAAAGTCTGCCTCAGCATCAACTGATATGGTTGTTCATAGCTTGCTTTATTGAAGAAGGTAAAAATGATAATAACTGATTTGTTTCTTTCTTATAATGAATTCTTTAAGAATAATTTTCTATTTTAACAGTTGCTTTTTTGGATTTCTGGTCCAAGTTGGCATAAACCAGCCTTGGAGAATGCAACTCATCTTCTAGCAAGACAGTGCAATACATTTGATTATTAACATTTGTTCCTTTCTTCAACGAATGTTCACCATTCTGAAGTACGAACATGCATACACACACAAACACACACACACACACACACACACACACATCTTCGTTATTGTCTTTCCTTGAAAGGATCATAGAAATAAAATCTAGCCCTTTTTCCTTCATGAAACTTCAAATATGCGAAGATGACATTATTGTTGCTAATTTTTCTTTTTTTTTTTGATTGAACTATAGTTGATTTACAGTGTTGTGTTAATTTCTGCTGTACAGCAAAGTGACTCTGTTATAAATATATATACATTCTTTTTCATATTCTTTTCCATTATGGTTTATCACAGGATATTGAACATATTTCCCTGGGCTATACAGTAGGACCTTGTTGTTTATCCATTCTCTGTATAATGGTTTGCATCTGCTAATCCCTAACTCCCAATCCATCCACCTCCCAACCCCATCTCCACCTTGGCAACCACAAGTCTGCTCTATGTCTGTGAGTCTGTTTCTGTTTCATAGGTAGGTTCAGTTGTGTCATGTTACTAATTTTTCTATTTCAATTTTCATTCTCAGTTTTTAAAACCATAACCCACTTCACAATTGTCTTAGTTTAGGTTTCACCTAAAAGAAACCCTAGGCAAGGGATTGGGTGTCTGTAGTTTACTCAAGTGATGACTCCTGGAAACCCAAGTGAGGGAGTGGGGAACAGACACAGGACAGGAGATAAGCTAATGGTAAGTGTGTCAGTGAGGCAGGTACCACTGTGGACAACCAACATTGACACCTGTCTCTGGGACCTTCTGAAATACCATGCTTAGCATACTTTAGATTTGTCGGACAGAGTGTAGGGAAACGGGGGCTTTGATACACTAACTTCCTGACCCATCTGCTGCATTACCCAAGGTGTTGACCATGTTCTACTGCAGGATTCACCTCACAGGAGCCAAGGCTGGAGGAAGCTCTGACCTTGAGATAAGCCCTGTAGTTGGAAAGGTGTCGTGTTTTCCAGAACATGTTGCAGCTAGTGGTTACAGGTGGGTGTGGACATCACTGGTATCTGCTTCCACATTGTTTTGAGTGTTCTCTCCACAGACATTATTTTATATCCTTCCTAAAGCACAGTTATCGCACATAACATCGCAGTCAGATGGCCTCGACCAGTGCTGAAGGAAGCAGAATTCCACTTTCTTTAATTGCAGCTTGATGTGCCTCACTGATTTTTTAAAAAATTTTATTTTATATTGGAGTATAGTTGATTAACAATGTTGTGTTAGGTTCAGATATACAGCAGCATGATTCAGTTATACATTTAAATGTATCTATTCTTTTTCAAGTTATTTTCCCATTTAGGTTATTACAGAGTATTGAGCAGAGTTCCCTGTGCTATAGGTTGTTGGTTATCTATTTTATTTATTTATTTATTTATTATTATTTTTAACATCTTTATTGGAGTATAATTGCTTTACGATGGTGTGTTAGTTTCTGCTTTATAACAAAGTGAATCAGCTATACATAACATATATCCCCATCTCCTCCCTCTTGCATCTCCCTCCCACCCTCCCTATCCCACCCCTGTAGGTGGTCTGGTTATCCAGTTTAAATATAGCGTGTGCACATGTCAATCCCAAACTCCCATCTCACTGACTTTTAATAAGGTTGTTTTGATGAAATTCTTGTTTTCTTTAATGTGCTTTACACATGTTGATGATGTCCACTGGTACATTTCTGAGTTAAGCACAAACTCTAGATTCATCCCAATTACTTACACGCATATGTATATATCTACTGATTGTGCATGTGTGTAGACACACATAAACTCACCTGCAAGCAGACACATTCACAGCTGCTTGATATGCTGTGTGATGGTGTGTGTTTTTTTATAGTGGACATCAGGATGTCTCCATATAAAATGGTGTGTGTTATTTTCTCCCCACGCCATCTTCCTTTCAATACGTTGGGTTCAGTTGCACCCTAGACTGATGTCTTCAACTTTTATGCTGCCACATACACTGCCCACAGTGCCCTTCCTTGGTCTTCTTCCCCTTCTTCTCTGTTCACTATAGGTTAACTGACTAGATAAGGCCACGCATTGAACTGCAATAAGGAGTTCATGGCAGGTAACAGCTTAATGTGCTCCTCTCAGATAGTAATTGATCTTTTTAACAATAACTTTTAGGCACTTAATTTTAAAAAATTGTGGAAATTTTGCATACCACCACAGGTGTAGTTTAAAAAGACTTTGTTAATAGCTTTGCAATTTCTGTGTTTCTTAAATTATACTACTTCTATGAATGCCCAGGAATAGAGTAGATTATTTCCAGAAAGATAAAATAATATTTTCAAGATTCTCCTGGAAAATGTTGAACTATTTTACCCATTCTTTGCAGGATGGTTGATGGTGGGCTGAACTCAGCAAGATAAATAGAAGTGAAGCCAGAGTAAATGAGACTGATAGGATCAAAATGGTAATGCAATGGTAATACAGTCTTCTTTTTTTATATTTACAATGAAAATTTATCTCTCAGATACTCATTTACCTTGGAAAACCTGATTATTGACACTAAAGCAATAAGAGAGAAATATAACTGAAAGATAATTTTAATATATATATATTTCTAAAAAGCTCTTTGTTATCAAGAGAAATACTAATGTGAAGTGTCACTTTTTTGAAAAGTGAACTTGAAGAATCAGATATCTTTAATATTTCTCTTATTCTAATTCTATATAACATGTGAAGAGATCACAGCCACAAGAAGTGCGTGGGGTTCTGTGCTCCTGGCAGGAACTGTGGGGCCATCAAAAAGGAAGAAACCAGGGCCTGAGATAGAAGAGGGTAGCTTCCCATTTCCCATTTTGGGTAGTCAGGGTCTCAGATCAAGCTTGTGTTGAGAATGGGAAAGGGGTGAGAATGAAATTTCATGTTATATTAAGCTTTCAAACTGAACTTTAATATGTAAAACTGGCCAGTAAATTACGGGATGCATGGGAAATTTTAAGTGATGAGAAAAAGAAATTCAACTAATGTATTTGAAGACTGTAGGAAAATTAAAAACATTTCATGTTATACCTCATTTATTGAGACAGGGCTACTAAATAAAATAGTACACTCATGCACAAACACATGCATTTACATGCATGGGTAAATACTCACAAGTGCACACTTGAACACATATATAAACATTTGAAAATGGAATACTACACAGCAGCTAAAGAAATGAAGTACATCTTTAGATCAACATTGATTGAGCATGATGAGATATTGTTTATAAGAAGAAAGCTGTAGGGGCTTCCCTGGTGGCGCAGTGGTTGAGAGTCCGCCTGCCGATGCAGGGAACACGGGTTCGTGACCCGGTCCGGGAGGATCCCACATGCCGCGGAGCAGCTGGGCCCGTGAGCCATGGTCGCTGAGCCTGCGCGTCCGGAGCCTGTGCTCCGCAGCGGGAGAGGCCACAACAGTGAGAGGCCCGCGTACAGCAAAAAAAAAAAAAAAAAAGAAGAAGAAAGCTGTAGAATGAGGTAAATAGTGCATTACCACTTATGCAAAACACACATAAAATGATACTGCTGTGTGCATGTGTGTGTACATGCATGTATATTTTGGAAAAAGGCTGGATGCACAGACACCAACTTCATAATGATGATTTGCCTCTGGGAGGGAAGAGTTGGAATTACGGTGGACAAAAGAGCTATGGGTTTATTTGCAATATATTAATTTTTAATATGACACTTTAATATGTTACTTATGTGATTTTAAAAGTACATGTGTATTTTCATATGAAATTCATATGAAAATATGTCAAAATATCAACAGTGGTTAAGTCCCTATGGCAGGAAGATGAATGATTGTACTCTCGCTTAGTTTATTATTTAAAATAAGAATCATCACAAAATGGTTGTTTGCCATTTTTTTTTAAAGAAAGAGATATTTAATACATCTAGCTCAAATGATAAGACACAATGATTTTTTTTATCCCACAGGAAAATTTCACTGTGAAATGTGTTGCCGTTTGGCTTCAATGCAGCGTGGGATTATGGAATTGTACAACACGGGAAGTGATCCTCTTACACAAAGCTCTCTGCTCTTCCTCTGTAATATGTTCCCCAGGTACCCTCCCCATGATTTTTCCTCAAAGAAACCCTCCTCAGCTAGAATTTTTACCTCTCTATCCAAAAATACCATCCATACTACTCCTTACTAGGCTTATAACTAGCTGTATATTTTCTAATTTGCTTAACACTCTATGATCCTAGAAATAATATGTTATTTATTTTGTTCTCCAGTCTCTAAAAAGTAAGGCCATGAAGACAGAGACTTTGTATGTTTTCTTCATTGCTATATCCCTTTTGCCTAGAAAAGTGTATGGATCATATCGGTATGCAGTAAATATTTTAAAATAAATTGTGACTTTTTACTTCTGAAGACTAAAATACCTTAGTATGTCACAGTTGTATGCCACTGTCCACTTCTGTCTGTAGCAGAAATCTCTCTCCAATTCCTAGGCCAAAAATCACCCACCAGTAAGCTTAGTATGAGAATTACTCCCCTAAAATTGCTCTGAATGTAGCCCTCTCTTCTTAAAATTATTTAGTGCTTTTTATCTGGAGTTCAGTCAAGCCTTTCAAATTTTGATATCTGGCATTTGAGCTGGCTTCCTATGAAACAGTAACAAATTTACAAGGGAACCCCATCTCTTTTTTTTTAAAATTTTATTGGAGTGTAGTTGATTTACAATGTTGTGTTATTTCAGGTGTACAGCAAAGTGATTCAGTTATACATATACATATATTCATTATTTTTCAGATTCTTTTATCATATAGGTGATCACAGAATACAGAGTAGAGCTCCCTGTGCTATACAGTAGGTCCTTGTTGGTTATCTACCTTAAATATAGTAGTGTGTGTATGTTAATCCTAAGCTCCTGATTTATCCCTCCCCCCAGCATCTCCCCTTTGGTAACCGTAAGTTTGTTTTCAACATCTGTGAGTCTGTTTCTGTTTTGTAAGTAATGCCATTTGCAGCAACATGGATGGACCCCCATTTCTTTTTAAAAAATCCTCAGGCAACAGCAGTGATTCAAAGGAAGAGTCCCCATCCACTGTGCTGAGACAGACACATCACTTTCCAGCCTGCTTGCAGAGTTCAGGGTAACACTGAGGCAGAGATGAAGGACAATGGCCACCCATGATAGGAGCATTTAACCTCATTCACCAGAGCAGGAAAAACATCACAGATGCTTTTATTTATTTGTTATTAAGCATCTGAGATTATCCACATGTGACCAGGGTACCATTTTTCTCAGTAAATCAATTTTCACCTATCATGAAAGCTATTTAAGTTTTCACTGTTACCAAAACTGGCTCCAGCATTAGGAAATCTCATTTAGTGAACTAACTCTAACTGTAGTCATAGGCAACAGAGTTAGATCCAGTTGCACAAGGAACAGAGATAGCTTAGCTGCCAATTCTTCAGAAACTTTCTTCAAAATGTTACAGGAAATATATGTGAGTCAGAAACATGGAATATAATTGACAGAGCACAGCAGTAATTCTGTTCCTCTACCACAATTCCTAAGCCCGAGATGACATTTTCCAAGTAAACAGCTTTATCAAAGATGGTCCAATCATAAACTTTCTCATGGTGGCCACAAGATAAAATGACTTTTATTTTTGACAGACACAAGATTTGTTAAGTTCTGATGTTATCCAATTGGACTTTGTCACAAACAAAAAAATAATCAAGCAAACAGCACCTCTTTCCTTCAACAATAACCAAGCAAAAACAGGTCACATTTATTTTTTTCCAGGTTGGACACATAAAATATCCTGGTTCAACTTTGCTTTTTGTTCCAGTTCATATTACAAGATGTGTTGCTTCCCATTTTCCAATGAAATTGTAACAAAGTCTTCGGAGTATTTTTTTTTCTTTTTTTACATTTTATGACTTAAAGCAGGCCCAGCATAAACAGGCATACGTATACAACTGGGGAAAAGGGAAAGGTTCAAACTTTAAATACTCCTCTGCAGTCTCCTTGAGGTTTCTGCCCTCTTTTACCTCCAAGGGAAGATCCAAGTGTTCCAGGCAGCACTGGGCTTTTATGTGCAGGATTAGGAGAAGGCAGAGAAATAGATGAAGGTTTGCTAAGAGCAAGAATGAATCAGTCCATTAATTTGCTTTTCAAAGTAACCAAAGGTCATCTTGCAGATTAATGGTCTGAGATTGGAAATGGGTCGGGTTACAAATTGAGAGTGAGGAGCTGAGAGAGAAAAGGTGCAGAATCACACAAAGGTTAGTCGTGGTGAGAATAAAGTTATTACTGGAAGAAGTTGAGATGGCAACTTGGGTTATCAACTGGATCATTGTGGTATGGGATATTATATATATATGTGTGTGTGTGTGTGTGTGTGTGTGTGTGTTATTATGCAACACAATTATGTTTGTGTTACAGCCTAAGGGCAGTCTATTTTCTGTACATATTACCGATAATTCTAGATGTCATGGCATACCTCCTGACAATGCATAGATCGTCAACAGCCATCCTACTAGCAGTACATTGGAGTAAAACAATAGTTCAGATACATAATATAATACTTTTTTTCTACACAAAGATGATTTTCAAGGAGCGGCTAGAATTTGATGAAACAAAATTGCATGATGAGATAGATCCCCTGAAACCATCTAGACTTGAATGTTAAAGCCACTTCTAAAATATAATCTTCTTTGCTTTTACTTGTCACATGACTAGCTAAGAGGAATTTGGTCTGAATAATTTCATTAATTTTTCACATGGCTAGTTTGACTAACTAAGTCACTCTTGCCCATACCTTGTCAAACTTTTCTAATGCTGTCATAGTTAGTTTTATGCTCAGATTTTCAATATCTCATAAAGAATGTGATTGAAATCTTTTGGCAATTGAATGCTGAAGAAGAAAGCCATCTTTAAAATAAATTATTTTAGAACAAGTTACCTGATTGTCTAATGATTGCCTTTAAACCTTTAAACAGCTTTCTTATATGCAGAGTAACTTATCAAATTTAGATTGTAAATTTTATTTAGATTAAGTACCTGTAGAACACTAACAAATTTTATGAAACTTTTCATAACACAAATTTTAGCTGTTGAATAAATGTTATTTCATACTAGTACTTAAAATGTATTTATTCATTCTGCTTGTATTAGTTTTCTATTGCTACTGTAACAAATTACCACAAATGTGGTGGCTTAAATCAGCACAAATTTATTACCTTGCAGCTCTTTATATCAAAAATCCAATATGGGTCTTTCCGGGCTAAAATCAAAGTGTCAGCAAGGCTGCATTCCCTTTTGGAGTCTCAAGGGAACAATCCCTTTCCTTGCCTTATTCATCTTCTAGAGGTCACCTGCATCCCTTGTCTCCTGGTCCCCTTCCTTTATCTTCAAAGCCAGCTGCAGGGGGTCTAGTCCTCTAATTCCATTACTCCTACCTCTTCTTCAGCCTCCCTCATCCATATCAAAGACTCTCGTGATTACATTGAGCCCACCCAGAAAATCCAGGATCATCCCTCTGTCTTAAGGTCAGTGAATTAGCAACCTTAATTCCATCTGCTACCTTAATTCCCTCTTTCTGTGTAACTTAACTTCGTCATAAATTCTGGGAATTAGGGTGTAGATGTCTTCAGGGACCATTATTCTAATTACCACACCACTAGCCTTTAAATTTTCTTGTAATATCTAAAATTTGCACCACATTTTTTTCTGCCCAAGAAAATGCCCCTGTGTCCATTTAAAATGGATAACCAACAAGGCATAGCACAGGGAACTCTGCTCAACATTATGAAACAACCTAAATGGGAAAACAATTTGAAAAAGAATAGATACATGTATATGTATAACTGAATCACTTTGCTCTACACCTGAAACTATCACAACATTGTTAATCAACTATACTCCAATATAAATTAAAAAGCTAAAAAAAAAAATGCTCCTGCAAACAATTGTATTATGTGCTTTTACCAGATTATTACATATTTGATAGTATTTCTGAATTACTGTGACATGTCATTTATTAATTTAGAGGCCCTAATTCTTTTGTCAATATTATGAAACACATTATTTATAAGCTATATCTCATTTTATAATTCAATTTGTTCAATTATGTTGCATAAGATTGTAATTTACATTCAGAACAGATAAGTAAGCAACACAAAGGCATTTAGGTAGGAATTAAAAATTTCATCATAATTAAAGTTAAATAGAGAATTTAAAACGCTGGTTTATGTAATTGTTTCTCAAATTTTATGACTTTATAATAATTCCACTTATATTATTGTACTGCTCCATGAGATAAGACAGAAATTTGAATGTGTATAAATGACTTGATTGAAGAGCTAAAAGAAGGATCTATGAGACTGGAATGCCAATCAGAAGGGGTCTAGTGAAACACAGAGTGGAACACAACTAAGGAATGCACTCATAGTATAATTTCGTGTGGTTTCACTGGCTAGAAAGAACTAATTAGCTCTGAGTTAGAGAATGTATAGCTATGCATAAAAGAATTTAGCAGTACATTTAGTTATCAGAAATTATGAAAAAAGAAATGTATCTTTCAAAAGAGAAAGCTATGCTAAATGGAAAAAAAAAGAAAAAAAGGAATGAAAAGAAAAGAAAGGGAAAGAAAAATAAAAGAAAAAAGGAAAGGAAAGGGAGAAAAAGGGGCCATAAAGGAAGAAAGAAATTGTATGTACTATATGTGCCAAATACTAAAAGTAGCTATAAGTTGAGAATATTGCAAAATCTGATTAAATAGAATGCATTTTTTTAATCACAGAACTGGTAAATTAGGCATGGTGTGTGTCTTATTTCAAAGCACTAAGTTTGTTATTACAGTGATATACGCCTGCCGCTTTTCTTATCAAACCAGAAAATCTATCATGCAGAGTCCATTTTTCAATCAGATCTAAATCTTTTCTCTTACATCACCAGCCATATCCATGTTGATGCAATTCCTCTAGGCAAAGCTACCCGACTAGAAATACAGAACCCAAAGCAGAAAGAAATAGCCTTGTAACAAATATGTATTCCAGGGCACTAAAGATGCTTATCTAGAGTTAAGTACAAAAGAAGTATATTTATATAGTCTGAAAACTCCAAAACACAGATGCTTCTAGGAACAATTCTTGAATAAAAATTAAATTAGGCAGTTTAAGCTTAATATTTCATTTCAAATCCTTTCCCAAGCCTTACAAGGCCTCACACTATGCTTATAGATCAATACAGCGTTGACTTTTATTCACAGCTTTACGTACTCATGTTTTGAAGAGCTGTCATTTGGTAATTCTGAAGTTACGTATTTTAATTTTCATTGATCTAAATTTTACTTAACCTCATTCAAAAAAATCAATGATAAGCCACGAATTTATCTTCAGAGTAAATAAACTCAGAACCCAAAGTCTTTTGCTGTTAATGTTGTCATCTCAGCAAAGTTAATGAAGGAACAATTCACGTGGAACTTCAGTCAGTGAGCCAAAAGCATATCTGAAATATTTTTCCTCCTATGTGTAAAGATAACATCTTAAATTTTCATGGAAATAATCATTTTCTTTCTAGGAGTATCCCTTTTCCCAATGTAAATAAAGCTACAGACCTGAGAAAGACAGGAAGAATTTTGGGTGAACGTTAAAACGCTGGTGTATTAAAAATAGTGCAAGTATCTTAGGAAATAATTGTAACAGAAAGATTGAAATTTTGGCAACAGTAAACAAGCTTATTTCTTATATTTATGCCAGAGAGTTGATATAAATATCTTTAAGGTTTGGGTGTTGTTATTGTTTATTGGCTTTAGAAACATAAAGAAGAACACAAAGAAATGTAGAGGAAATAATAATTCCCTGCTCTGGCCACTTATCTTACTTTTTTCCTCCAAATAATGGATGAAAATATACATGACTATCTACCCACATGTCTGATTAGAGAAAGAAGATGTGGAGTGCTTAGTACTCAGTGGCTGAAAAACTTGACTGTATAATCTGGGAACATCCAGAAATGTATCTGGGAACCACTGAAAATTTTACAATTTTTAACACTTTCTTTAAACGTCAGAAAATAGTACATATTCATCATATAGATTTAAACAGAAAAATGTCAAAATTGATCAGCTACAATAACCTCACAATGGTGGCATGTTCCCTCTTCTTCTATTTTCTACATAACATATTTTTATTAAATTTACTGGTACATAATTCACAAAGAATAAAATCAATAGATTTTTACTATACAGTAATTAATGTATTCTGGCAAATATATGTGTATACCCATATAACTATCACCCCAATCAAGATGTGGAACGTTTTCATCACCCCAAAAATTCCCCATGCCTCTTTCCAGGCTATATCTTGTACCCTCAATCCCAGCAGCCACTGATCTGATTTTTACTATCACAGCTTAGTTCTGACTATTCTAAAACTTCAGATAAATGAAATTATACAGTACATATTCTTTTGTGTATGGATTCTTTCACTCAAAAACATAATTCTGAGTGAAAATTATGAATTTTGAACAAAATTATGAATTATGAACAAGATTCATTCATCTTGTTGCTTACATCAGTACTTTGTTAATTCTTATTGTCAAGTCATGTGTCACTGTACTACAATGTGTTTACCCATTCTTCTAATGATAGATATTTGAGTCCTTTCCATTTTTAAAAATTGTTATAATTAAAGCTACTGTGAACATTTTTGTGCAACTCTTTGAGTAGGCATATTTTTATTTCTCTTGGGTTAAAAACTAGGAATAACATTGCTGGGTTGTTTGGTAAGTTTATGATTAACTTTATAAAACATTGCCAAACTGTTGTCTAAAATGACTGCACCATTTTAGATTCTTAACAGCAATTTACAGGAGTTCCAATGGCTCCCAATCTTAACCAACATTTGGTATTGTCAGTCTTTATTTTAGCCACTCTGTTGGATGTAGAATGGTATTTTATTGTGATTTTAACTTGTATTTCCCTCATGACAAATGATGTTCAACATTCTTTCATGTGATTTTTGGTCATTTGAATGTCATATCTTTAACTGTCTGATCAAATCTTTTCCCCTTCTTCATTTGGTTTTTTAAACTGGGTTTTTATTATTGAGTTCTTTATAGAATATATTCTGTATAAATTTCCTTAATAGATATATGTTTTGCAAATATTGATATTTTCTACAAGCATGTGCCTTACTTCTTATTTCTTTGTCTTTGAAAAGGCAAGTTTTTAAATTTTGACAAAGTCATATTTATAACTTTTTTAAATTATTGGTGCTTTTGGATTCTAAGAAATCCTTGCCTACATCTAGATTTCACAGCTATTCTCTCATAATTTCCTCTAGAAATTTTGTCTTTTACATTTATGCCTATAATGTATACTTTTCTGCTTAATTTTTGTGTATGTCTGAGTTAGAAACCAACTTCATTTTTTCTCCAAGTGGTTAACCAGTTATATCAGCTTTAGTTTTTAAAAAGACTATATTTTCCTTTTCAAATGACCTTAGTGCCTTTAAAGTCAATTGACCATATACATGTGAGTCTATCTGGACACTCCTCTTCTATTTCTTTATCCTTAAGTCAGTATTACATTGTCTTGAATATTATAGCCCGAGAGGATGTCACAAAATCAGGTAGTTTGTTATTTTCCAAAATTGTTTTAGTATTTTAGGGCTTTTGAATTTCCACAAACATTTTATAATCAGCTTGTTAATTTGTACGAAGTAGTCAACTGGGATTTAGATAGAGATTGCATTGATTTAGTAAATAAGTTTTTTTGAGAATTCATTTCCTAACAATTTCAAGTTACCCAACCTATGATCATGATATGCTTGCTTTGTTATTTATTTGTTTATTTTTTTAATGTCTTCTTTAATGTCTCTCTGCAATATATTCCAGTTATTATTGTCTAAGTTTTTCCCATTCTTCATTTTATTTCTTAGAACTATTTTCTTAGTTTGATTGATTTGGTTTGTAAGGATATTGGATTTTTTTTCATTTTCCTACTTCAGTTATTTATTCTTAGTATTCAGAAATACAACTGGACTTTGTACATTGACAGTGTAATCTGAAATTTTGTTAAATGAATATCTTGGCTTTAAAATTTTGTAAATTTCTTAGGCTTTTTCTATGTAATCTATCATATCACCTGTGAGTAATGAAAATTTTACTAATTTTTAATTCTTTATTGTTTCTGAAATTTTTATTTTCTTGCCTGTGGATAGGTTAAGAGCCCAGAACAATGTGATTGAAGTAGTATATGGTTGGCACTTAAAAATATTTTTTCCCTTGGAGTTTTAATCTCTAAAAATATTGCAAAAGCTTGAAGCATACTCTGATTCTTAATCTGAGCTGAATAACAGATATATTAAATGAGATAAAGCTACTTAATACAGCAAATGAAGTGCTTCTCAGGTCTTGAAAGGCAGTTAGAATTTATACATACATGTAGATCTGTTCTTGGTCCTTACCCTGCTTATCCATCCACAGGATACATAAAAGACATTCACTCTACCATCTTACCTTAGAACTGCCCACAAAATTTTTTGGGGGGAGATATATAATTTTATTTTAAGTTTATATTTCCTACAGGATGGTATGATAGGTCTTTTCCTACCCAGAGGCAAAATATGTTTTCTAAGAACTTGCTCACTGCCCATTGCATTAAATTTAAATTTAAATGCTCCCTAGGTATATAGACAGTAAAAGTAAGCAAAAAAACTTACAACACATTCATTTTTTTAATATATCAAAAATGTTTCCAAGGCAACATTATTAAAATGATTATACCACAGTTCCTAATATAACACCAAGCTCTAATAGGAAAGTACAGAGAGGGCAGAAATGTTTCATCCACTCAGTGGTTTAGGTGCTTTTCTTTTTCTCATGCAGTAAATTCACGGCAGCTTTCTTGGCTTCTTTAGAGATGGCATCTGCCGTCTCTTTGGCTTTGTCCTTCAAGTCATTCACTGCCTTGTCTACCTGGGACTTGTGCTTCAGGAAGAAAAGACAGATGATGCGCTTATAGAGCAAGTCCACTCTATTGGCAGGGCTGGGAGCCATGCACCACAACAGGAAGCTGCACTTCAACAAGTAGTAGAAGGGGAACCATAACAGGAAGAGGTCAGAGAAGAATTCGGCAATGCTGAACACACCAAACACTGCCCAGTAGGTCAGCCACTGGGTATCATCTTCTATGTTGGGGCTCTCTATGGCTTTAATTGAGACATAGGCTGGGTAACCAAATCTTATCAGGTTGCAGAGGAGAGAGGCTCCATAACCAAACACTAGGTACAAAGCCACCAGCCCAATGACACTGAGTGCCATGTAGCTCCAGTTCACGCTGGTGTTGGCCTCGAGCTTGGCCAAGAGGTCAGTCACTGCCATTCTTCTGATGAAGGAATTGGTAGAACCCCTACCTCATGGCTGCAGACATGGCTGTCACACTGCCACTGGGGGCTGCTCCTAGTGCCAGGTGGCGGGTGGGGCGGGAGGCAGACAATTCAATGAGTCCCTCCACAACCTCCCCACAGCCCCCTCCTTGCCCTGCCTACCCACGCTGCCCCCTTTCCCTCCTGCACCCTGTGCTCTGCGGCCAGTGCCATGCTCAGGGCAGCAGCCCCAGGAGCAGCTGCTCCTGGCCAGGCAGCTGCTCCCCTCCCCAACCCTACCCCTACCCACACCCCACTACCCTCCAGCCCACAAAATTTATGGGATGCAGCAAAAGCAGCTCTAAGAATGAAGTTCATAGCAATAAATGCCTACCTCAAGAAACAAAAAGAGTCTCAAATAAATGACCTAACTTCACACCTTAAGGAACTAGGAAGAGAGCAAAGCCAAAAATTAGTAGAAGGAAGGAAATAACTAATATTACAGAAGAAATTAATGAAATAGATACTAAAAAGACAATAGAAAAGATAAAAATAAACTAAGAGCTGATTCTCTGAAAAGATTTTTAAAATTGAGAAAATTTTAGCTAGACTCACCAAGAAAAAAAGATAAAATCAAATAAATTAGAAATGAAAGAGGAGATATTAAAACTAATATCACAGAAACACAAAGAATCATAAGATATTACTGCCAACAATTATGTGCCAACAAGTTGGACAATCTAGAAGAAATGGATAAATTCCCAGACATACAACCTTACAAGACTGAATCATGATGAAATAGAAAATCTGAATAGACATTACTAGAATCAGTAATCAAAACCTCTCAACACAGCAAATTCTAGGACCAGACTTCATTGGTAAATTCTACCAAACATTGAAAGAAAAATTAGTACCTATCCTTCTCAAAATCCTCCAAAAATTTGAAGAGGAGGGAACCCTTCCAAACTCATTTCACAAAGCCAAGATTACCCTAATACAAAATCCAGACAAAGACACTACAAAGGAAGAAAATTACAAGCCAATACCCAGGATGAACATAAATACAAAAGTCCTCAAAAAAATATAAGCAAACCAAATTCAACAATACATTAAGATGATCTTACACCGTGATCAAGTGGAATTTTATTCCAAGGATGCAAGGATGGTTCAACACCCACAAATCAGTCAATGTGACATACCATATTAACAAAATCGAGGATAAAAAGTATATAATCATCTCAATAGATGTAGAAAAATCATTTGACAAAATTGGACATCCATTTATGATAAAACTTCTCAACAAAGCCAAAAAAAAAAAATAAAAGAAATATATCTCAACATAATAAAGCCCATATATGACAACCCCAAAGCTAACATCATACTCAATGGTGAAAAGCTGAAAGCTTTTTCTCTAAGATCAGGAGCAAGACAGGGATATCCACTCTTGTCACTTTTATTCAACATATTATTGGAAGTTCTAGCCAGAGCAATTAGGCAAGAAGAATAAATAAAAGACATCTAAATTGGAAAGGAAGAAGTAAAACTGTCATTTTTGCAGATGACATGATATTATATATAGAAAATCCTAAAGGCTCCAGCAAAAAATTATTAGAATTACTAAACAAATTCAGTAAATTTTCAGGATACAAAATCAATACACAAAAATATGTTGTGTTTCTATACACTAATAGTAAGCTATCAGAAAGAGAAATTAAGAAAACTATCCCATTTGCCATCATACTGAATAGAATAAATTACCTAGGAATAAATCTAACTAAGGAGGTAAAAGACCTGTACTCGGAAAACTATAAGACACCAATGAAAGAAATTGAAGATGACACAGAAAGATGGAAAAATATACTGTGCTCATGCATTGGAATAATTAATATTGTTAAAATGACCACACTACCCAAGGTAATCTACAGATTCAATGAAATCTGTATCAAAATACCAATGGCATTTTTCACAGAACTAGAACAAATAATTCTAAAATTTGTATGGAAACACAAAAGGCCCCAAATAGCCAAAACAATCTTGAGAAAGAAGAACACAGTTGGAGGTAACACATGCCCTGATTTCAAACTATACTACAAAGCTACAGTAATCAAAACATCATGATACTGGCACAAAAACAGACATATAGATCAATGGAAGAGAATAGAGAGTCCAGAAATGAACCCACATTTATATGGACAATTAATCTATGACAAAGATGTCAGAATATACAATAAGGAAAAGAGAGCCTCTTCAATAAATGGTGTTGGGAAAACTGGACAGCTACATGTAAAAGAATCAAACTGGGCTACTTTCTCACACTACGCACAAAAATAAATTCAAAATGGATTAAAGGCTTAAATGTAAGATCTGAAACCATAAAAATTCTAGAAGAAAACTGAAGAGTAACTGAATATGTAATTGTGTCATACATTTTGCCAAATCAGGTGTTGTATTACAAAGAAGTGCCAAAGGTTTAATAAAATTATATGTGACAGAGCAAATTTATTATTTTTCTGCTAATGAGGAATTAGTATCCTTATTGAAAAAGTCCTTTACTTAAAAAAAAAATCTGTGGAGCAAAACTCCAGATCATGGGATAATTTTATAAATACTCAATCCAATCCCAAACCCTGGGGGTGGTGGATGGTGAGACAAAAGACCTCATTTACATAAAGTCTAGAAATGCAATGACCTCAAGCCTCCCCACTGCACTGAGAGTATCAAATGGAATATATCTTACTTGACCTTGTTATAGCTTCCACCCAGCAGGACTCAGGACAGAGGGGGAGAAAAAAGTTTCCTCCATGAATATAAGGAGGAAAGAGGGAAGAAGGGAGAAAGGAAAAAGAGGGGAAGGGAAAAAATTTAGTTGTTATGGACTTTAAGAGAAAAAAAGACCAACTCATTTTAAATCAATGATTGTGAATTCACCATTTGACAAATATTTCCTTAGTGCTGGAAACAACTCTTCTGCCCATGAAATTCACATTAAGGAGAAAGAAACACATAAAATCAATGCTACTCTCAAGTAATATGAATTCCTGTTTTAGTAGTAATAAAGGACTTGGGGTGCAAAAAAAAAGCAAAAGACTTCTTGCTATTTTACTTTTCTGCAAGTTATTTGCAAATAGGAAAAAATTGTAAAGTTTAGGAACACATTATAAATTTAAACCATTAAAATAGAAAAAATCTATGTCGAAGGACATGTACCAGGAAGTGGAATCTGTAATAACTATAGAATAAAGCACAGTCTGGTTTTAATTAAGTTTAAATTAGTTTTACATGAAAATAAATTGGCTTTGAATCTACGAGATTAAAATAATAATATTAACATCTAAAAGAAATGCTGCTTTTTATATCTTCTCAGTCAAACCCAAAGGCCTAGATGAAATAAAAACAGAAATTGTAAATTACCAATTACTTTAATTGTCGGGTTATTTATGTTCATTTGATTCTTTGAAACATGCTTAATAGGCAATTTTAAAATATTAGAAGGGCTTCCCTGGTGGCACAGTGGTTGAGAGTCTGCCTGCTGATGCAGGGGACACAGGTTCATGCCCTGGTCCGGGAAGATCCCACATGTCGCGGAGCGGCTGGGCCCGTGAGCCATGGCCGCTGAGCCTGCACGTCCGGAGCCTGTGCTCCGCAATGGGAGAGGCCACAACAGTGAGAGGCCCGCGTACCGCAAAAAAATAAATAAATAAAAATAAAAATTAGAAGCTATCAGTTAGGTATATGTAATGAAAATGGATATTAAAATCAAGAGAGTCATTTGAAAGATATGTTGTTTTCTATCCTGAAAAGCTCAGTTCTGCTAAATCAATAGGAAAGTTCATTTGTTATTATTAATGGAATACATTTAATAATTTATTATTAACAATAAATTATTGTTTATTATAAAAAATCTACTCCCTGTGTGTTTTCTTTATTCTAACAAAATTAGAACAAGTTTCAACTAAAGTAAACATCCCTCCATTACCTGTTTTTCTTTCATCATTGTTCATGTTTTTCACAAGCAAAAATAGAATTTATTATTGACACCTTCAAATGCCTCCCAACACACATTTGTAAATAATTATAAACAATATCATTCTTGTTGACATATATTCCTAGGAATGATGATGGGGCATGTCTCTTTCTTTCTTTCTGAATGCATTTAAAATTCATGACAGATGTTAAACATTCAAGATGTCTCCACGGAACCTCTCCCTAATGTCTCCCTCTCTTCTTCTCCCACCACTCACATTTCTAAAAATTGTACACAGATGCTAATATCCTCACAGAGATGGGCAAGCTTAGCACTTGAAAAGCCATTAGACCTATATCTCACATTTCATATATGAAGAAGGGAAAGCCCACCCAGTATGAATGATGTGCTCATGATGCAGACGTGCTCAGATCTTGGTTCCTCTGACTCTCAAGGAGTTATACCAGTGGCCTTTCCCAGTGGAGCATGTGAGCACTGGATCCAGGGCCTCATAACTACATGGCTGGAGCAGAGTAATAATTATCCTTGACCCTCAGTTTCTTCCTCGGCAAAGTTGTGAGGATTGAATAAATGAGTGTGTATAAAATTATACCTTGGTACCTGGCACCAAAAGGAAAACAAATGTTAGTTGAGATAACATAGTCTTTTTAATTTCAAAGAAAGTTTCCATTCCTACTTTAACTGTTATTGTGAAGATTAAATAAATTATGTAATGAGTGATATAACTCTTACACATGTATAAGCATTGAACTCTGGCAGTATCCATGCAAGTAGATCCAATTAGCATCAAGTTTTGAATTTATTTTAGTCAGAGTTCATCCTAGACATCTATTTTTCAAGGCCAAAATTGCCTAAATAAATGAATTATAATTGTCAAATGCCTTTCTCTGTCCCTCTTCAATTCCTTAGAATCTATGTTCTCATCAACTGTTCCTCTCCTCCACCCCTGAATCCTATCTCTTAATATATCTTGCTGTCTACCTCGTTTTTGCTGGTCCAATTCCTTTCTTACCTCCATCCTTCTTCAGTGATACTACTTGCTGCTTTCTCTAACAATCCTGTATGGACAATGTGAGTTCAATTCTCCTAGAAATTGTAAGTCAAGTTACCCAGAGAGCCAGATAAGAAAAAGAGTATACTGTGAAAGAATGAGATTAGTAATGATGTTAGCTGCAGCAGCTTAAAGAATAATACTTCCCATTTCATGAATGTCAGCTATATACCAGGTAGTGTTCTTAGAAAGTGTCACACATGAGTTAATTTAAACTCTTGAGAAACTCGAAGGGTTAATATTATTATCCCCATTTTTAAAGTTAGAAATTTGAAAAATGTAAGCAGTTTATAAAACCTGCATGATGTACACAGCTGGACAGTGGCACCCCATGTTCGTGACCTCTAAATGTACCATTGAGATGATGCACATCGAGGTTTGAATTCAATCAACTTAACTAAGGATGATCCTAGAAAAATAAACTTCTGAACAAAAAAGTTGAAACCTAATTAACTACTTTGTAATATATTTGAAGTAAACATTTATTAGTAGAGGGAGGGTGATGAAAATTCTCAAAAACCAAACTTTGGCATTTTTTGTCCAGA
This sequence comes from Stenella coeruleoalba, assembly GCF_951394435.1. Lineage (NCBI taxonomy): Eukaryota > Metazoa > Chordata > Mammalia > Artiodactyla > Delphinidae > Stenella > Stenella coeruleoalba. The sequence continues at coordinate 26,714,263 of NC_137153.1, read as the reverse complement.
ACTTTTTAGAGGGTAGAGAGAAAAAGAGAGGCAAAAGCATTTTTTTAGAAGATGTATTCTAATGTATGTCATGAATTATCCATAACATTTCAACATGACTCTGTGAACCATCCCACAGAAATGATTCAACTCTTTCTTTGGCAGAACAAGTACCTGTCTAATTAAAAACATGTCCAGTAGTTCACTTGGAAACACAACAAAGGATATTCCTGACAATGAACTGACAAGATCTGCTCTATAAAATACAGGTTTCCCCACATAAATAAATAACTAAGATTTTTGTTTTATATATCAAAACCATTATTGTTGATCATCTCAGACAACTAAATCCTTGAGACTCATTGGGTGGATCAAAAATGCTTTGACTTTAGAAGTAGGTATAACACTGGTAAAGATAGGAGGGAGGTGGCAAAGGTTGGGTGATCTCTTTCCCCAGATCCCTCCTAATAAGACTGCTGCAAACAGACTAACCACGTTGATCAAGGAAGGCTGGACCTCTCCATGTACTCCCTTTCCTGACCCATATCCTACATCCATTCCCTCTCAAATGGTCATTAAACTCATGAAATAATGTTTAAATTCATTAAACACCAAGAAAATGCAAATGAAGCCAGAAGGACATGTCATATCATTACTCAATCACAGAAAGGACAAAATTTCCAAAATGAACAATAAACAAAAAAGAAACAAAGACAAAAACAAAAAAGGCAGGAAAACAATAACAATTAGTAAGGCTGTGGAGTCACATGCATGTTCACACACTGTTGGAGGATATGTAAATTTTAATGACTTTGAAAACCATTTGATATTATCTACTAAAGTTGGAAATACCTGTACCCCATGTGCCAACAATTTCCGTCTTATGTATAGACTAAACAAAAATAGATGCAAATGTGCACCAAGGAGCACATTCAAGAATGTTCAAAATAGAATTATTCATAATAGTCAAAATCTGAGAACAATGCAAATGTACATCACCAGAAGAAGTGAATATAGTTATATGATCATAGAATAGGATACTGTGCAGCAATAAATTTGAAAAATTATAGCTGTCTGCAACAACATGGAAAAATCTCTCAATATGATACAAGCAAAAGAGGACAGACTCAAGAGTACTTTATGAATGATTTTATTTGTATAAAGTACAAAAGGTGACAAAATTATTGTGTTAGGATTCAGAATGCTGGATATCTTGGTAAGAACAGGAGCATGGTTATTCATAGGGGGCGTAGAGGAAGCTTCCTCGGTGCTGGTCATTTTCCCTCTCCTGATCTGAGATGTGAGTCTCCAAAAGAGTGTACTCTGTGATGAAGCATTGAGCTATTTATTTTTGAGCTATTTATTATTTTGAGCTATTTTTTATTTTCTCTCAGTGTGTTTTTCATAAGAAAAAGAGGTGTTTTTTTTTAAAGAAATTCAGCAAATAACTGGATATGTTATAGATATTGGGGTATACATACCTACAGGACCAGCTGGAAAAAATTATTAAATGTTAGCTGAATCCAGACATCTACTCCAAGATTAAATTTTCACTGACAATGTCATTATACAGCTTTAAAAAGTGCTATTTCCTTGGAAGGAAACCCTAAGGATAGAAAACTTTGTTAACCAACTCAAAAATATTCTCAAAAGTGGTACAAGACACAATGCTGAAGGTGTCTGCCAACAGTAGAACTGTTTTTTGAAATACCAAAGTGGGAAAACGTATTATTTGTAATATTAAGGAAAAAATAGACAATTCACACCCACACCTATGGAAAATGCTTGAGGGTCAATATTGACCTTAGGAAATGCATCCAACTTGATTCAAGCTATTTTCCCAACAAGAAGAAAAAATATTTATTTTTGAATCAAGGCACTGCTTTAAATCTCACCTAAGAAATCCTCTGAAGACCCAGCTGGCTCAATGCTATAAAAAAATCACATAAATTTTATACATACGCACACACACACACATATTTCAAACATGTCAATCAGTTATCTATAGAAAGTTATTTATTGAATTTCAGTGAATAAATTCATCTCCCAGTCCAACCTCCTTTCTTTTTTTGAATCAGAGAATGTAGTCACTAAATTTAAGCCAAAATGTTATTTGTCTTATATGTTCTCTCGGTGGAAATAAGCTATATATACATGACCTTGTCTTGTCCCCCTGGTTCTGATAATACCAGAACCAGATTGTTGTGATTGTTAATTTTGTCTCAAATTGACTGAGCCACAGCTGTCCAGATATTTAGTTAAACATTATTCTGGGTATGTCTGTGAGGGTGTTTCTGGGTGAGATTAACATCTGCATCAGTAAACTAAGTAAATCAGATTGCCCTCCCCAAAATGAGTGGGTCTCATCCAACCCACTGAAGGCCTAAATTGAATAAAAATCTAAATAAGAAAAATTTCACTCTCTCTGCCTCTCTTGGAGCTTCGGACATTGTTCTCCTCTTGACTTCAGACTCAGACTCAAACTGGAATTTGTAACACCAAATCTCCTGGGTCTCCAGCTTACTGATTGCCGATCATGGGACTTTCCAGGCTCCATAATATGTGAGCTTATGCCTTATAATATCCTATTGGTTTTGTTTCTCTGGAAAACCCAGACTAATACACACGTAGAGATTTTTCTTATTGCCGTGTTTTCTTCTGGATGTAGCTCCAAGTCTTCCTAACTCCATTCTCATTGAGCTCTACTTGCTCTGTGGTTTTTGCTAGAAATCCAGGCCACCTTTTCATTTACACATTCATACATTCATGCACTCACTCTCTCACTGAGCATGCATTAGGTATTTGATCTTATGCTCCATGTTTTGGTTGCTGTTGGAGAGCAGGTATAAAAGGCATCATCCCTGCCCTTCAGGAACTCACATATAGAGGGGAAGCAGAGAGGAAAAGTGCAATCCAGCCATGCTCCAAAGCTGTGAGGACACAGAGAAAGGGCAGAAAGTGAACACAAGGTGCTGGTGCAGGGAGGGGAGGGCCCTGGAAGTTCTTGACTTGCTTCTCCCTTGTACTTATCACTTTGCCCATTTCCTTCTTATTCCACTCCCAATCCTCCAACTCAATCTTTGTTATCACAATATCCAAGTCTGGCCACCAAATATCAGAAATGCCCTAGTGAGCCATGGCCGCTGGGCCTGCACGTCCAGAGCCTGTGCTCTGCAACGGGAGAGGCCACAACAGTGAGAGGTCCGCATACCGCAAAAAAAAAAAAAAAAAAGATAATGTCACTAAAATAGTTCTTCTGGGGCTCCAATAAGAACAAATTAGGGTATAAATTACTTCAATTGACTTTGTGCCAAACATCTAATTAAATAGAGAAATTGTCACACAAGTTTCTCTGTCCACGTTTTGTTAACATAAAATGAATACTTCCCCAAGAGTATTTCTTTTTCCTTTTAGTCAAGCAGATGCCACAGAAACACTCATGAAGAACCCTGCTCTAATCCCAGCATGGTGCTAATAATGATTCAAGTAAAACCCAGAGTAGCGGTTTGATTTGTTCTCTCTCTCACTCTTATTTATTACCTCTGAAGTGTGTTTCTTCTCAAACCTGTTAAAAAAAAAATCTGAGAATAGTACTCTAGAGGAGAAAATATGAGTCTCCTCACAGAAGTGGAAATTACAGCTGTTTTCTATATTAATCTTATGAACAGCCTGTCAATTACTATAACATGTTAGTAAACCATGAGAACATTTCAACAGAGCAAAGTAACAGGTTAGATTATTGCTATCCATGGCAAGAGGGGATATACATAAGATTTCAGATGCTGCTTCCACCAGCCTTCTGGGCTGTGAAGAGCAAAGTATACAGAATTTCCTTGGGTGCAGGCAAAAAACCTATGTAATGGTTCCCAGTGAGCACTTTCATTCCTTTGGGCCCTTACAACAACAAGTGCAGCTGCTTTCCACCCAGGGGAAGTTATGGGCTAATTACAGGCAATTTTCCTCAAGGTCATCACAAGTCCACTACCAAGTTATTCTTCATGATTTCTTTTCCACCCAAGAGAAGATTGTTCTTTTGTGACTTTGAGATGGATTATAACATCTGAAATCCCTGGGTACTCAAGAGAGCACAAAACTGCCGTTTCTTCCAGCAGAGTGCATTCTCAACCACCCCCTCTCCTCTTCACCATCCAGGTGTCCATGAACAGTACCAGTAGTGCCCCAAAGTCCTATCCACTTTCAGATCTTCTCCAATTTATTCTAAAAATAGTTATTAGACTATTATCCCTTAGTTGTGATGTCAGTGGCATAAGCTGTCATTCTCAGTTCCATCATGTGTCCCAAAGGTCTCTTAAATCAAAGCAAAACATCTAATTCTGAGCTTATGGACAGTCATGCAATTAGGGGAGAATTGGAAGGTGAATGAGATCCCAAAAGAGAAAGTTTCATGGAGAGGACCAAGGACTGTACCCTCCCTTAATGCTTGAGTGATCCCCGGTGACATTTCCTAGGTAACCTGAATGTGTTGCAAGGAGTTGCTGCTTTGATGAAAAGGAAGTTCTAAAGGTTGCATTTCTCAGAATGCTTTTGAGTAGGAAAATGCTACTGTGCCATATTGTAAACAGGTTCTTAAAACCCAGGATGTAATTTGCAACAATTATTCTCTAATTCTTTCCTCTAGTTAGATGATAATTATTCAATCCCGTCCACTTAACGTTTATGCCCAGCTATCAGCCATCTCTCGCCACCACTTGGCCTCCGCAATGTTCAGGACCCACAGCCTGCCTTCATGGGTGCTCCTCCAACTGCATTTCTCCCCAATTCCTGGAATACTTTTCCAGAACTCCACCAACTTGTATTTTTCTTAGTTTTAAAATAATGTTTCCAAACTATGCCCTTTGTGTAGCCAATCTGAATTGAATGTCCCGACCTCTATTACTGCATCAACTCCCATGACTTTTGTGAGTAATAGACTTGGTTGTCAGTTCTATATTTATTACGTATATCCACAAAATACAGTTCTTTCCTCTCCTTCTGTCTTTTTAAAACAATGATTTACCCTGAAATTCTATTTATTGTCAAACTCCTCAGGCAACTTGTAGAGAATTCTGTACATTATGCAAATTGTAAATATTGCTCACCAACATTATAATACCTCAGTGCTGCATCATTGTTTTCCATCTTTTGATCAATATTTAAGTTTTCAATCATTTTCCTTTATATGTCAATCAAAATAAATTTTATATTATCTTTTTAACAGTTTCTAAAGTGAGCTAGAGTTTCAATGGAGCAAGATAAAATTCCAAAAATATTCCCATCATTTACCTAAAGGAGTCAATCAATAAATAATTCAGATCATCTCATTTAGCAGCTGCTGCTAGTTAATTTCTATATGAAAATGTTTTTGTAAATAAACCTTGTTGTTTATCTATTTTATAAATGGTAGTGTGTATATTTTAATTCCAAACTCCTAATTTATCTCTCCTCTCCCCTTTCCCCTTTGGTAACCATAAGTTTGTTTTCTAAGTCTGTGAGTCTCTTTCTGTTTTGTAAATAAGTTAATTTGTATCATTTTTTTTAGATTCCACATATAAGTGATATCATACAATATTTGTCTTTGGCTGGCTTACTTCACTTAATATAATAATCTCTAGGTCCATCCATGTTGCTGCAAATAGCATTATTTCATTCTTTTTCATGGCTGAGTAATATTCCATTGTATATATATACCACATCTTCTTTATCCATTCACTTGTCGATGAACATTTAGGTTGCTTCCATATCATAGCTATTGTAAATAATGCCGCAATGAACAGTGGGGTGCACGTATCTTTTTGAATTATAGTTTTGTCTGGATATATGCCCAGGAGTGGGATTGCAGGATCATATGGCAACTCTATTTGTAAGAAACTTCCATACTGTTCTTGCTATTCACTAAAAGTAAAGCATTAATGGCCCTAACACTTTCCTTAGCACTGTTTTATTTAGGATTGATATTCTCTTCATGTGAGGATCAGAAGGAAGCTATGAGCCTGTTAATCCAAGAAGGTTTGGAACTGTTGTCTTATGACTCATTTCAAAGGGTATAAGTTGAGTGTAGAGAATTTAGCTAAACTACTCCATAATATTTCTGCCTTGGCATCCATTTTGTGTGGCTGAGCAGCCTGCAGGAGACTTGAACTGACACCAGCCCTCCCTCAAGCCTAGTGCATGGCCTGTAGAGTCACAAGTAACTGTAAGTTCTTGTGATATGATATGATATGACTTTCTGATATGACTTCTCCCATGCCCTGGGTAATAAATAGTCTGCCATGCCTCCAAACTCCTTTCCCATGTGCACCCCTTAGATAAGAACCCATCCCAACTGCATAGCTTACCAAAACACTGTTCTTCTTGGTTTGAATTAGCCCTGAAATTCCAAAAGCACTCCACCGTTGGACCTTAACAAAGTCATGTGCCCATGGTCAGCTGGGCTTGAGACAGTCTGGGACGTATGATCTGGGACCCTTTGCTGCAGTGCTTGCACCTGGACAAATGTCTTCTGAAGCAACAAAATACAAAGAAACTATAAGGGACTAAAAATAACTGCATGCATGTGAGTTGGGGCACATTATGTACAAAAAGACCAAAAAGAAAACGACCGCCACTTCCAAAGAGCAGGAACAAAAGCAGTGGGTCAGGAGAAAAAGCAGGGTACTGCACACGTCCCCTGCACACAACACCAGGAAAGGGGTGGGCAAACCACCTAAGCCACCCCTGTGGCCCAATCCCTGGACCCACCCCTACCCTCACTCCATATAAAGAACCAGCTCATCCCTACTTGGGGAGTGAGCAAGAGGACCTGTTACTTGTTCTCACTCCCCCCTGTTGCAGCAGGGGCCCCAGTAAAGTCTTGCCTGAACTTCTTGTCTGGTCTCTTATCAATTTCTATTGATTAAGGAAGGCCAAGAACCCTGGTTGGTATCAGGCTCTCTGCCTGCACCCTGTCTTGACCTCCCCGCGTTACCCCTCCAGGCATGCCTTGTACCTCCTCCAGGACCTGCGACTAATAAATTTCTCTATTTCACTTTCCCCTGTGGTCTTTGTTGAACTGTGGCTCACCATTCAATTCCCCACTTGGGACTCGACTTTACACATGTTAATTTAACAAAATTACAACACTGTAAAATATGGTTTGAATTGCTCTGATATAGTTTGGGCTGTATCATCTTCCAAAATTTAAATTGTCTTTATTAATGATGTACTTTAACCAAAGAGTTGAGATAGGCAATGAAGACTCTCAATAGGAAAAAAAATAATACTGCTTCATTGGCCACTTACTGGTCTTGAAGGGTGGGCAACAGGAGTCACTTGAGAGAGTTTAAATAAAAATTAAAAGGTGGGTGTGCAATCACACACATTTAGTGAGTGTGTCCATTAATGTGATCTCTGGAAAAGGTAATTTGGAAGAACTATCAAAATCCATATACCCTATGATAGAGCCATTTCACTACTAAGAATTTATCTTGCAAAAGTGTGTTTTATATATATATATATATATATATATATATATATATATACGCACAACGGTATCCACTGTAGTATAGATTTTAAGAGTATAACTCTAGAAAACATGTCCCACAGAAAATGACTGGTTTAAACAAAATATTGCTTATCCACAACTACAATACTATTTAAATTTTTACCATTGTCATACATTGTTTTAACCTAAAAAATTTCATAGGGTGCTGTTATAAGTTCTTTTTATTTTTCTACATTATAGTTTTGCTATAATATGCTATGTATTATTAAAATGTAAATATAAATTATGAGCTGGTGGTTATGGAAAGAAAAATATTCATATGATGTGAAGCATTTTGAAACCATTCATTTCTCTTTGGTTCCATGTACTTAGGATAATCATGTAGCCAAACTACAGCAACTTATTTATTTAAGAATTTATTAAGAATTGCCTGTTTATTGTGTTTACTGTTTGCTTACTGCAAGGTATTGTTTACAAAAAAAATACAAGTGGTTGTTTTGTTTTATTAAAAACTTACTTGTCGGGTTTCCCTGGTGGCGCAGTGGTTGAGAGTCCGCCTGCCGATGCAGGGGACACGGGTTCGTGCCCCGGTCTGGGAGGATCCCACATGCCGCGGAGCAGCTGGGCCCGTGAGCCATGGCTGCTGGGCCTGCACGTCCGGAGCCTGTGATCCACAATGGGAGAGGCCACAACAGTGAGAGGCCCCCATACCGCAAAAAACAAAACAAAACAAAACAAAACAAAACTTACTTGTCATTCTATAGTTTTGGCAACAGTGTCAAACATTCTGCATTTTAGCTGTGCGATTAATCTTTGTCCATATTTTCCAAAGGCCCATCCTCTAGAAAAGAGGACACAGTCTGAGGTGACACCAGCCATGTCCTCAGGTCTGGAAAATAAAACCTAGCCAGGATCCTGACCCCCCACTCATCTCCCTGTCCCATCCACCTGCCCTAACACAGAGCAAGAAAGTAGTGAAGAGGAATCAGAATCACTGCCTTGAATTTTCCCTTGACCTCTATCACATCTCCAAATCAGCCAAAGAAAAGATGCAGGGTCATATAAACTATTGGGAGTCCTAAGTTCATAAACTATGAAAATTATAAAATTTTTTAGGATGCTTGAAGCCCTTAGGTCCCTGGCACCAAGGGCAGCCTTCCCAGAATCCTGGAGAAGGACCATGATTGCAGTTCCTGGGGATGAGGGTATGGCAACTGTGACAAACAGGCAAACAGATGAGTCTGGGAAGTACAAGCACCAGTGTTCCTGAGGTCATGCTGTCCTGTTGCCTCTGGGGTTCTCACATCTAAATGTCACCTTCTGGCACATGGGTGGGCAAACAACTTCCCAGGATCGGAGGACAGCATCCACCAGGGTATCGAGCATGCTGATTCAATTCTTTATTCACCTCCCATCTCTTGCACCAAAGAGCCTAAGATACCATATATAAAGGACGAATATATTGAAATTATTAAAAATAACATCACTATTTAAAGGTTAATTATAAAGAAGTAAACAAGGTTTAAATAAAGTAAAGAAATGTCAACCCTTGGGATGATTTTAGCATTTAGATCCTGGTTCTAATTCACTTACAAAGGAAATCACATCAACCTTTCGGGGGAGATCAAGTTTTCCTTAGTTCCTAAAACATTAGAAATTTCTCACAAGGGACAACTAAGAAAGCTTACGTTTTATAGGAATAGGAACTGCCACATTGGAATTCAGGTGGCATTTCCACTTCACAGCATAACTCCAGGCTGAGGGGTGTGACAAGGAGGCCACCAGCTCCAGGGAAATGAAAGCGGAGGTTTCTTACTGGGAAAGCTTCCCCGAGGGTTGGAAAGTCAGTGTTTGTGATGCTGGGCTCCTGAAGGCTTCTTCTGACTTATTCAAAATTCACCTTTTCAGCCAAAGGGGTGGTCGGCCTCCTCCTTCCTCTCATCACAGAAAATCCTGCGTCTCTTTCTAGGAGTGTCTGCGATCTGTATAACAGCTCAGAGAAGTGCTGGTCCCGTTGGGACTTTGAAACAATCTCAGCAAAGAGGAATGAGCTCTTCACACCAAACTGTGGTTTCTTTTCTTTCTTCTTTAAACTAAATAGGTATCTTGTGATAAGTTTCTGTTTAGAGACAAATGCACTCCTGAAAATGAAGGTTTTCAAGAAAAATTCACAGAAAAGATTTGTCACCATGCCATTATTATGCCATGGCAGCTCACTTTGCTGATAGAGAAATGTAAGCACCTTTTGGAAGGAAAGAGCTCTTTGCAGGAGGCCCCTTTTGTCTTGTCACTAACCTTAACGCAGGTGCCACCATGTTCTACTCATTTCTGACCCCAGCACACCTTTCAAGTCCTTTGGTCACACAATACCTTGCCTAAATTGTTGGTTCTTTTCACAGATCAAAGAAATCGGAATGAAGGATATGTAATTAACAGATGATCAGATCTCTTCACTAGCTTCCCCTTTAGTAATGTTGTGAACAAACTGTGTGATCAAACTGTGTGAACAGGATAGCATCTAAAGGAAGGTCTCGAGGAGTCCACAAACCTGCAGGACAAGCCTGCACAGTGAGGGATAGCAACAACTCTGACCTCCTGTCTCAATGATTAACAGGTTACTTACCTTCTTCCCTTTAAAACTTTCATGGCTGAGCAGAATCTTTGGAAGTGGTTTTGGGGGACACTGAGTTCACTATCTCCCCAGATTGCTGGCATTCTGATTAAAGGCACCTTTCCTTTCTACCAATATTTTTCTCTCTCTTGAGTATTGATTTTTCAAGCGGTAGGCAGCCGGACCTGATTCAGTAACAGAAATACCTTTATATTATGCCTCTTTGAAAAAATACCAATTGAATTAAATAACATAAATGATTAGTTTAGTTTCCTAAAGGAATAAAAATAAATGGATTTGTAATAAATAGGGAAAAAACATTGAGAGATTGGTTCAAGATGGCAGAGTAGAAGGACATGCTCTCACTCCCTCCTGTGAGAACACCAGAATCACAACTAACTGATGAACAATCATCAACAGGAAGACAATGACACACACAAAAAAAGATACCCCACATCCAAAGACAAAGGAGAAGCCACAATGAGACACTAGGAAGGGAGCAATCACAATAAAATCAAATCCCATAACGGCTGGGTGGGTGACTCACCAACTGGAGAACACTCATACCACAGAAGTCCACCCACTGGAGTGAAGGTTCAGAGCCCCAAGTCAGGCTTTCCAACCTGGGGGTCCAGCAACAGGAGGAGGACCTCCAAGAGAATCAGACTTTGAAGGCTAGTGGGATTAGATTGCAGGACTTCGACAGGACTGGGGGAAACAGAGACTCCACTCTTGGAGGGCACACACAAAGTAGTGTGCACATCGGGACCCAGGGGAAGGAGCAGTGACCCCATAGGAGACTGAACCAGACCTACATGCTAGTGTTGGAGGGTCTCCTGCAGAGGCGGGGGGGGGAGGGGCGGGCTCTGTCTCACCATAAGGACAAGGTTCTGGGAAGTATTCCTTGGCATGAGCCCTGGCAGCAGAAGTTCTGGGAAGTATTCCTTGGCGTGAGCCCTCCAAAGTCAGCCATTAGCCGCACCGAAGAGCCCAGGTAGGCTTGAGTGTTGGGTTGCCTCAGGCCAAACAACCAACAGGGAGGGAACCCAGCCCTATCCATCAGCAGTCAAGTGGATTAAAGTTTTACTGAGCTCTGCCCACCAGAGCAACAGCCAGCTCTACCAATCACAAGTCCCTCCCATCAGGAAACTTGCACAGGCCTCCTAGATAGCCTCATCCACAAGAGGGCAAACAGCAGAAGCAAGAAAAATGACAATCCTGCAAACTGTGGAACAAAAACCACATTCACAGAAAGATAGACAAGACGAAAAGGCAGGGGGATATGTGTCAGATGAAGGAACAAGTTAAAACCCCAGAAAAACAACTAAATGAAGTGGAGATAGGTAACCTTCCAGAAAAAGAATTCAGAATAATGATCGTGAAGATGATCCAGGACCTCGGAAAAAGAATGGAGGCAGAGATCGACAGGATGCATGAAATGTTTAACAAAGACCTAGAAGAATTAAAGAACAAAAAAACAGAGATGAACAATACAATAACTGAAATGAAAATTACACTAGAAGGAATCAATAGCAGAATAACTGATGCAGAAGAACGGAAAGGTGACCTGGAAGACAGAATGGTGGACTTCACTGCTACAGAACAGAAAAAAGAAAAAAGAATGAAAAGAAATGAAGACAGCAAAAGAGACCTCTGGGACAACATTAAACGCAACAACATTCGCATTATAGGGGTCCCAGAAGGAGAAAAGAGAGAAAAAGAACCGAGAAAATATTTGAAGAGATTATAGTTGAAAACTTCCTTAACATGGGAAAGGAAATAGCCACCTAAGTCCAGGAAGCACAGAGAGTCCCATACAGGATAAACCCAAGGAGAAACAAGCTGAGACACATAATAATCAAATTGGCAAAAATTAAAGACAAAGAAAAATTATTGAAAGCAGCAAGGAAAAAATGACAAATACAGGGGAACTCCCATAAGGTTAACAGCTGATTTCTCAGCATAAACTCTACAACCCAGAAGGGAGTGGCATGATATACTTAAAGTGATGAAAGGGAAGAACCTACAACCAAGATTACTCTACCCAGCAAGGATCTCATTCAGATTCATTGGAGAAATCAAAAGCTTTACAGACAAGCAGAAGCTAAGAGAATTCAGCACCACAAAACCAGCTTTACAACAAATTCTAAAAGACCTTCTCTAAGTGGGAAACACAAGAGAAGAAAAAGACCTACAAAAACAAACAAAAAACAATTAAGAAAATGGTAATAGGAACATACATATAAATAATTACCTTAAAAGTGAATGGATTAAATGCTCCAACCAAAAGAAATAGACTGTTTGAATGGATACAAAAACAAGACCCATATATATGCTGTCTACAAGAGACCCACTTCAGACCTAGGGACACATACAGACTGAAAGTAGGGGATGGAAAATGATATTCTATGCAAAGGGAAATCAAAAGAAAGCTGGAGTAGCAATACTCATATCAGATAAAATAGACTTTAAAATAAAGAATGTTACAAGAGACAAGGAAGGACACTACATAATGATCAAGGGACTAATCCAAGAAGAAGATATAACAATTATAAATATATATGCACCCAACATAGGAGCACCTCAATACATAAGGCAACTGCTAACAGCTATAGAAGAGGAAATCAACAGTAACACAATAATAGTGGGGGACTTTAACACCTCACTTAAACCAATTGACATATCATCCAAACAGAAAATTAATAAGGAAACACAAGCTTTAAATGACACAGTAGACCAGATAGATTTAAGTGATATTTATAGAACATTCCATCCTAAAACAGCAGATTACACTTTCTTCTCAAGTGCGCATGGAACATTTGCCAAGATAGATCATGTCTTGGGTCACAAATTAAGTCTCAGTAAATTTGAGAAAATTGAAATCATATCAAGCATCTTCTCTGACCACCACGCTATGAGATTAGAAATGAATTACAGGGAAAAAAAACATAAAAAACTCAAACACATGTAGGCTAAACAGTACGTTACTAAATAACCAAGAGATCACTGAAGATGTCAAAGAGGAAACCAAAAAATACCTAGAGACAAATGACAATGAAAACACGACGATCCAAAACCTATGGGATGCAACAAAAGCAGTTCTAAGAGGGAAGTTTATAGCTATACAAGCCTACCTCAAGAAACAAGAAAAATCTCAAATAAACAATTTAACCTTACACCTAAAGGAACTAGTGAAAGAAAAACAAACAAAACCCAAAGTTAGCAGAAGAAAAGAAATCATAAAGATCAGAGCAGAAATAAATGAAATAGAAACAAAGAAAACAATAGCAAAGATCAATAAAACTAAAAGCTGGTTCTTTGAGAAGATAAACAAAATTGATAAGCCATTTTCCAGACACATCAAGAAAAAGAGGGAGAGGACTCAAATCAATAAAATTAGAAATGAAAAAGGAGAAGTTACAACAGACACCACAGAAATACAAAGCATCCTAAGAGACTACTACAAGCAGCTCTATGCCAATAAAATGGACAACCTGGAAGAAATGGACAAATTCTTAGAAAGGTATAACCTTCCAAGGCTGAACCAGGAAGAAATAGAAAATATGGACAGACCAATCAGAAGTAATGAAATTGAAACTGTGATTAAAAATCTTCCAACAAACAAAAGTCCAGGACCACATGGCTTCACAGGTGAATTCTGTCAAACATTTAGAGAAGAGGTAACACCCATCTTTCTCAATGCTTTCAAAAAATTGCAGAGGAAGGAACACTCCCAAACTCATTCTATGAGGTCACCATCACCCTGATTCCAAAACCAGACAAAGATACTAAAAAAAAGAAAATTACAGACCAATATCACTGATGAATATAGATGCAAAAATCCTCAACAGAAAACTAGCAAACAGAATCCAACAACACATTAAAAAGATCATACACCATGTTCAAGTGGGATTTATCCCAGGGATGCAAGGATCCTTCAATATATGCAAATAAATCAATGTGATATACCATATTAACAAACTGAAGAAGAAAAACCATATGATCATCTCAATAGACGCAGAAAAAGCTTTTGACAAAATTCAACACCATTTATGATAAGAACTCTCCAGAAATTGGGTGTAGAGGGAACCTACCTCAACATAATAGAGGCCATATACGACAAACCCACAGCAAGCATCATTCTCAATGGTAAAAAAATGAAAGCATTTCCTCTAAGATCAGGAACAAGACAAGGATGTCCACTCTCACCACTATTATTCAACATAATTTTGGAAGTCCTAGCCACAGCAATCAGAGAAGAAAAAGAAATAAAAGGAATACAAGTTGTAAAAGAAGAAGTAAAACTGTCATTGTTTGCAGATGACATGATACTATACATAGAGAATCCTAAAGATGCCACCAGAAAACTACTAGAGCTAATCAATGAATTTGGTAAAGTTGCAGGATATAAAATTAATGCACAGAAACCTCTTGCATTCCTATACACTAATGATGAAAATTCTGAAAGAGAAATTAAGGAAACACTCTCATTTACCATTGCAACAAAAAGAATAAAATACCTAGGAATACACCTACCTAAGGAGACAAAAGACTTGTATGCAGAAAATTAAAGACACTGATGAAAGAAATTAAAGATGATACCAACAGATGGAGAGATATACCATGTTCTAGGATTGGAAGAATCAAAATTGTGAAAATGACTATACTACCCAAAGCAATCTACAGATTCACTGCAATCCCAATCAAATTACCAATGGCATTTTTTACAGAACTAGAACATAAAATTTGTATGGAGACACAAAAGATCCTGAATAGCCAAAGCAGTCTTGAGGGGAAAAAGCAGAGCTGGAGGAATCAGACTCCCTGACTTCAGACTATACTACAAAGCTACAGTAATCAAGACAATATGGTACTGGCACAAAAACAGAAACACAGATCAATGGAACAAGATAGAAAGCCCAGAGATAAACCCACACACCTATGGTTAACTAGCCTATGACAAAGGAGGCGAGACTATACAGTGGAGAAAAGAGAGTCTCTTCAATAAGTGGTGTTGGGAAAACTGGACAGCTGCATGTAAAAGAATGAAATTAGAACACTCTCTAACACCGTACACAAAAATAAACTCAAAATGGATTAGAGACCTAAATGTAAGACTGGACACTATAAAACTCTTAGAGGAAAACATAGGAAGAACACTCTGACATACATCACAGCAAGATCTTTTTTGATCCACCTTCTAGAGTAATGGAAATAAAAACAAAAATAAACAAATGGGACCTAATGAAACTTAAACTCTTTTGCACAGCAAAGGAAACCATAAACAAAATGAAAAGACAACCCTCAGAATGGGAGAAAACATTTGCAAATGAATCAACGGAGAAAGGATTGATCTCCAAAATATATAAACAGCTCATGCAGCTCAATATTAAAAAAACAAACCACCCGACCCAAAAATGGGCAGAAAACCTAAATAGACATTTCTCCAAAGAAGACATACAGGTGGCCAAGAAGCACATGAAAAGCTGCTCAACATCACTAATTATTAGAGAAATGCAAATCAAAACTACAATGAGGTATCACCTCACACCAGTTAGAATGGGCTTCATCAAAAAATCTACAAACAGCAAATGCTGGAGAGGGTGTGGAGAAAAGGGAACCCTCTTGCACTGCTGGTGGGAATGTAAATTGATACAGCCACTATGGAGAACAGTATGGAGGTTCCTTAGAAAACTAAAAATAGAATACCATACGACCTAGCAATCCCACTACTGGGCATATACCCAGAGAAAACCCTAATCCAAAAGACACATGCACCCGAATGTTCATTGCAGCACTATTTACAATAGCCAGGTCATAGAAGCAACGTAAATGTCCGTCGACAGATGACTGGAAAAAGAAGAGGTGGTACAAATATACATGAAATATTACTCAGCCATAAAAAGGAAAGAAAGTTGGACGTTTGTAGAGACGTGGATGGATCTAGAGACTGTCATACAGAGTGAAGTTAGTCAGAAAGACAAAAACAAATATCGTATATTAACGCATATATGTGGAACCTAGAATAATGGTACAGATGAACCGTTTACAGGGCAGAAATTGAGACACAGATGTAGAGAACAAGTGTATGGACAGCAAGGCGAGAAAGCGGTGGGGGGGGGGGAGAGTGTGATGAATGGAGATTGGGATTGACGTGTATACAGTGATGTGTATAAAATGGATGACTAACAAGAACCTGCTCTATAAAAAAAATAAATAGAATAAAATTTAAAAAAAACAACAAAAAACCTGAATTTCAGGTTAAAATTCTCAATATTGTTTAGACTCTAGTTCTTCACTAATTGCTTTTCTTCTCTACAGCCCTTGTGTACTTTCTTTTTCCAGTTTGTAAAATCGTATGGACATGGCTTTACCGTGCTCAAAAGATGCGTCTGCCCAGGAAAAGTCATATACATGAGGAAGAACACAGAACACACTGATGCATGATAAAAATGGGGCTTGCTATTCAGAAATCTCTCACGTGTTTTATAATCCCACTAATGAAATGAGACAGTTGTGGATGTTTGGTCACCAACTCCCCATACTTGCCAGATAGGGTAGAAAAGTCCTGGACAAAAAAGTTAATTCACTGAGCTCAGTGTGTGCACATAACTATTGCAATTTAAAGAGGAGCTTAATAAAAATCAAGCTAATATTTATAAAATGGAATAAACCACAACACTGCAAAGATACAAAAGCCCTTAATAAATGGAAAAACCTTGGCAGACAATCTAAAATGCCTTCTGTAATGGATATATGTGTGATTCCCCACAATTCCTTAGGTACTTAAGTAAGTAATGAGTTTACATTATTTTGAAGAGGAGCAGTTTTCAAGGTCACTAACGGTATGTGCAAGGGCAGCCTTTATTTTCATACCAAATTTGAATGTGCAAAAAGAAGGTCTTGTGTGAGGCAGGTCCATTGCAGTATGTCCTGGAGGGGGAGTCAGCCTCCTTCTAAGCACAGCCTTTTGGAAACAGAAACCTGTTCCTTTAAAAACAGCCAAAACTCAACGTAATCAATTCTCATAAAGTGCTGAAGAGGTGGGCTGTCCTGGATGGCACCTGACATAATTCATCCTGCAGGAACCAGGGCTCGCATACCTGCCGTTGATTCCAGCAGAGCGACACCATCAGGGACATAGTTCCTCTCCCCAGTTTTAGAAGGGATTCTGCTAGATTCCTGTGTGGTGTCTTGGTGCTGCAGAGCTGCTACAGCATATGCAGGGATTCATTTCGCAGATAATCCCTGCTCCAAGTCAGGCTGGTTACCCAGGCAGCCAGTCTGGTTTGTTGCTTATGTTTTAAGGGGATTTTCAGTCTTGACAAATTAAAATATTATTAAATGCCAAAGTAAATCTGAATGCTTAGAAACTTTCCTAAAAATATTTCTCTACTATAATAATTTTTAAAGTTTGTTGCTGCTGTTTTGTTCTTCTTTTCTTTATAATTAAACCCATGGGTTACTGGCTTAGGTTTCGTTTCAGAATGAGGCCAAGGATTTGTCTTTTGTAGCATAACTAATGATTTTTTAATCTTAATTATTTTAAGTTTGTTGAAACCTCTCCCTTTATATAAAAATGTAAACACTTTCAATGTGCACATCTCAAATTTTTTAAATAAAATAATAATAAACTATGATCTTTAACTCTACAGGAGTCTCTGTGCAATTATTTGAAATGATAATTCAAGGATGTTGGCACTGTGGAACTAATCCCTGGCCTGGAAGACGTCATTATTTACCAGCTGGTTTAGAACAACCTGAAACTCACATACACAAGGCAGTGTGGGGTACAAGCATATAGTATTTGGAAATGCAGTTTGATGAAAATCAAACACAGAAAGAAAAGGCTGTTAATTGTTATGCTAAATAAAATCTAGATCCGGGCAATGGAATTCCAACCTTAAGATCTTGATTAATCAAAAACTATGATTAAACAGTACATGGCAAAATATATTGTACACTACTTGCTGGCCAAATGCAGTAGACTCGCTCTGTGGGTTTCTGTTCATCCTGGCAAACCCAGCCCTCAATTTATATGGAAGTGATTCGTAAAAGAAAGGTGTTCTTTTTACATTATCCCTAGCAGCCTTCTGCTGCAATATACATTACACTCTTTCTATATTAGAAGTGCTTTTAAAATTAAGAGCCCTTTTTTTTTCCCCTAATTTACTGCCTATATCTGATTTTCTAGAAGTCTGAGGGTTTTGAAGATTGGACACTGCAATGCAGAGGGCTGCCCACTACTCCTCCCAGCCCTGCAACTGCCCAAGCACAGTTTCTCACCCTTGGCACTATTGCTATTTCGGACTGAATAATTCTTTGCGTTGGGGGTTGTCCTGTGCAGTGTGGTGTTTAGCAGCATCCCTGGCCTTTACCCACTAGATACAGTAGCAGCAACCACTGAACCCAAAACCACCCCCAATATGCCCCCAATACCCCCAACCCTCTAACACCCCCCAACAACCCCCCCATCCCCGCCTCCTCAGGTTGTGAGAACTGAAAATGTCTCCAAATTTTGTCAAATGTCCACCTCTACCTCCCTTAGTCTGAGGCTGAAGAGAACAGCCTTGCTCAAGGTCACATGCTCTGCCAGTTCAGGGAAACTCTGAGGGCTCACTCCCAGCTTCCAGCCTCAGAGCTCCCTGGAGGACCAGTGGAGGCCTTGTTTGTGAATGCATCACCTTCTATGTCTCCCTCTTTCCCATCCTGCTTTCTTCACTCCTGACGTTGATCCCATGAGCTCACACCGTTTAATAATCTCCATCTCAGGCAGGTTATGCTTCTCCCAGAACCAAATGGGTAACAAAGTATTTCATCAATTCACAGAAGCACATTTTTATCACATCTTATCATCAGTGAAATCAGCTTGTTCTTAAATCCGTGGCATGTTATACCTTAATTAGCAGCATGTTTTCTTTCTTATGGTAAATAAAATAACAGTCTAAAAAAGGAATTCCAACTCTCCTACACTGTTGGGGGAATGTAAATTGGTACAAACACTATAGAAAACAGTTTGAAGCTTCCTCAAAAAACTAAAAATAGAGTAGCCATGTGATCCAGCAATCCTACTTCCAGGCATATATCTGGACAAAACTATAATTCAGAAAGATACATGTTTATACAAGAAACATAGGGTACATGCACCCCTATGTTTATAGCAGCACTATTCACAATAGCCAAGACATGGAAGCAACCTAAATGTCCATTGACAGATGAATGAATAAAAAAGAAGTGGAAGAGTGAAATAATGCCGTTTGCAGCAACATGGATGGACCTAGAGATTATCACACTAAGTGAAGTATGTCAGAAAGAGAAAGACAAATACCGTATAATATCACTTATATGTAGAATCTAAAATATGACACAAATGAACTTATCTATGAAACAGAAACAGACTCACAGATGTAGAGAACAGGCTTGTGGTTGCCAAGGGAAAGGTGGGGGAAGAGTGGAGTGGGAGTTTGGGATTAGCAGATGCAAACTAGTATATATAGAATAGATAAACAACAAGTTCCTATTGTATAGCATGGGAAACTATATCCAATGTCCTGTAATAAACCATGATGGAAGAGAATATGAAAAGGAATATATATATATATATATATTCATATATATATATGAATCAGTTTGCTGTACAGCAGAAACTAACACAACATTGTAAATCAACTATACTTCAATTAGAAAAATAAAATTAAAAAGAAATCTCATTTTAGTTGGTTAAATATAATAGATGAAATAAAATTAAAGTTAAAATTTTGGTATGAGAAAACAATACATTAGCCTCAGGTTATTAAATTATTTAGTAAAAACATTGGCTTCCAAGTGGGAATTTAAATTTAATATCTGTGCTAGCTATTTTTCTTAGTTACTAATAATATTTTGGTACAGCAATAATTTACTACTTTACATGTTAATTTAAATGTATTAATCTTGAGATATATGCATATATATATGTCTATTGTATATATCTATGTGTAGCTATATTGTAAAGTGGTAGATAAAAACAAAGCTGCATTATTTTTCTGAGGTATCTACTTTCTCATTAAGTTATCTTCTTGAAAATATGTATAAAAGAGCCAATGTCCTCTGTTTCGTGTTACATTTATATCCTCTAGGTCATCTAGGTAATGACTTTTCTTCAACACAAGGCATCTACACCTATGACTAACCTATATCATGATTTATATTGTCATTAAGTGAACCATGTAGAACTACATTTTGAAAGACATGTTGTGAATACTGCCTCTGTTCACCTTTAGCAATCCAAACTGCATTGGAAGCAGTCCAATTTAATTGCTGTTTGTTGGTATGTAATTGCCTATGATTTGACATTGAGCAAGATATTTTTTTCCTTTCCCAGATCAGTAAAGTACTAATACAATGTGCTTTTTTTTCAGATTTTACAGTGATCTCTAATTAAAATAGATTTGAATTACTTATGTATTAATGCTTCATTTTTTTCAAGACATTTAAAACATTTTTGAGCTACAATAGAACTTTATTTTTAAAAATAAATTTATTTATTTTATTTTTGTCTGCATTGGGTCTTTGTTGCTGCACACAGTCTTTCTCTAGTTGCGGGGAGCAGGGGCTACTCTTCCTTGCTGTATGTGGGCTTCTCATTGTGGTGGCTTCTCTTGTTGCAGAGCATGGGCTCTAGGCACACAAGCTTCAGTAGCTGTGCCTCACAGGCTCTAGAGCATAGGCTCAGTAGTTGTGGCCCACGGGCTTAGTGGGCTCCATGTCATGTGGGTTCTTCCCGGACCAGGGCTTGAACCCGTGTCCCCTGCATTGGCAGGAGGATTCTTAACCACTGTGCCACCAGGGAAATCCCTACAATAGAACTTTAAATGTTAAACTTGTTAAAGGTCTTCAAAAGAGCCACTTGTATACATTTTCAAAATGTAGCGATTATTTTCAGAAAAGGCAAAATTTTTAAAATATACTATGCAAAATGTGGGCTATTTGATAAAGCATTTATATTAAGTGGTCATGGAAATATATTTCCAAAATGAGGCGAATACTACAGTTGATCTAGAACAAACTGTAAAGTCAAAAACTAAAAGTTAAAAATACAATTTCATCAGTTGTATCTTGATAATCATGTTGTTGCCTAAACATTCCCTTGTGCATAAAATTACTTAGGATCAACTGTTTTACAATTTCATTGGTGGCTTAAATTAGACATTGTTACACAAGGTAATGTGTATTTTTACATATTCAGGGAGCCCAGGTCTATCTAGGTAGGTGTGAAACTTCATCTTCCAAAACAAATGACACATATAGACCTGAGATTTAGGAAATTTTTATTCACAAGGTAAATGGTGGACTCTGAATCCAGCATCTCATTTTCTAGCTCAAATAATGACCCAATCAAATGCAATTTAATTATCTTTAGGTCATAATCAATCCATGCACATTACATGATCTTATCAGTTGATTATAAAAAATTTCACAAGACAGAGTGCTTCATCATCTTTTTTTCAGTCTGCAATTACGACACAATAATTTTTGCTACTAATCATATTGATGGGGCCTGTAATGCTTAACTAACCTTCGTAAAATACTATCGACATCTGCTCTCAGGTCACATCACACTTTCAGTAACAGCAACACCAGCTATACCAGCTACTTTTAAAACTCTTTTTATTGATGTTGCAGGTGGCCCTTGTTAGCTCTGTGATAATACTGATTTAATTGAACTATAGAATGGAATTAACCAAAGCTCTGAAATGTTTTCCCAAATATATATTGACAAAGGGAAATACAAAATAGATAAGAAAATGACATTTAAAAAGCAAGCAGACTTTCTTAAAATAAAATATTTGGCTTTGTTTGATGAGACCATCCTGAAAAACTGAATAGAAGAGTCTTGGCATACTACATTTTCAGTGTATAACTATTTCATGTAAAAAACAGAAACAAAAACTTATCAGTATGCTTTTTAAAAAACTGCCTAGTTTTGTGTCTTCACTGGTTCTACTTACTTTACAAAGGAAAAAAAAAAGATTTTTCCTAATAATTAAAAATTAAACAAGTGTGTTCATCTTTTTCTTTCTTTTTAACTGAACAACAAAGGGCAGTAGAAATATATGTTGCAGTGAAATCCATCACTGAACGATTTCTATTACAAAATGTAAATCCAGTAGCTGACAAAAACCCCCCAATATTTCTTGATGTAGCAAATATAGAATATATTTATATTAGAGGTTATAGATAAAATATATGATATTTGTCAGTTTATCTGTTTTGCTTGTGGAGCTGTTCTTAACTAGGTTCTACAATAAGTGGTTTAAAAGAGCTGTAACTGGCATACAATGTAACAATTGAAAAAACTACACTTGTGAATGAATTTCAATAAACCACTGTGACAAGACTCTATAGGTGTAAACTAAAAATAATAAGTGTGTGCAGAATCAAGTAGACTGATAAAAAATGTATTATCATATTGGTCTTGGCATTTTTTCCCTTTACTTTCCCAATTGATGTTGTTTTTATTTTTCTCATACAATGAAAATATATGTAATTAGAAATTATATCAGAAATTATTATAGGGGTTCTTTCTGTGAATAATTAATAAACACGTTTAGATCATGACTCATGAGCTTTATCAGAAATACAATCTCAAATTTCAAGTGTTTGCTGTGGCACTTTGCTTAATACAAATTGGCTCAAGCTTTTGAAGTGTTAAGGGGATTCTCAATTCAAATCAACTTGGAGTTTGATTGTAAAATAAAAGAATATTTTGGAAGACTTAAGGATGATGAGACTTTTGTTTTGTAATTCTATAGAAGCAGAAAAAAATATGAAAGCATTTTTTTTTTTGATGAGAGTAAAAGAAAAGATTGATCATCCCAAGCAACACACTACACAGAGGTTTTCTAGAGAAGGAAGGAATGGCTGGTCAAGCCACTTGTTAGTTTGGAATAGTACAAGGTCATAACCACTATGCATTTTCAACTGCAAATACAGAAAGACTGAAGACTCACTGGAATCCAGGGGGCCAGGCTCTCCCTCCACTGGCCCTACTCCTGGGGTGAGCTGTCTTGCAATGCCCACAGCTGACCAAGAGTAGGTGCTCCCACTCAGTGGAAAGTAGCAGCAGCTGTCAGCCATGAAAGCAGGATTAGAGAGGGTGGTGCTCTGTCTTTCTCTTGACCAATGCTTTTTTTGTGGTTGTTGAGGTTATATCTGCAATAAGCTTTGACATGGAATGACTTCATATATTTGAAAGTAAATCAAGCCACTAAAGCATAAGAAATTTAAATTCCCAAAAGATAGTCTCTTTAATAAATGGTGTTGACCTAGAGGGGTGGGATAGGGAGGGTGGGAGGGAGGGAGACGCAAGAGGGAAGAGATATGGGAACATATGTATATGTACAACTGATTCACTTTGTTATAAAGCAGAAACTAACACACCATTGTAAAGCAATAATACTCCAATAAAGATATAAAAAAAAAAATTTAAAAATAAATAAATAAATGGTGTTGGGTAAACTGGATACCCACATGCAAAAGAATGAAAATGAACTGCTATTTTATACCACTCACAAAAAATGAACTTAAAATTGATTAAAGACTTGAACTTAAGAACTAAAACTACAAAACTCCGAGAAGAAAACATAGGGGCTAAGCTTTTTGGTCTTGGCAATGATTTTTTTGGATTTAACATCAAGAGGAAAGGCAACAAAAGCAAAAATAAGTGAGATGCCACCAAACTAAAAAGCTTCTCCGCAGTAAAGGAAACCATCAACAAAATAAAAAGGCAACATATGGAATGAAGGAGAATATTTGCAAATCACATATCCAATAAGGTGTTAGTATTCAAAATGTACAAGGAATTTATACAACTCAATAGCAAAAAACAAACAAACAATTCAATTAAAAAATGGGCCAAAGACTTACGTAGATACTTTTCCAAAGAAGACATACAAATGGCCAACAGGCACATGAAAAGAAACTCAACATCACTAATTATCAGGCAAGTCAAAATCAAAACCACAATGAGATATCACCTCACCCCTATCAGAATGGCTATTGTCAAGAACACAAGAGATATCAAGTGTTAGCAAGGATGTGGAGAAAAGGAAACCCTTGGCATTGTTGGTGGGAATGTAAATTGGTACAGCCACTTTGCAAAACAGGATGGAATTTCCTCAAGAAAATAAAAACAGAACTGCCATATGATCCAGTAATCCCACTCTGGACATATATTCAAAGGAAATGAATTTAATATCTCGAAGAGATATCTGTATGCCCATGTTCATTGCATACACAACAGCCAAGACATGGAAACAACCTAAGTGCCCACTGTTGATGAAAGGATAAAGAAAATGTGCTTTATATATATACACACAGAAAACAGACTATATTCAACCTTTAAAAAGAAGGAAATCTGCCATTTGCACAAACATGAATGAAATTGGAAGATATTATGCTAAGTGAAATAAGTCAAACAGAGAAAGACAAATACTTCACGTTTATGTGGAATTTTTTTAAAAAGGCAAACTCATAGAAGCAGAAAATAGAATAGTGGTTTCCTGGAGCTGGAGGGTAGAGGAAATAGGAAGAGACTGGTCAAAGTGTACAAACTTTCAGTTATAAGATGAATAAAGTCTGTAGATCTAATTATATCATAGTAACTATAGTTGATAATACTTTATTATATAATTGAAATTTGCTAAGGGAATAGAACTTAAGTGTTCTTACAAAAAAAAAGGTAAATGTGTGAGGTGATGGTTGTGTTAATTAACTTTATGGTAGGAATCCTTTCACAATGTATGTGTGTATCAAATCATCATGGTGTATGTGTTAAATATATTACAATTTTGTTTGTCAATTATACCTCAATAAAGCTGAAATAAAAAGAAATCAAAACTGCAGAAATGCCAAATGCATATATGTTGATAAAAATTAAGTAAAAAATTTTAATACTTGGAGGGTATAAAATAGATAGAAAAATGACAAATATTTTGGTAACACTTTTTGCTCCCTATTAAAGGGGAAGATATTTAATTCCAGTGTTTTAAGTATATTTAACATTTTATGAAAAAGAATGATTTTAAAATATCAGTTAAAATATAGGATTGTTTTGTGCTAAAAATATGACAAAATGCTATATCATTTAAAATAACATTAAAAAGGTAAATTTAAGAATGGTTGATAGGAAAACGGATATCTAAGAGATTTCAGTTCTGAAGATTTACTAGCTAAGGATCACAATGAATGTGAAATGTATCTGTCATTTATTGAATTCACTCTATGTGTTATATGCTTTACCTTCTTTTATCTCCAAATTCTCCAATTCTTATCTCTGTTTTGTAAATTAGATTGAGAGAGCCTGTTCTCAAGGTCACAGTTAACTTTCCTCTTCTTTGGCAGAAAAATATATATCTAGTAACTTAAATTACGAAGAGTAGCACAAGAATTGTGTCCTACATGACCTTTAACTAGATGGATAGATGTGCCAAGGTAAATGGAAAAATCCGTCTCCAAATTTATATTTAATCAGAAAGGATTACTGAAACCAGCACTGCTGATAAAGTATAGGGAAAATTTTACTCACATCTTCACCCAATATTTCAGATGATACAGTTACTTAACAACATTCTAAGCTGTATAGAAAATCATCTTTGCCAGGCTTTGGGATAATTTACCAGGATGCCCAGTTTATTCATGGTTTTCTGATGAGATTAGGAAACTGAGAAGGGTAATCTCAGTATGATCTGGAACTTGCCTCTCAGACAGCACTGGTGATTTTTTTGGATATTGAGTGTTCCCTAAAATTTTAGATCAGGAGCACAAAAAGAAACATCTTCTGTCTCATCTCATACAAACAGATTCTAAAAACCTCTAATTCCTCCATTTGGTACTATTTCTGGGTTAATAAGAATTATAAAGTGGAGAAAAGAAAAAGACCAAACAACTGCTGGCCAGGCTAGTAAAGGAAGATCAAACTTAGGAGGGGTCATGCCAAGAATCTGGCAAAGTTGGATACAATTGTGAGCGTCTGGTCTGCTGAACCCCATTAGCCATTCTTACCCTTCTAAACTGAAAATTAAGCCTAGAAGATCTCTAATTATCTTTACAACATATTATAACATATTGACCTATTCAAATTTCCTCCTCTGGCTAATGTTTATTACATATCTTCATATATTACCAGGGCATTATATTTCTCAAAAAATTCTATTTTATTACCACAAAATATCTTTAACTCTTTCACTTCAATCTCATTCTTATTCTTAATTACTTAAAAAATCTTTTTTATCATTTTTTTTTCATTAACCAAATCAGAGTTTTATTTACTTCCAAGACATTTTCAGGAATCCAAATTTTGACTCTGATCATATATATTTTGTTCTATTTTCAGCTCTTATATGTATTTATATCTTACTCTTATTTTATTCTAATTTATTTATTTTATTTTGCAATTTCTTAATTTGAATTTTGGCTTTGGTGTTTAATAAGAATTTTCTTTGT
The DNA here is from genome assembly GCF_951394435.1 of Stenella coeruleoalba. Taxonomy (NCBI): domain Eukaryota; kingdom Metazoa; phylum Chordata; class Mammalia; order Artiodactyla; family Delphinidae; genus Stenella; species Stenella coeruleoalba. Next base: position 26,687,708 of record NC_137153.1, on the reverse strand, counting down.
ATCAAGAAGAATGATGGATTTTTATAAATCCTCTATGGACATAAAGAATGTGTATTCTTTGTAAGAGGGTATTACATACTATATCTTTATTAAATATGACTTGATTAAATAATTTGAATCTTCAACATGCATGCTTATTTTTCCTTATTTTTCTTTTTAAGTTCAGTGGTTTCCAGAACTTTTTAATATTTTTAATTTTAATTTGTTTTCTATTCAGGTAACTGCTTTATAACATTATATAAAGTTCATATGTACAGCATTATATTTCTATTTCTGTATACACTATAGCATGTTCATGACCAAAACTTTAGTTTCCTTCCATCACCATACAGTTGATTTCCTGTATCCATTTCACCCTTCCCTCCATCCCTTCCTTTCTAGTAACCACTACTTTGTTCTCTGTATCTACATATGTGTTTGTTTGGTTTGGTTTGTTCATTTCTTTTTTTGTTTGTTGCTTTTTATATCCCATATATGAATGAAATCATATGATATTTGTCTTTCTCTTATTTCACAAGGGCCATTCACACAGTCACAAATGGCAAGACTTCATCTTCTTTTAGTGGTGGGTAGTATTCCATTGTATATATATATCACATTTTCTTTATCCATTCATCTGTTTATGGGCACTTAGGTTGTTTCCATATTTGGCTATTATAAATAATGTTGCAATGCACATAGTAGTGCATATATCTTTTTAAATTAGTGTTTTTATATTCTTTGGATAAATACCCAGAAATGGGAGAGCTGGGTCATATGGTAATTCTATTCTTAATTTTTTGAGGAATCTAGACACTGTTTCCCATAGACCAACTTACATTCCCACCAACAGTGTATGAGGATTTCCTTTTCTCCATATCCTTGCCAACACTTGTCATTTTTTGACTTTTTGATAATAGCTAGCTGACAGGTGTGAGGTGATATTTCATTGTGTATTTGACTTGCTTTTCCCTAATGATTTGTGACATTGAGCATCTTTTCATGTGCCTGCTAGCCATCTGTATGTACTCTTTGGAAATATGTCTATTTAGATCCTCTGCCCATTTTTTAATCAGGTTGTTTGTTTTAATTTGATATTGTTCATATAAGTTCTTTATATATTTGGATATTAACCCCTTGTGATTTACAAATATCTTCTCCCATTCGGTAGGTTGTTTTTTCATTTTGTTGATGGTTTCCTTTGCTGTACAGAGCCTTTTAGTTTGATGTAGTCCAATTTGTTTATTTTTGCTTTTGTTTCCCTTGACTCAGGAGTTATAGCCAGAAAAATATTGCTAAGACCAATGTCAAAGTACATACTTCCTACATTTTCCTTTAGAAGTTTTATGGTTTCAGGCCTCACAATCAAGTCTTTAATCCATTTTGAGTTGCTTTTTATGTATGGTGTGAGGTAAAGCCCTAGTTTCTTTTTCCTTTTTTCCTTTTTGCATGTGACTATCCAGTTTTCCCAACATCATTTATTGAAAAGACTATCCTTTCTCCATTGTATGTTCTTTCCTTCTCTGTCAGAAATTAATTGTCTATATATGTGTGGATTTATTTCTAGGCTCTCAATTCTGTTCCTTTTAGCTATGTATTTGGTGGGGTGTTCTTTTTCTTTTTGTTTGTTTGTTTTGTTTTGTTGTTTGCTTGTTTTTTGCGAATACCATGCTCTTTTTTTTTTTTTTTTTTTTTTTTTTGCGTTATGTGGGCCTCTCACTGTCGTGGCCTCTCTCGTTGCGGAGCACAGGCTCCAGACGTGCTGGCTCAGCGGCCATGGCTTATGGGCCTAGCCGCTCCGCGGCATGTGGGATCTTCCCGGACCGGGGCACGAACCTGTGTCCCCTGCATCGGCAGGTGGACTCTCAAACACTGCGCCACCAGGGAAGCCCTACCATGCTCTTTTGATTACTATAGCTATTTAATAGTTTGAAATCAAGGAATATAATACCTCCAGCTTTGTTCTTTTTTATTAAGATTGCCTTGGCTACTCATGATCTTTTGTGGATCCATGTAGATTTTAGAATTTTCGGTTTTATTTCTGTGAAAAAGGTCCTTGGGATTTTGATAGGGATTACATTGAATCTGTAGATTGCTTTAGATAATATGGACATTTTAATAATGTTAATTCTTCCAATCCAACATCACAGAATCTCTCTCCATTCATTTGTGCTTAGTTCAATTTCTTTCAACAACATCTTATAGTTTTCAGTCGTTCACCTCCTTGGTTAAATTTATTCCTAGGTATTTTATTCTTTTTTTCTTTTTTATCTTTCATCTTTTTATTTTTTATTATTTTTTTAACATCTTTATTGGAGTATAATTGCTTTACAATGGTGTGTTAGTTTCTGCTTTATAACAAAGTGAATCAGTTATACATATACATATGTTCCCATATCTCTTCCCTCTTGCATCTCCCTCCCTCCCACCCTCCCTATCCCACCCCTCTAGGTGGTCACAAACCACCTAGCTGATCTCCCTGTGCTATGTGGCTGCTTCCCACTAGCTACCTATTTTATGTTTGGTAGTGTATATATGTCCATGCCACTCTCTCACTTTGTCACAGCTTACCCTTCTCCCTCCCCATATCCTCAAGTCCATGCTCTAGTAGGTCTGTGTCTTTATTCCCGTCTTACCCCTATATACTTCATGACCTTTTTTTTTCTTAGATTCCATATATATGTGTTAGCATATGGATAAAGAAGATGTGGCACATATATACAATGGAATATTACTCAGCCATAAAAAGAAACAAAATTGAGTTATTTGTAGTGAGGTGGATGGACCTAGAGTCTGTCATACAGAGTGAAGTAAGTCAGAAAGAGAAAAACAAATACCATATGCTAACACATATATTTTATTCTTTTTGATGCAATTTTAAATGGGATTCTTTTCTTAATTTCTCTTCCTGCTAGCTCATTGCTAGCATATAGAAACACAACAGATTTTTGTATGATGATTTTGTACCCTGTGACTTAACTGTGTTTGTTTATTTTTTCCAATAATTTTTGGTGGAGTTTTTAGGATTCTCTATGTATAAAATCATGTCATCCACAAATATTTCTAGTTTGGATACCTTTTATTTCTTATTCTTGACTAGTTGCTCTGCCTAGGACTTCCAATACTATGTTGAATAAGCCTGGCAAAAGTTGGCATCCTTGTCTTGTTCTTGATTTTAGAGGGATAGCTTTCAAATTTTCACCATTATGTGTTATGTTAGCTGTGGATCTGTCTTATAGGTCCTTTATCATGTTGAAGTATAAGGGGGTGTTAAAATTCCCTACTATTATTGTGTTGTGATCAATTTCTCCCTTTAGGACTGTTAATAATTGCTTTATACATTTTGATGCTCCTATATTAAATGCATCTATATTAATCATTGTTATATCTTCTTGATGAGTTGGCCCCTTTACTACTATATACTGTCCATTTTGTCTCTTGTTACATTTTTTTGGCTTGAAGTCTATTTTGTCTGATATGAATATGGCTACACCTACTTCCTTCTGGCTAATATTTGCTTGGAGTATCATCTTCCTTCCCTTTACTTTGAACCTGTTTGTCTATAGAGCTGAGGTGAGTATCTAGGATGCAGCATATATAAGTTGGATATTGTTTTTTAATCCATCCAGGTACTCTGTGTCTTTTGATTGGTGAATTCAATCCATTTACAATTAGGGTGATTATTGATAGTTGAGGACTTAGTACTGACATTTTATCTTTTGTTTTCTGGTTGCTCTATATCTCCATTGTTTCCTTGTATTTCTGTCTGCCATTTTGATTTGGTCATTTTCTATGTTTTCTTCAGTTTCCTTTTTTTATGTTTCATGTCTCTGCTCTAGATTCATGTTTTGTGGTTACCATGAGTTTTTTATAAAATGTCTCATAGATAAAATAGTCCTTTGTGTGCTGAGAGCATCATATCTGCATTTACCTATGTGGGTTCTATCCTTTTCCTCTTCCCCTTTTGTGTTTTTGTTGTCTCAAATTATCCCTTTTTATGTTGTGAGTTTGTTACCAAATTGAAGTAGGAATAGTTATTTTTTTCTGCTTTTTTCCCTCTCATCTTTGTGCTGTAATAAAGTGTTTAAAAACCTATTCTGATATAGAGTTGTAACTTTCCAATTCCGTCTATTTATCACCTCACTCAAAGTTTTGTGTACTTTTGCCTTTTTGTTTCTGAGAGAAGAGTTCCTTTCAACATTTCTTGTAAGGCAGGTCTAACATTGATGAACTCCCTCAGCTTCTGTTTGTCTGGGAAGATCTTTATTTCTCCTTCATATCTGAATAATAACTTTGCAGGGTAGAGTATTCTTGTCTGACAGTTTTTATCTTTCAGTATTTTGAGAATGTAATTCTACTTCCCCCTGGCCTGTTTCTGCTGAGAGATCTGCTGATAGCCCAACAGGGCTTCCTTTGTAGGTTACCATCATTTTCCCCCTGGCTGCCTTTAAAATTCTTTCTTTGTCATTGATTTTGACAGCTTTAATATAATATGTCTTGGAGAAGGTCTTTTTGTGTTGAGATAATTAGGTGTTCTGTTAATTTCATGGATTTGTATATCCAATTCCTTTCTCATGTTTGGGAAGTTCTCAGATATTATTTCTTTAAATAAACTCTCTTCTCTCTTATCCCTCTCTTCTGCTTCTGGGATGCCCATTACTCTAATGTTGCCCTTCCTAAAAGAGTCTGATGACTCTCATAGAATTTACTTATTTTTTTTAATATCTTGATTCTCTCTCCTCTTCTACTTGTATCATTTCTTCAAACTTGCTAATTCTCTCTTCTGTATGGTCTGCTCTATTTCCAATGATTTCCTATGTATTCTTCATCTTATTTATTGAGTTCTTCGGCTCCAGAATTTATGTTTGGTTCTTTTTTAGCATTTCAATCTCTTTGGTAACGTATTCCTTCTGTTCACTAATTTTATTACTGAATTCATGTCAAGTGCTTTTCTGAGTTTTCTTGTAGCTCACTGAGTTTCTTGGTGGCAGCTATTTTGAATTCTCTATAAATTAGATTGCAATATTCTGTGACTTTAATCTTGGTTTCTGGAGAACTGTCATTTTCTTTTTGTGGTACATTGTCACTGTGTTTATTTATGGTGCTTGATGAGTTGTTCCTCTTCTGCCTCATTTGAAGTAATGGACACCTTTCTACATGATTCTAATGATTCAACAAATGAGAAATTAGAGGTCTTCTTTTGTCTTCCAATAGGGGCACTATAGGATATGTTTTTGTTTTATCTTACCTGAGCTGCCTCTGATTATATTTGGGAGGCACTTTCCATCCTCCACAGCCTCTGTCAGAGGTATTGCCTCATGCCTTTCTTATCAGTGCTCGTGCCTCTGGGATTGTTCAAGCCTTGCTGCTGCCGGTTTTGCTGGTGTTGCCACCTGGGGTACGGGGATGGTGGGCTTTTCTTCTATCTCCTGAGTTGCAGGCCCCCCTGCCACAGGGGAAGGGGATGGGGGGAGCCAGCATCTCATGGGTGCCTCTGCTGTGTTTGGAATTGTCAGTTCCTCAGAATCCATGGCTGTGGGGCTTGGAGGGGAACAGGGGCCCAGAGTCTTGGACAACTCTGCAGCTGGAGGGAGGGGGTATCAGGTCCCATGGCTGTTGCACAGATACTTGAGGCCATGAATGCAGCTGCAGCAGAGTGGCTGGAGTCATGTGCATCACCTACCCTGCTGCTACCAGATTCTCTGGGGCTTCAGGCTCAGCTGCTGTGCCTAGAGGACCAGGATTGCAGGTACCACCTCTGCTGTTTCACCAGTTTTGTCTCCTCTATGTGTTTTAGTCTGCCCACCTTTAGATGTATAGATGTGTAGGATTCTCCAGCATCCTGGTGTGTTGGGTCCTTGTTGAGTTACTGAATATAGATTGAAGGGAAAAGATAATGTGAGAGTCTCATTTTGACATGATGCTGACATCACTCTGTCTTCTTTTATTCGGTAAGTACATTTCCAAAAGAGTGTGTACTAACATTTCAGACTATAATTATTTTTATTTTTGTCAAGGCCTATTTGCAATCAGTATTTGGTCACCCTATTGTTTAATGCATGTTTTTTTGTTTGTTTGTTTTTAATGCATGTTTTGATATATCTTCTTGGTTGATTATGCATTTGTAATTATATGTTTCACTTAGTTCTTCAGGCAAATCTCTCATTATTAAATAGTAACATTGTACCCTCTATTTTCTTTTCTTTTAATTGGTATATCTTTATCTCTGTTTAACTTCAATATTACTTTCCATTTTATGTGTTATTCTAAAAAGGGCATCTTACTGCATTGTGCTTTTTCTTTCCAAACCTGATCAAACTGCTTCCCTTTCAACAAGGGAATTCAGGACCTGGTGTTCCTCCCAGACACCATGTGCAGCAAGAGAGAAGGGCTCCTTCTGTCTGATCCCCCTCCATGTGTTCAAAGTATCTGAGATTACCAGACACAAGGTTCCTACTTGGCTGCTGTGAGAGGTGGTGAGTGAGGCCACAACTGTCTGCCCTAGAGAGTTTTATGGACCTGACCAGCACATGGTCTGCAGGGCACTGTGACTCAGGAAGGAGTTCTAGTCTAAGGACAGACACATAGAAGACATCAGAGTATATATGATGATTAACGCCATGGAAAAAGAGATGACAACCTAGGTATACTATGAGGCATGTATAGGAAGAATTACTGGGCATCAACATTTAAGGGCAGCTCAAAAAGGTGAGCCTGAGAAAGCTGCCCAATGAGGTGATCATAGAGGTCACAGTAACACCAATGCAATATGGAATCATGGAAGCTTCAAGGAAGAGAGGACTTCTAGAAGATAATGACCAATGCTATCAAATGCTTCCTGGAGGTCATAACACAACTTAAAATTATCTAATGGATTAAGCTTCAGGGAGGCCATTACTCATCTTGGTTAGAGCAATTTCTGTAAAAAAGTAAGAGAAAACAGATAGAAAGACAAAAAAGGAAAAACAGATGGAAGTGACTCAGGGTGTAGATAGGAGTGAACGATTGCACCCGACTTCATTTGCTGTGGCGTGAGTTTCCAGCTTCCCCACCACCACTGCCACCACCACCACAAAATCTGACACCAGTAGGCACTGTGAGACGCTCTCTATTTACTTATCCTTCACACTTACATTTCCTCATTCTGACTCTGTGCTTGAAATAACCTTCACCTTATCTCTTTCATTTTAGGTCCCAGCACACTTGGAGAGGCAAACCCATTTCACACTGTTATTAGGATCACAGGAAATCGATCTGATTGTTAGTAAGATAAAAAGGGGTTATTTTATTTTATGTTTTATGTTATACAATACTGCCCATGGGAGATAGGGGGAATGTGGTACTTAATGGAGAGATAGGGGGAATGTGGTACTTAATTCACAACATACATCTTATAATTTATCATTTTAAAAAACCTTAAGTAACTTATTTTTGTTCTTTGCTAATACATATTTATTTAGTTTAGTTTAGTTTTTTTTTTTTAATGTATCTTCTCACCAGAGGATGAGATCTCTGAACTCCAAGGAATTTTCTTTCATTACTAGCAGTGGTTGCTCATGGATTGCTAAGATCCTTAGAAACCTGTAGTGACAAGGGGTAAATGTGCTCATTAATCCCTGTCCCAGGGGTCCCTGTCCTGATGGGGTCTGCTTTCTACCTCACTTTACTATAAAGCCTTAATTTTCATACGTCTAAGATCAGAGCTCCGTGAGCTGGAGTTCCATGCTGAACACTCAAGAGACTCAAGTCTAATTACCTAAAAAAAAAAAAAATCACTTTGAGAAATGAAATAGGATTCTAAGAATTATTACATGAAAATTACTATTTGTAAAAGTGCAGAAATTAATATAATGTACTTTTATCCAGAAGGAAAAAAAATAAAAATTACTTTGTAATATTTACTTCCACTTTTTAATTAAAGAAATAAAATATCACTAACAAAGTTAAAATCCTCTTTATATCCCTTCATTTTAGAGATGCAATGTACTTTTATATATTTCTATGTATACATATCCATCTATATTATTGGTTTGTAATTCAGTTTTAGGTTTAAAATAGAGTCATATTTGGAGAAATATTATGCAACATACTTTATTCCCCCCAATATTATCTTTTAAAGACCTGTTCAGCTGATGAATATAGATCTAGGATACACTTGAAAATAGCATAACATTCCATCATATGAATGGACCAGATTCTAATTGTCCATTCCCTGTTTAAACTTGGAAGCCTTAGATGTTAATCCAGAAAGGCATGTTGTGGGACTTCCTTCACATCATAATAGTTAACTGGTCTGATACCATCTACCTAGCAGGCATTTCTCTTTCATGGCAAGAATTCTAACTGCAGAACACACTTGTTTGGTTATGCATTTGTTCAAAATAGAGGCTTTAGGTACGAGGTCTGCCTCAGTTGATCTCCACCTGTGGATTTCTTTGCATGCTTTCTCCTTAGCATCAAACCATCAGTGTTCATAGCTTGGATGAAGTTCTCGCTGTTGGTCTTTACGGTGCTGCTTCCTTTTGACCACCATTCAAATCCTCTAAGCTCTGCAGAAGGAGGAATTATTTCTTTTATGCCTCTGTTTGTAGGAAGAGCTTATTATTGCTGAAATTGAAACTCCAATTCTACATATAACACATTATCAAGTATCTCCCCAGAAACAGTAATCCAGAGGTTTTACTAGTTAATCTTTCTTCCATTTACATTGTATGAGTTACAAATACAATAAACATTACAGAATACAGTATGATCAATGTTGCCAGTAACTATTAGCAAAAGGAATTTATTGAAGAAATAAGACTGGGCAGGTTTGAACAGGTGGAGAGGTGAAATGCCTTGTTCTCAGAGGGAAACTGTGGGTGCAGTGCAAGGAGGAAGGTGTGTGGGTGGCAGAAGCAGAAATAAGGACCTTTTTGGGAGAGGAGTAAAGATAAGGAAGATAGAACCAAACTTCGGACAACTATCTAATTGGATACATAGAACTCCCTACCAGGAGATGCTAGACCAAAACACTGGTGTCTTAATGAGAGCAAAAGGAATCCAACAACAACACAGAGAAAAGAACAAATTAGTAACAAATCTGGCTATGGATTCCAAGTTCATTAACCTAACCACTTCCATGTAAACCTGCAGTCAGATCTTTAAGATAAAAATCTTAATAAATAATGGAGTACAAAATAATTTAAAACAACCGTTTTTGTCAAGGGTGATAGTTTTAAGAAACAGAGGTCACAAGGACCAGTCTCCAAGGCACTGGACAGAGGGGTCCAGTGTGGCACTGCAGCTCGCCCATTGCTACAGCACCACCATCCACCACTGCTGCTCAGAACCCTCCTGCTGCTGCCTAACATATATTTCTCTGCTGCTCCTGGTCACCTGCTCTGGGACTGACTGAACTCCAGCCCCTGGACAAGCGAGAAGGGGCTTTAGAAGGTGAGTCAGAGATTATGGGGTTGGAGCCAGAGGTTGGCTTGGCCTTCTACCAAAACTTACAAAGTGAGGGATTCTCAAAACCTGTTGCAAAGATTGGGCCACTAAAAAACTGACAGTAAGTTTTCTCACCTACAAATAAATTGGATATTTTCCTAACTTTCTGTGAACTCTACTGAACCCAGGACACTAGCTTTTTGTAAAACAGCATTTGCTAGCTGCAACCCTGTATCTCAAGGTTATTCCCCCTTGTAACTATCCAACTACTTTGGATTCCAATCAATTCTTGTTTAATGAGCACCCTTACTTCTTTCCAGCTCCGATTATAATTCTTGGCAAAAAATTCATGTAACTAATTGTGGCCTTGCAGTTTTTGCCTTCATAAGCCTCCCCCATTTTGTAATCAGTGGAACAACAATTTAAGTGTCTCTTGAATCTGTGCCTCCCAGACTGAATAAACCCAAATAAACACTCTTTATTTCAATCAGATCTCTGTTACTAAAATTTTGGTTAACATACAAATGAATTATTCTGCCCACAAGTTACTTTCACAATAATTTCCCAATCTTCAAAGAATAAGTTATGTATATATATATATTTCACCTACCAACAGGTCTTTCTATCCTGTATACCACTCACATACTTTCATATGTAGGCAGACCTTGAAGACATATTTTTCTTGAATGGGGGAGCCCTCTAGTATATTTCAAACCTTCATTTTTCACAAAGGAATAATGGTGACATTGATAATAGAGGAAACACATCTAGCCAAAATCTAGTGTTATATGTGGAACATACAGAAAATATTTCAGCAGGCTTTTACAACTAAGGTAGAAATTGGTTCCTAAAATTCACATCTCAATCTTCTGTGAATCCTTAGGAGAATTTAGGTTGTCACACTGTTATTTTACATAGTTCCAAGAACATAAAGGGCAGGTCTGTTTCTGCAGAGTTTACATAGACATGTAGTTCAGACTAAAGAATGAAATGTGGCTGCTGGGTAGGATATAATCAGAGAGAGAGAGGCAGAAGTTGGAGAAGGAGGGTGTCCAGGGCTTTCCCGACCACAAATCTCACCTCCACTCCAACTCTCTTTATACTTTTCTTGCAAAAATAATAATAGAAATAAGGAGTTGGTGGGATTGCCAAAAACAAAAATCGTAAAATTCAACCATCTGGGGAAGGCAAAAATCCCATCTACCGCAACTCTCAGTTCGAAAGTAAAGTTGTACCGCACAAAAACAGGATATTACTTAAGAGTGTTCTTAAAGAACACATGGAGTGTGGCTGACAGGGTCTTGGTGCTCAGGCTGGGTGTCAGGCCTGTGCCTCTGAGGTGGGAGAGCCGAGTTCAGGACAGAGGTCCACCAGAGACCTCCTGGCTCCACATAATATCAAATGGTGAAAGCTCTCCCAGAGATCTCCATCTCAATGCTAAGACCCAGCTCCACTCAACGACCAGCAAACTACAGTGCTGGACATCCTATGCCAAACAACTAGCAAGAAGGAACACAACCCCACGCATTAGCAGAGAGGCTGCCTAAAATCATAATAAGGTCACAGACACCACAAAACACACCACCAGACGTGGTCCTGCCCACCATAAAGACAAGATCCAGCCTCATCCACCAGAACACAGGCATCAGGCCCTTCCACAAGGAAGCCTACACAACCACTGAACAAACCTTACCCACATGGGACAGACACCAAAAACAATGAGAACCACAAACGTGCAGCGTGCAAAAAGGAGACGCCAAACACAGTAAGTTAAGCAAAATGAGAAGAGAGAGAAACACACAGCAGATGAAGGAGCAAGGTAAAAATGCACCAGAGAAAGCAAATGAAGAGGAAATAAGCAGTCTACCTGAAAAAGAATTCAGAACAATGATAGTAAAGATGATCCAAAATCTTGGAAATAGAATGGAGAATATACAAGAAACATTTAATAAGGAACTAGAAGAATTGAAGAGCAAACAAACAATGATGAACAACATAATAAATGAAATTAAAAATTCTCCAGAAGGAAGCAATAACAGAATAACAGAGGCAGAAGAACAGATAAGTGACCTGGAAGATAAAATAGTGGAAATAAGTAGCACAGAGCTGAATAAAGAAAAAAGAATGAAAAGAATTGAAGATAGTCTCAGAGAATTCTGGGACAACATTAAATGTACCAACATTCGAATTATAAGGGTACCAGAAGAAGAAGAGAAAAAGAAAGGGACTGAGAAAATATTTGAAGAGATTATACTTGAAAACTTCTTTAATATGGGAAAGGAAATAGTCAAGTCCAGGAAGTGCAGAGAGTCCCGTACAGGATAAATCTAAGGAGAAACACACCAAGGCACATATTAATCAGGCTATCAAAAATTAAACACAAAGAAAAATATTAAAGGCAGCAAAGGAAAAACAACAAAGAACATACAAGGGGATCCCCATAAGGTTAACGGCTGATCTTTCAGCAGAAACTCTGCAAGCCAGAAGGGAGTGGCAGGACATATTTAAAGTGATGAAAGGAAAAACCTACAACCAAGATTACTCTACCTAGCAGGATCTCATTCAGATTCGACAGAGAAATTAAAATCTTCACAGACAAGCAAAAGCTAAGAGAATTCAGCACCTCTAAACCAGCTTTACAACAAATGCTAAAGGAACTTCTCTAGGCAGTAAACACAAGAGAAGGAAAAGATGTACAATAACAAACCCAAAGCCATTAAGAAAATAGTAATAGGAACATACATATTGATAATTACCTTAAATGTAAATGGATTAAATGCTCCAACCAAAAGAAACAGGTTGCTTGAATGGATACAAAAACAAGAGCCGTATATACACTGTCTACAAGAAACCCACTTTAGACTTAGGGACACATACAGACTGAAAGTGAGGAGATGGAAAAATATATTCTATGTAAATGGAAATCAAAAGAAAGCTGGAGTAGCAATTCTCATGTCAGACAAAATAGACTTTAAAATAAAGACTATTACAGGAGACAAAGCAGGACACTACATAATGATCAAGGGATAGATCCAAGAAGAAGATATAACAATTGTAAATATTTATGCACCCAGCATAGGAGCACCTCAATACACAAGGTAAATGCTAACAGCCATAAAAGGGGAAATTGACAGTAACACAATCACAGTAGAGGACTTTCACACCTCACATTCACCAATAGACAGATCATTCAAAATGAAAATAAATAAGGACACACAAGCTTTAAAGGATACATTAAACAAGATTGATTTAATTGATATTTATAGGACATTCCATCCAAAAACAACAGAATACACTTTCTTCTCAACTGCTCATGGAACATTCTCCAGGATACATCATACCTTGGGTCACAAATCAAGCCTTAGTAAATTTAAGAAAATTGAAATTATATCAAGTGTCTTTTCTGACCACAATGCTATGAGACTAGATATCAATTACAAGGAAAAATCTGTAAAAAATACAAACACATGGAGGCTAAACAATACACTACTAAATAACCAAGAGATCACTGAAGAAATCAAAGAAGAAATCAAAAAATACCTAGAAAAAAATGACAATGAATACACGACGACCCAAAACCCATGGGATGCAGCGAAAGCAGTTTTAAGAGGGAAGCATATAGAAGTACAATCCTACCTCAAGAAACAGGAAACATCTCAAATAAACAACCTAACCTTAACACCTGAAGCAATTAGAGAAAGAAGAATTAAAAAATCCCAAAGATAGCAGAAGGAAAGAAATCATAAATATAAGATCAGAAATAAATGGAAAAAAAAGAAACAATAGCAAAGATGAGTAAAATAAAAGCTGGTTCTTTGAGAAGATAAACAAAATTGACAAACAATTAGCCAGACTCATCAAAAAAAAAAAAAAGGGAGAACACTAAAATCAACAGGATTAGCAATGAAGAAGAAGAAGTAACAACTTACACTGCAGAAATACAAAGGATAGTGAGAGATTACTACAAGCAACTATATGCCAATAAAATGGACACCCTGGAAGAAATGGACCAATTCTTAGAAAAGCACAATCTTCAAAGACTGAACCAGGAAGAAATAGAAAATATATATAGACCAATCACAAGCACTGAAGTTGAGACAGTGTTTTAATATCTTCCAACAAACAAAAGCACAGAAGCAGATTGCTTCACAGGTGAATTCTATCAAATATTTAGAGAAGAGATAACACGTATCCTTCTCAAACTCTTCCAAAATATAGCAGAGGGAGGAATACTCCCAAACTCTTTCTATGAGGCCACCATCACCCTGAAACCAAAACCAGACAAAGATGTCACAAAGAAAAAAAACTACAGGTCAATATCACTGATGAACATAGATGCAAAACTCCTCAACAAAAAACCAGCAAATTCCAACAGCACATTAAAAGGATCATACAGCATGATCAAGTGGGGTTTATCCCAGGAATTCAAGAATTCTTCACTATACACAAATCAATCAATGTGATACACCATATTAACAAACTGAAGGAGAAAAATCATCTGATCATCTCAGTAGCTGCAGAAAATATTGCAACAATATTCAACACCTATGTATGATAAAAAACCATCCAGAAAGTAGCCATAGCGTGAACTTATCTCAACATAATAAAGGCCACATATGACAGACACACAGCCAACATCATTCTCAATGGTGAAAAACTGAAACCATTTCCTCTAAGATCAGGAACAGGACAAGGTTTTCCACTTTCACCACTTTTATTCAACACAGTTTTGGAAGTTTCAGCCACAGCAATCATAGAAGAAAAAGAAATAAAAGGAATCCAAATTGGAAAAGAAGAAGTAAAGCTGTCACTCTTTGCAGATGACATGATACTATACATAGAGAATCCTAAAGATGCTACTAGAAAACTACTAGAGTTAATCAATGAATTTGGTAAAGTAGCAGGATACAAAATTAATGCACAGAAATGTCTTGCATTCCTATACACTAATGATGAAAAATCTGAAAGAGAAATTAAGGAAACACTCCCATTTACCATTGCAACAAAAATAATAAAATACCTAGGAATAAACCTACCTAAGGAGACAAAAGACCTGTATGAAGAAAACTATGAGACACTGATGAAGGAAATTAAAGAAGATACAAACAGATAGAGAGATATATCACGTTCTTGGATTGGAAGAGTAAACAATGTGAAAAGGACTATACTACCCAAAGCAATCTACAGATTCAATGCAATCCCTATCAAACGACCAATGGCATTTTTCACAGAACTAGAACAAAAAAATTCACAATTTGTATGGAAACAGAAAAGACCCTGAATAGCTTAAGCAATCTTGAGAAAGAAAAACAGAGCTGGAGGAATCAGGCTCCCAGATTTCAGACTATACTACAAAGCTACAGTAATCAAGATAGTATGGTACTGACACAAAAGCAGAAATATAGATTAATGGAACAGGATAGAAAGCCCTGACATAAACCCAAGTGTGCTTGGTTTTTTGTTTTTGTTTTTGTTTTTTTGATAAAGGAGGCAAGAATATACAATGGAGAAAGAAAGCCTCCTCAATAAGTGGTGCTGGGAAAACTGGACAGCTACATGGAAAAGAATGAAATTAGAACACTCCCTAACACCATACACAAAAATAAACTCAAAGTGGATTAAAGACCTAAATGTAAAGCCAGACACTATAAAGCTCTTAAGGAAAAACATAGGCAGAACACTATATGAAATAAATCACAGCAAGATCTTTTTTGACCCACCTCCTAGAGGAATGGAAATAAAAACAAAAATAAACAAATGGGACCTAATGAAACTTAAAATCTTTTGCACAGCAAAGGAAACCATAAACAAGATGAAAAGACAACACTTAGAATGGGGGGAAATATTTGCAAGTGAAGCAACTGACAAAGGATTAATCCCCCAAATTTACAAGCAGCTCATGCAGCTCAATATCAAAAAAAGCAAACAACCCAATCCAAAAATGGGCAGAAGACCTAAACAGACATTCTCCAAAGATATACAGATTGCCAACAAACACATGAAAGGATGCTCAACATCACTAATCATTAGAGAAATGCAAATCAAAACTACAATGAGATATCATCTCACACCAGTCAGAATAGCCATCATCAAAAAATCTACAAACAGTAAATGCTAGACAGGGTGTGGAGAAAAGGGAACCCTCTTGCACTGTTGGTGGGAATGTAAATTGATACAGCCACTATGGAGATCAGTATGGAGGTTCCTTAAAAACCTGAAAATGGAGCTACCATACGACCCAGCAATCCCACTACTGTGCATATACCCTGAGAAAACCATAATTCAAAAAGAGTCATGTACCACAATGTTCATCGCAGTTTTATTTACAATAGCAAGTACATGGAATCAACCTAAGTGTCCATCAATAGATGAATGGAAAAAGAAGATGTGTAAAGCAATTATACTCCAATAAAGTTGCTAAGAAAAAATGAAATGCAGTTGAGGAGTAGATTTAAAAAATTTTAAATCAATTGTTTAAATATTAGCTATGGCTTATTGTCCCCTGGTAATATTTTTTCATTTCCTAAGAGATGATGAGAGATGATGATCAGCCACACTGTTTGGCTTCACCCTGAAGGGGATGGATTATTTATTCCCATCTGACATATGAGAGAGAAAAAGAGATACCTTTCTCTTACTTGTTAATTTTCTCTGCGCTCTACACATAAGCATCATGTCTTCCTGTCTTGTTCCCAGAGGGTCTGTCTCCAAACATAATAGTGTCTAGGTGTCTTTTCTTTCTTTTTTTTTTAATATTATGACTGAAACTCACAATTTAAGCAATGTAAATTATTAAATATATATATGTAAGTCTTTCAGATCAATAAGTCTTCAGATAATGAGAATTTAAAAGGTCTTATAATTATTTCAATAACAAAACTATTTACTTTTTCTTTTATAGGTGGCAGTGGTTCTTTCAAGAGTATTTTCTTATCTTGCCATGTTTCATTACTTTTTCCCTTATTTTAAAAAGGTATTTTTCTCTCTATTTAGAGATTGCAATGCCCAGGAGATCCTCACATTTGCCTCCCCAGTCTATGAGCCTTATTTGGAACGTCCTCTAGAAAATATTTATGTAGCGTCTTTCACAAAGAGCAACAGGATCGATTAAAAAAGCCGTGTCTCTTCAGTGGAGTTTTGAAATCAAGTATATAGACAAATCTATATCACATTCCATCCCCAGTTCTTATTCTGATTTAATCACATTTACTGGAACAACAATATTGATTTCTATGGGCAGCTTGTAATAACTCCAGGTACACAACATCGCAAGGAATTGCAAGTCTAAGCAACATTGTGTAACTAATGAATGCACAACCATAAAACACTGTATGGATAGGTTTAGAGTTATGACAAAATTCTAAAAAGATTAAATTGCTTAGAACTACACATCAAATACTCACAGACCTAGTGCAAAGACACACATTGGTTCTAAAAATATATAAGCAATGCTTTCCCTAAAGCACAGCAATAAAATTGAATATTTTGGAAACCTATCAAGGACATTCCAAAAATTAATCAAAGGAGGCATATTTTTAAAAACTCTTTATCAACTATACCCCAGTAAAAAAATAAATAAAATTAAAAAGCAAAAAAAATCTTTAAAAATCATTTACAAGATCTATTCATTAATTCTGAATGCAGATACCTTTATTTTTAATCCACTGGAATATAGAATCTTTGATTGATTAATTTTTCTGAGCAGCATCTGCATACTGCAAAGGATAGTTGAATTAGGGACAAATTACATACTTGAACAAGGCTACTGGGACAAAGTTTATATCAGTGACTACCAAACAGGAGTGATTCTGCCCCATAGGGAACATTTGGCAATGTATGGAAACATTTCTGGTTGCCGCAATTGTGGGTCAGAAGCAGGAAGTTGTTACTGGAATCGAGCACATAGAGGCCAGGCATGCTGATAAACATCCTACAATGCACAGAACAGCCCTCACAACAAAGTATTATTTGACTAAAATGCCAATAGTGCTGAGGTTGAGAAACACTGATACAAGTATTCCATTCCTTGGTATGGCTGAACAGTATTCCATTGCATAGATATAATATATTTTGTTGATCATTCCACTGTTCAAGGCCATCAGGTTGTTTTCAGTGTTTGGATATTATCAATAACGCTGCTATGAACATTTGTGTGTAAGTTTTCACACGGATGTATGATTTCATTTATTTTTCACAAGTAACTGCAAGTGGAATAGCTAGACAAACATCTGAATTTTTAAGAAAGTACCAAACATTTTTCCCTCCACACCCTTGTCAGTCATCCTCATTTTCCATTATAATGGGTGTGTAGTTACTGGGGTATAGCAATGTGGTTTTAATTTGTGTTAGAAACCTAATGTTGCTGTAGGCCCCCCAAAGATGTTCACATCCTAATCCTCAGAACCTGTGAATATGTTATCTTAATGGCACAAGGGAATTAAGATTACAGATTAGCTGACCTTAAAATAGGAACATGATCCTGGATTGTCTAGGTGGGCCCAATGTTATCAAAAGTATCCTTAAAGGTAGAAGAGGGAGGCAGAAGATTAGGTCAGAGTACAGCTGACACTTGAACAACTTGGGGCTTTGGGGCACTGACCCTCCATGCAATTGAAAATCCACGCATAATTTATAGTTGGCCCTCCAGATAGACAGTTAAGTTCCTCTGTACCTGTGGTTCCACATCCTAGGATTCAACCAACTCTGGATGATGTAGTATTGTAGTATTTACTATTGAAAAAAATCCCCATGTAAATGGACCCATGAACTTCAAAACTTCATTGTTCAAGGGTCAACTGTAATTTGATGTGAGAAGGGCTCATGGCGTTGCTGGCTTTGTCCACAGAAAGGACCAGAAATCAAGTTATGTGGACACACTGTAGAATGTAGAAAAAGCAAGAGAGAAGATTCTTCCCTCAAGCCACCAGAGAGAAATACAGCTCTGCTAACATCTTGATTTTAGCCCAATGAGGTCCATGAGAATGGACCTGAGAATCTATGGAACTATAATATAGTATGTTTGTGTTGTTTCAGGCCACTAAATTTGTGGTAGTTTATGACACCAACCATACAAACTAATACAAGTGTCGTGCAACTTTCCACGATCTTATTTGCTATTTATATATGTTTATTGGCAAAGTGTCTGTTCAAATCTTTGGCCTACTTTTTGTGTGTGTATTCATTCTTATTTATTTAACAGTTTAATTGAGGTAGAATTTAAACCATTAAATTTACCTATTAAAACTGTACAATTTAATAATTATTGTGAAAGTTTATAGAATCACAACCCAATTTTAGAGCATTTTTATAGCACCTCCACCCCAAAACCTCATGCTTGTTTGAGTTAATCCCTGCTCCCACAACCAGATCTAGACAACCACTGATCTGTTTCTGTCCCTATAATTTAATGGAGATTTCATATAAGTGTAATCATACCACATTTAGTAATTTAGGTCAGGATTCTTCTACTAAGTGTAATATTTTCTGAGGTTCATTCATGTTGCACTTATCAGTTTTTTTTCTTTTTATTGTTAAATAGTGTCCCATTACATTTATATATGACAGTTTATTTATGCATTCACCAGTTGATGGATATTTGGATAACTTCCAGTTTAGAACTATTATCAATAATGTTGATATGAACGTTTGTTGCATCATATGGTATGTTTATATTTAAAATTTTAAGAGACAAACTGTCTTCCAAAGTGGAAATATTTTGCATTCTCAAGATGAATAATAATGAAGATTCCAGTTTCTCTACATCAACAGCATTTGTTGTTGTCTATCTTTTCTTACAACTATAGTGAGTGTGAAATGATATCTCACTGTGATTTCAATATGCATTTTCCTAATGACTAAGATATTGAGCATCATTTCATGTGCTAATAAGCCATCTTCTTTCAGAAAATTTCTATTCAAGTCTTTTTTTCATATTTTAGTTGGGTTATTTAGTTTCATATTATTGAATTGTAAAAGTTTTCAATATATTCTGGATATAAATCCTTTATCAGACATATGATTTACAAATTCTTTCTCCCATTCTGTGGTTTGCCTTAATTTTCCTAATTGTGCCTTTTGAAACACAAATTTTTAAAAAATTTTATTCAAGTATAGTTGGTTTATGATGTGATAATTTCTGCTGTACAGCAAAGTGATTCAGTTATACATATATGTGCATTCTTTTTCATATTCTTTTCCATTATGGTTTATCACAGGATATTGAATATAGTTTCCTGTGCTATAGAGTAGGACCTTATTGTTTATCTAGATTATATATAATAGTTTGCATCTGCTAATCCCAAACTCCTAATCCATGCCTCCCCCACCTCCTCTCCCCCTTGGCAACCACAAGTCTCTTCTCATGTCTGTGAGTCTGTTTCTGTTTCATAGATAAGTTCATTTGTGTCATATTTTAGATTCCACACATAAGTGTTATCACATGGTATTTGTCTTTCTCTTTCTGACTTACTTCACTTAGTATGATAATCTCTAGGGCCATCCATGTTGATACAAATGGCATTATTTCACTCTTTTTTATGGCTAATATTCCATTGTATATATATATATATCTCACATCTTCTTTATCCATTCATCTGTCAATGGCCATTTAGGTTGTTTTCATGCCTTGGCTATTGTGAATAGTGCTAGGATGAACATAGGGGTGCATGTATCATTTTGAATTATAGTTTTCTCTGGATATATGACCAGCAGTGGGATTGCTGGATCATATGGAAACTCTACTTTTAGTGAAACACAAGCATTTTAAATTTGATGAATTCCTATTTGTCAATTTTTTCTTTTATGGATTATGCTTTTGCTTACATATCTCTTTGCTTCTTGCCCAACCCAAGGTCAAGATGGTTTTCTCCTAGGTTTTCTTACAGAACGTGTATAGCTTTAGTTCTTACATTTAGGTCTATTATCCATTTTGAGTTAATTTTTAAGTATGTTGTGTGGTAAGGGTCAAAGTTAATTTTTGCATGTTGATATACAATTTTCCCAGGATGACTTATTGAAAAAAAAAACATGCCCTCCTTACTGAATTATATTGGCACCTCCTTCAAAAATCAACCATTTCTTTTTATAATAATTATCATCTTACATCTTTGTAACTACTTTTTAAATCCTATGCATGTGTTTTTATATTTTACCTCTCTTCAATTCTAAAACATAATAACATCCACCATTTAAAAATCATACTGTAGATTGGCTCTGAATAATCTACTAGGGTAAAAATTAAAAGCAGTATCAATTCTAATTCATAATATTGGGAATTGGAAAATATACTTGGAACTTGGGCTTTAGCTTTTTATTTAAAGTAAAATTATATTTTGTGTTGTGAAATTTTCTTAGATTTGTATTAATATTTCCTAAGTTTAATTTCTTGAAAATCAGAGCAACCCAACAAGTATTCCACCTCATCATGTATTCAACTTGTACTGAGTGCTTCTCTCACAGTGAACTAAAGGTACAGGCACAAATTTCAGATAAATTTGAAGTGAAAGCTAACTGCTGTATGATCTTTAATTTTACCTTGAGTGAAAGGTAACTAGAAACATTGGGAAAGAATGTGACTGATGGTGGATAAAATCCCATAAATATCCTTTCAATCATGGATGTTCAGGATCTGTTCAAATCACAAACCAAAACCAAATACAGTCAAACTGTGTAAGTTAAGACATCTATTTTTCAACTTTTCATCTGGTGGGTGACTTGGATTAGGCATGTGCTACATTCTTTAAACACATTTCACGTTCATTCCATTGTCCTAAAGCAATATTGAGATCATTTGCTTTCCTATCAATTCAAGACCAAATCACATCTAGGTCAAGAACAAGCTTATGTGGTTACTGTCTTTTTGAGAAAAAAAAAATCCTTTAACAACAATTCTGCTTTATTTCCCTCATGAAAATTACCATCTGTTGTCTCTTCTTGCTACCACACCTTCCCTTTCTCCATAGCTGCCCCTCATTTAAATACGTCCTGGTCTCGTTTTGCAAATGCCAACAGTTTAGAGAGTACAACAGAGGTTGTCACATAAAGAAAAGCCCTAGAGTCCTCTAAAACAAAACTTGTGTCTCATTTTTAAGAGAGTAGGGCCACAGCTCAAAGCCTTGGTTCTATTTAAAACCCACAGTGTTTATGCAAATTAAACTTCAGTTTTAGAAGATCAGGTCAGAACAGTCAGTAACTGCCAAAGACTGATTAATGACCACACCTAAATCACATTAAACAAATAGATCATGCAACAGCACTGAGCAGAGCCTGAAGCAGCACCCTCGCTGAGGCTGGGCATAAGAAAGCTGGAGGCTCTGCAGACCCACTGCCTTTATCAGAACAGGGCAGGGTTTCCATTCATTAGAGACCCTTGTATAGCAAGAAAGTCATGTTGTCATAGTAATAAGTAAACCATGGCTTCCAATCAGAAGAAATACTCTTTCTGACTTTTCATTATTTTTTTAAATTGAAGTATAGTTGATTTACAATGTTGTGTTAGTTTTATGTGTACAGCACCATGATTCAGATAGATGGATGGATAGATCGATACATAGATAGATAGATATTCTTTTTCAGGTTCTTTTCCCTTACAGGTTATTACAAAATACTGAGTATAGTTCCCTGGGCTATACAGTAAGACCTTGTTTTTTATCCATTCTATATATAATAGTTTGCATCTGCTAATCCCAAACTCCTAATTTATCCCTCCCCCTCCCTTTCCCCTTTGGTAACCATAAATTTGTTTTTTATATCTGTGGGTCTGTTTCTGTTTTGTAAATAAGTTCATTTGTATCATTTTTTTTAGATTACACATATAAGCGATATCATATTGTATTTGTCTTTGTCTGACTTACTTCACTTAGTATGATAATTTCTAGGTGCATCCATGTTGCTACAAATAACATTATTCCATTCATTTTATGACTAATATTCCATTGTATATATGTACCACATCTTCTTTATCTATTCCTCTGTCAATGGACATTATGTTGCTTCCATGTCTTGTCTATTGCAAATAGTGCTGCAACAAACACTGGGGTGCATGTATCTTCTCAAATTATAGTTTCCTCCAGATATATGCCCAGGAGTGGGATTGCAGGATCACATGGTAGTTCTATTTTTAGTTTTCTTTTTATAAATTTATTTATTTTATTGATTTATTTTTATTTTTGGCTGCATTGGGTCTTCATTGCTGTGTGCAGGTTTTCTGTAGTTGCGGCGAGCGGGGACTACTCCTTATTGCAGTGTGGGCTTCTCATTGCGGTGGCTTCTCTTGTTGCAGAGCATGGGCTCTAGGCACGTGGGCTTCAGTAGTTGTGGCATGTGGGCTCTGTAGTTGTGGCTCGTGGGCTCTAGAGCACAGGCTCAGTAGTTGTGGTGCACGGGCTTAGTTGCTCCGTGGCATGTGGGATCTTCCCATACCAGGGCTTGAACCTGTGCCCCCTGCACTGGCAGGCAGATTCTTAACCACTATGCCACCAGGGAAGTCCCTATTTTTAGTTTTTTAAGGAAATTCCATATTGTTCTCCACAGTGGCTGTACCAAGTTACATTCCCACCAACAGTGTAGGAGGCTTCCCTTTTCTCCACACCTTCTCCAGCATTTGTTATTTGCAGACTTTTTGATGATGGCCATTCTGACTGGTGTGAGGTAATACCTCATTGTAGTTTTGATTTGCATTTCTCTAATAATTAACAATGTTGCGCATTTTTTCATGTGTCTGTTGGCTATCTGTTCTTAATGAGTTTTATTCACTGTATTATGAATATTGAACTCATTTCTAAGATCAGTCTTGGTACTATCTTCATTTTTTTTTTAAGATTTTTGACACTTTTTTGGTACTAATTTATGTATTGATAAATGCTTATGGCGGTACTTCCCTAGTGGTGCAGTGGTTACGACTCTGAGCTCCCAATGCAGAGGGCCCAGGTTTGATCCCTGGTCAGGGAACTAGATCCCACATGCATGCTGCAGCTAAGAGTTCATATGCCACAGCTAAGAAGCACACATGCCACAACTAAGGAGCCAGCTGGCCACAACAAAGACCTGGCACAACTAAATAAATAAATTAAATAAGTAAATAAATAAATTGTTAAAAAGATGCTTATGGCTATGACAGTGATATAGAACAGGTATACATCTTTTGTCACATCTAGTCAATGAGGAGAAAAGTACAAAGTCAGAATATAAATGATAAATTTTGACCCAAGTAGAAACTGTACAGACATCATCACTTAATAAGTCAGGTAAAAATTATTTTCTACATAAATCAAGCATCTACTACATCATAAATCAGAAATATCGAAACTTCAGGAATTCTGAAAGCAAGTGGTATTATAAAACAGTTTACCTCTGGATTCCTTTAATCTCAAATTACAGCAGTTTTCTATTCTATATTTTTCCTAAGAAGATACTTCTGTTTAAAGGATTGTTACATTAAAAGTAAAAGAAAAGATGATTGTCAAATATATGCTGATACAAATATATATGCAAAAAGAAGCAAAACAAATTTTAATTGCTTAAATCATAAATTTAATATGATATATACAATGGAATATTACTCAGCCATAAAAAGAAATGAAATTGAGTTATTTGTAGTGAGGTGGATGGACCTAGAGTCTGTCATACAGAGTGAAGTAAGTCAGAAAGAGAAAAACAAATACTGTATGCTAACACATATATATGGAATCTAAAAAAAAAAAATGGTCATGAAGAACCTAGGGGAAAGATGGGAATAAAGATGAAGACCTCCTAGAGAATGGACTTGAGGACACAGGGAGGGGGATGGGTAAGCTGGGACAAAGTGAGAGAGTGGTATATATGGATATATATACACTACCAAATGTAAAATCAATAGATTGCTAGTGGGAAGTAGTTGCATAGCACAGGGAGATCAGCTCGGTGCTTTGTGGTCAGCTAGAAGGGTGGGATGGGGGGGGGAGAGGCAAGAGGGAAGAGATATGGGGTATATATGTATAACTGATTCACTTTGTTATAAAGCAGAAACTAACACACCATTGTAAAGCAATTTTACTTCAATAACAATGTTAAAAATAAATAAATTTAATGTGATAAAAGCATATTATGATTGGATTTCAGCTCATATTTTCAGAATGAAATGCAACATATACATGTCTCTAAGACTGTGTGCACATTTCAAGTTAATAAGAAAGCGCACTTAAATAATTTTAAAAGCATTGTTTAAGCCCCATCATAGAGTGATCATGTGCTATTGATAATGAAATTAAAAGTGTACACATTTAAATACATTCCTTTTAAAAACTTTTATGCTGACAGAAAACATACAACTATGTGACATGAAAAGCATCAATACCTATTACCAAAATATTGTAGACTACTTGAAATCTCCAGGTGTAAATGTTCTAACATATTGATACCATTAGTTCTACTCATATTTCTAACCATGGCCATACATGAGTCCAGTAAAGCTGAATCTGTAGGTGGGGGACCTGGGAATTATCATTTTAAACTCTTCAAGGAATCCTAATTTTGTATTTATATATTATCTTTTGAAATAATTTTAGATTTATATACAGCTGGAAAAATATTACAAAGTTCTCATCTGCTCTTCACCCAGATCTTCCCAATGTTAACATTTTGTATAACTATTTCCTATTTCTTTGTATTGCTAATTTTCTTGAACTTTTTATTTTAAAATAACTGTAGATGCATAGGAAGTTGCAAAGATACTACAAGGAAGTCCTGTGTACCTTTTACCCAGCTTACCCTAACAGTTACATTTTATATAATTAGGTGATTCCAATGTATAGCAGGTTGAGAGCTATCAAGCAACACCACAAAAAAGAATTTATTCAGGAGATCATATTAATAAAGGATGAATGTAAAACAAATACATATGTAAAAAATTAAAAAAAAAAACTAGCTTCCACTGCTCTGATCATAAATTTAAGGTGAGTGACATAGACATTATATAAATCTGCTCTTAATGATTTAGAAAACACCAACACTATCAAAATATTCATCTGGATTAAAACTTTATTGTAGGGGACCTTCAAGATGGTGGAGGAGTAAGATGTGGAGATCACCTTTCTCCCCACAAATAGATCAAAAATACATCTACATGTGGAACAACTCCTACAGAACACCTACTGAACACTGGCAGAAGACTCAGACTTCCCAAAAGGCATGAAACTCCCCACGTACCTGGGTAGGGCAAAAGGAATAAAAAAAAGAAAAAACAGAGACAAAGAATAGGAATGGGATCTGCTCTTCTGGGAGGGAGTTGTGAAGGAGGAAAAGTTTCCACACACTAGGAAGCCCCTTCACTGGCAGAGATGGGGGGTGGGCAGGGGGAAAGTTTCAGAGCCATGGAGGAGAGCACGACAACAGGGGTGCATTGACACAGAGGATCAATGCCTACAAGCACTCACGTGCCTGAGAGGCTTGTCTGCTCACCTACTGGGGCGGGTGGGGGCTGGGAGCTGAGGCTCGGGCTCAGAGGTCAGATCCCAGGGAGAGGACTGGGGTTGGCTGCATTAACACACCCTGAAGGGGGCTAGTGCACCACAGCTAGCCAGTTCAGAGTCCAGAAAAAAACCTGGAACTGCCTAAGAGGCAAGAGACCATTGTTTCAGGGTTTCTGAGGAGAGGGGATTCTGAGCACTGCCTAAATGAGCTCCAGAGACGGGCATGAGCAGCGGTTATCAGCACAGACACCAGAGACGGGCCTGAAATGCTAAGGCTGCTGCTGCAGCTACCAAGAAGCCCGTGTGCAAGCACAAGTCACTATCCACACCTCCCCTCCCAGGAGCCTGTGCAGCCCGCCACTGCCAGGATTCTGTGATCCAGGGACAACTTCCCCAGGAGAACATATGGCACGCCTCAGACTGTTGCAACGTCACTCTGCCCGCAGCCGCCACAGGCTCGCCCCGCATTCTGTACCCCTCGCACCCCCCAGCCTGTGTGAGCCAGAGTCCCCTAATCAGCTGCTACTTTAACCCTGTCCTGTCGGGGCAGGGAACAGATACCCTCAGGTGACCTACACTCAGAGGCGGGGCCAAATCCAAAGCTGAACCCCAGGAGCTGTGTGAACAAAGAGAAAGGGAAATTTCTTCCAGCAGCCTCAGGAGCAGCAGATTAAATCTCCACAATCAACTTGATATACCCTGCCTCTGCGGAATGCCTGAATAGACAATGAATCATCCTAAAATTGAGGCAGTGGACTTTGGGAGCAACTGTAGACATGGGGTTTGCTTTCTGCATCTAATTTGTTTCTGGTTTTACGTTTGTCTTAGTTTAGCATTTAGAGCTTATTATAGTTGGTAGATTTGTTTATTGATTGGGTTGTTCTCTTTCTTTTTTATATATATATATACTTTTTTTTCCTTTTTCTCTTTTGTGAGTGTGTATGTGTATGCTTCTTTGTGCGATTTTGTCTGTACAGCTTTGCTTTTATCATCTGTCCTGGGGTTCTATCTGTCCGGTTTTTTTTTTTTCTTTCTATTAGTATAGATTTTAGCTCTTGTTATCATTGGTGGATTTGTTGTTTGCTTTGGTTGCTCTCTTCTTTCTTTCTTTCTTTTTCTTTAATACTTTTTTATTTTCAATATTATTTTTTATTTTAATAACTTTATTCTATATATTTTTCTTTCTTTTCTTACTCTTTTTTTTCCTCCCTTTTCTTCTGAGCTGTGTGGCTGACTGGGTCTTGGTGCTCTGGTCGGGCATCAGGCCTGACCTCTGAGGTGGGAGAGCCCAGTTCAGGACATTGGTCCACCAGAGACCTCCTGGCTCCACATTATATCAAACGGTGAAGGCTCTCCCAGATATCTCCATCTCAATGCTAAGACCCAGCTCTTCTCAATTACCATAAAGCTACAGTGATGCACACCCTATGCCAAACAACTAGCAAGACAGAAACACAACCCCACCCATTAGCAGAGAGACTGCCTAAAAGCATAAGTTCACAGACACCCCAAAACACACCACCAGATGCAGTCCTGCCCACCATAAAGACAAGATTCAACTCCATCCACCAGAACACAGGCACCAGTCCCCTCCACCTGCAGGCCTACCCAACCCAATGAATCAACCTTACCCACTGAGGGCAGACACCAAAAACAGTGGGAACTACAAACCTGCAGCCTGCAAAAAGGAGACCCCAAACACAAGTTAAACAAAATGAGAAGACAGAGAAATACACAGCAGATGAAGGAACAAGGTAAAAACCAACCAGACCCAACAAATGAAGAGGAAAGAGGCAGTCTACCTGAAAAATAATTCAGAGTAATGATAGTAAAGATGATACAAAATCATGGAAATAGAATGGAGAAAATACAAGAAATATAACAAGGACCTAGAAGAACTAAAGAGCAAGCAAAAAATGATGAACAACAAAATAAATAAAATAAAAAATTCTGTAGAAGGAATCAATAGCAGAATAACTGAGGCAGAAGAATGGATAAGTGACCTGGAAGATAATAGAGTGGAAATACCTACCACAGAGCAGAATAAAGAAAAAAGAATGAAAATAATTGAGGACAGTCTCAGAGACCTCTGGGACAACATTAAACTCACCAACATTCAAATTATAAGGGTCCCAGAAGAAGAAGAGAAAAAGAAAGGGACTGAGAAAATATTTGAAGAGATTATAGATGAAAACTTCCTTAATATGGGAAAGGAAATAGTCAAACAAGTCCAAGAAGTGCAGAGAGTTCCATACAGGAAAAACCAAGGAGAAACACGATGAGACACATATTAATCAAACTAAGAAAATTAAACACAAAGAAAAATATTAAAAGCAGCAAGGGAGGACTTCCCTGGTGGCACAGTGGTTGAGAGTCCGCCTGCTGATGCAGGGGACACGGGTTCGTGCCCTGGTCCGGGAAGATCCCACATGCTGCGGAGCAGCTAGGCCCGTGAGCCATGGCTGCTGAGCCTGTGCGTCCGGACCCTGTGCTCCACAACGGGAGAGGCCACAACAGTGAGAGGCCCATGTACTGCAAAAAAAAAAAAAAGCAGCAAGGGAAAAACAACAAATAACATACAAGGGAGTCCCCATAAGGTTAATGGCTGATCTTTCAGCAAAAACTCTGCAAACCAGAAGGGAGTGGCAGGACATATTTAAAGTGATGAAAGGAAAAAATCTACAACCATGATTACTCTACCAGCAAGGATCTCATTCAGATTCGACAGAGAAATTAAAACCTTTACAGACAAGCAAAAGCTAAGAGAATTCAGCACCACCAAACCAGCTTTAAAACAAATGCTAAAGGAACTTCTCAAGGCAGTAAACACAAGAGAAGGAAAAGACCCACAATAACAAACCCAAAGCAATTAAGAAAATAGAAATAGGAACATACATATCAATAACTACCTTAAATGTAAATGGTTTAAATGTTCTAACCAAAAGACATAGACTGGCTGAATGAATACAGAAACAAGACCTGTATTTATGCTGCGTACAAGAGACCCCCCACTTAAAACCTAGGGACAGATACAGACTGAAAATCAGAGGATGGAAAAAGATATTCCATGCAAATGGAAATCAAAAGAAAGCTGGAGTAGCAATTCTCATATCAGACAAAATAGACTTTAAAATAAAGACTATTACAATAGACAACAAAGGACCCTACATAATGATCAAGGGAACAATACAAGAAGATATAACAATTGTAAATATTTATGCACCCAACATAGGAACACCTCAATACATAAGGCAAATGTTAACAACCATAAAAGGGAAAATCAACAATAACACAATCATAGTAGAGAACTTTAACACTGCAAGTTCACCAATGGACAGATCATCCACAATGAAAATAAATAGGGAAACACAAGCTTTAAAGAATACATTAAAAAAATGGACTTAACTGATATTTATAGGACATTCCACACAAAAACAACAGAATACACTTTTTTCTCAAGTGCTCATGGAACATTATCCAGTATAGATCATACCCTGGGTCACAAATTTTCTTGGTAGATTTAAGAAAATTGAAATCATATCAAGTATTGTTTTTGACCACAACACTATGAGACTAGATATCAATTACAGGGAAAAGTCTGTAAAAAATACAAACACGTGGAGGCTAAACAACACACTACTAAATAACCAAGAGATCACTGAAAAAATCAAAGAGGAAATGAAAAAATACCTAGAAACAAATGACAATGAAAACATGAGGACCCAAAACCTATGGGATGTAGCAAAAGCAGTTCTAAGAGGGAAGTTTATAGCAATACAATCCTACCTCAAGGAATAAGAAACATATCAAATAAGCAAATTAACCTTACACATAAAACAATTAGAGAAAGAAGAACAAAAAATCCCCAAAATTAGCAGAAGGAAAGAAATCATAAAGATCAGATCATAAAGAAATGAAAAGGAAATGAGGGAAATGATAGCAAAGATCAGTAAAACTAAAAGACAGTACTTTGCGAAGATAAACAAAATTGACAAACCATTAGCCAGACTCATCAAGAAAAAATGGGAGAAGACTCAAATCAATAGAATTAGAAATGAAAAAAGAGAAGTAAAAATTGACACAACAAAAGAAAACTATGAGCCAATATCACTGATGAACATAGATGCAACAATCGTCAACAAAATACTAGCAAACAGAATCGAACAGCACATTAAAAGTATTATAAACCATGATCAAGTGTGGTTTATCCCAGGAATGCAATAATTCCTCAATATATGCAAATAAATCAGTATGATACACCATATTAACAAACTGAAGGAGAAAAACTATATGATCATCTCAATAGATGCAGAAAAATCTTTCAACAAAATTCCACACCCATTTACGATAAAATTCCTCCAGAAAGTAGGCATAGAGCAGACTTACCTCAACATAATAAATGCCATATATGATGAATCCACAGCCAACATCATTCTCAATGGTGAAAAACTGAAACCATTTCCACTAAAATCAGATACTAGACAAGGCTGCCCACTCACCACTGTTATTCAACACAGTTTTGGAAATTTTAGCCACAGCAGTCATAGAAGAGAAAGAAATGAAAAGATTCCAAATCAGAAAAGAATTAAAACTGTCACTGTTTGCAGATGACACGATACCATACATAGAGAATCTTAAAGACACTCCCAGAAAACTACTAGAGGTAATCAATGAATTTGGTAGAGTAGCAAGATACAAAATTAATGCACAGAAATCTCTTGCATTCCTATACATTAATGATGAAAAATCTGAAAGAGAAATTAAAGAAACACTCCCATTCACCAATGCAACAAAAAGAATAAAATACCTAGGAATAAACCTACATAAGGAGACAAAAGACCTGTATGCAGAAAACTAAAAGACACTGATGAAAGAAATCAAAGGTGACAAAAACAGATGGAGAGGCATACCATGTTCTTGGATTGGGAGAATCAACATTGTGAAAATGACTATACTACCCAAAGCAATCTACAGATTCAATGCAATCCCTATCAAACTACCACTGGCAATTTTCACAGAACTAGAACAAATACTTTAACAATTTGTATGGAAACACCAAAGACCCCGAATAGCCAAAGCAATATTGAGAAAGAAGAACGGAGCGGGAGGAATCAGGCTCCCTGACTTCAGACTATACTACAAAGCTACAGTAATCAAGACAGTATGGTACTGGCACAAAAACAGAAATATAGATCAATGGAACAGGATAGAGAGCCCAGAGATAAACCCATGCACACATGGTCACCTTATCTTTGTTAAAGGAGGCAAGAATATACAATGGAGAAAAGACAGCCTCTTCAATAAGTGGTGCTGGGAAACTGGACAGCTACATGGAAAAGAATGAAATTAGAACACTCCCTAACACCATACACAAAAATGAACTCAAAATGGATTAAAGACCTAAATGTAAGGCCAGACACTATCAAACTCTTAGAGGAAAACATAAGCAGAACACTCAGTGACATAAATCACAGCAAGATCCTTTTTGACCCACCTCCTAGATAAATGGAAATAAGAACAAAAATAAACAAATGGGACCTAATGAAACTTAAAAGCTTTTTCACAACCAAGGAAACCATAAACAAGATGAAAAGAGAACCCTCAGAATGGGAGAAAATATTTGCAAAAAGAAAAAACTGATAAAGGATTAATCTCCAAAATTACATGCAGCTCATGCCGGTCAATGTCAAAAAAACAAATAACCCAATCCAAAAATGGGCAGAAGACCTAAATAGACATTTCTCCAAAGAAGATATACAGATTGCCAACAAACACATGAAAGAATGCTCAACATCACTAATCATTAGAGAAATGTGAATCAAAATTACAATGAGGTATCACCTCACACCAGTCAGAATGGCCATCATCAAAATACCTAGAAACAGTAAATGCTGGAGAGGGTCTGGAGGAAAAGGAACTCTCCTACACTGTTTGGGGGAACATAAATTGATACAACCCTTATGGACAACAGTATGGATCTTCCTTAAAATACTAAAAATAAAACTACCATACGACCCCGCAATCCCACTACTGGATATATACCCTGAGAAAACCATAATTCAAAAAAAGTCATGTACCACAATGTTCATTGCAGCTCTGTTTACAATAGCCAGAACATAGAAGCAAGTTATGTGTCCATTGACAGATGAATGGATAAAGAAGATGTAGCACATATATACAAAGGAATATTACTCAGCCATAAAAAGAAATGAAATTGAGTTATTTGTACTGAGGTGGGTGGACATAGAGACTCTCATACAGGGTGAAGTAAGTCAGAAAGAGAAAAACAAATACCATATGCTAACACATATATATGGAATCTAAAAAAGAAAATGGTTCTGAAGAACCTAGGGGCAGGACAGGAATAAAGATGCAGACTTAGAGAATGGACTTGAGGACACCGGGAAGGGTAAGGGGAAGCTGGGACGAAGTGAGAGAGTGGCATGGACATATATACACTACCAAATGTAAAATAGATAGCAGTCAGAAGCAGCCCCATAGCACAGGGAGATGAGGTTGGTCCTTTGTGTCCACCTAGGGGGGTGGCATAGGGTGGGTAGGAGGGAGACACATGAGGGAGGACATATGGTGATATATGTATATGTATAGCCAATTTGCTTTGTTATAAAGCAGAAACTAACAAACCATTGTAAAGCAATTATACTCCAATAAAGATGTCTAAAAATAATGATTTAGGAGAACTGGATGAGCTGGTAGAGCTCGGTTTTGAGTGATGGGTCATACCAGGATCCCAGAGGTCCAAATGATCTTATGGAAGCTAGATGTAGGGAGTTGGGAATGAAGGGGAGTATAAAAGGGAAAATAAGGGGATTTACATCAGATTTTTAAAAAATTTGTTTTAAGTCTAGCTTCTGTTCCTTCGTTTCATTAAAGATTCCCTAAGGATAGCATCAAAAGATTTTCTTTATTGTAAATGTAGGGGTTTTCATTCTACTCTAAGGGGGAAATATACAAGTTTGCTGGATCCCAGTAGACTCAAAGTTGTTTTTGTGGGACCAACTGCTTGGAAATTTGGGGGATGGCCACCTAAGCTGATTTTGCAATAGTTCTTGGTCTGGCTGATTCTGCCTTCAAGAACACAGAATCCACCTTAACTAGGAGGGGGTAACACTTTTTAAAATTTTGTTTTGGCTTATCTATACTGTTTTTAAATGTATCACTTCGTACAGATTTTTTAGTTGTTACTCTGGGTATTACATAACTTATTGCAGTTCCTTGGTGTGGACATTTTACCATATGAAGTGGAGGAAGCTTAAACTTCCCACTTTATAATTTGCGTTAAATATCTCATCTACATACATTGAAAACCCTATCAAACAAGGTAGTAATTTTTGCTTCAATTGGCCAACACAATTTGGAAGCTCAAGGCAAAAAGGGTGTTAGTATTTACCCACATTTTTACTCTTTCCATTTTTCTTTAGTTTTCATGGTACGAGTTTCCTTTTTCTATCATTTCATTACTGGTTTAAGAACTTCCTTCAGTCACTCTTAACTAGGTTTCTGGTTGTTTCTTGAGGCTTGGGCTCCCAAGTCACTTCACAGTGTAGCTCTGGGATATGCAGGTGGGTACAGACTGTGGGAGGTCCTGGAACTCAGGCAGAGGGGTCTGCACTTGATCCCAGAGACATACCCCCAAGCATAAGAGCTGCTGAAACAGGAGAGGGTTTTATGGAAGCTGTGTTTCATAGTGATTATCTTTATCTATGAAGATTAATATTTTGAATAATTGTTAATCTGGGAGACCAACTGGACAGGTTTGAATAATTTCAATAAATATTTAAGGCCTAAGCCAAGGTGGGGATGAATGGGGCTGGGGAATAGACAGCAACATGTTGAGATAATCTAAAGGGAGAAAAACAAAATGTTACATGCGTTTGATTTTGAAAAGAGTGAGGAGGCACTTCTGGCTCCCACTCTTATCTCCAGGAAAAGTTGTGTTAGACTCGATCCATGCTAATTACTTGTTCTCTCCTAATTGTGAAAAGTATATGAAAAGAATCCCACGCAAAGGTAATTTTCAGAAAATGAAGCCATAATATTATTAGCAAAATCTCTTTTGATTTAAAAAATTACATGTCATTTGTCCTCAACGTGGGATGAACACTGGACATTTACGAACTACCAGAAAGGAAGTCTTTATTGCTCTGCTGTCCAATCAATGTTGGGAAAAGACTGAGAGAGCAGTCAGGGCTTTGAACTAAGCTCCATGAAAATGGCCTCAGCCTTTTCTTCCTGGAAATGCAACTATCAACATTGACTGCAAGGTTGTCTGACAAAAGGAGTCACAGGGACTATGAAAGGGGAGCACACACCCTTGTAGCAAAAAGTCCATGACTGTGGCCCTTACCTTGCATGTCCAAAAGTTGTGCCCTCTGGGAGTGCAGAGCCAGCTGCTGCTCACCGCACTCAATGAAGTCCATGCAAGTTGCCCCAGGTCAGCCACACAACCTAGTAAAGGATGCTTGTGTGTGAGTACCCTCAGGAGGAAGATTCTATCACCACATGAGGGCTGCCCTGCCACACCATGGTCCACACAGCATCTTGTGAGAATGGAAAGACAGCAGTGGGCTTCTGAGGTCAGCAGAATATGTACAAAGCAGAAGAATTTTTTATTTGATTTTTTTCTAATCATCACATCTCTTTTTGTTTGTTTGTTTGTTTGCAGTACGCAGGCCTCTCACTGCTGTGGCCTCTCCCGTTGTGGAGCACAGGCTCCGGGCGCACAGGCTCAGTGGCCATGGCTCACGGGCCTAGCCGCTCTGCAGCATGTGGGATCTTCCCGGACCGGGGCATGAACCTATGCCCCCCGTATTGGCAGGTGGACTCTCAACCACTATGCCACCAGGGAAGCCCCATCAAATCTCTTTAAGGTGTGAAGTCAACATTAAAATTCTTAAAATATTTTGGTCATAATAAATAGTGATTTTTTTAAAACTGAGATTTGCATTGCAATGTGTTTGCTGTAATGTTCTGTTTTAAAGTTGTGTTGCAATATGTTTAGACAGAACACAGGGTCTATGAGAAAATATACTGGGAGACCTTGTTGTTAATTATTGTGAAATAAAATTTAAAATTATATAATGTTGAAGGATTCTAGAAAGATGGTGGAGTAGGAAGCACCAGGAATCAGTCTCCCCATGTAGATAACAATTACACTGGCAGAATCTGTCTAATGGAACAATTTTGGAACTCTGGAGTCTACTGAAGACTTGCAACATCCAGGGAAAAACTTGGACAGTAAATTGTGGTTAATTTTGGTCAATTTCAGCTCCTAGTACAGTAGCAAAGAATGCTTTGAAACTTAAAAAAGCGGGCTTTAATACTTGAGTATTAAATAATTGTAATATCTGGGTATTGCATTTGTAATACTTGAGCAATTCCTACACTGATGGGCAAAGAAAGTATTTTTGTACATTTAACCAAAAAAAAAAAATCTCCTATCTCCCACCCCTCAGCTCCATGGCAGACAGCTGTGTACATGTTTCTGGAGCAATCTGAATACACCTTTCAGGAGCCAGGGTGAGTAAAAAGGACGCTGTCCTCCAAATATTGGAGATCTGTGCTCTTATTGCTGATTGCTGCTTCTGATCACAGAGGTGCAGACAAAAGGCAGACAGTGACCATTTTTGTTGCACCTCTCCCCATTGTTGCAAGCCTCTCTCTCTCTGGTTGTAGTGGCATCTATGATATTTAGGGAGATGGTGCCTTTTCCTCCTCTTTGTTTTACTCTCTTCCTTTTTTGAGAGCAGACACTGAAGACTAGAACACTCAAATGCAACTACTTATATGGGGAAAATTAGAAAATCACTGCATACGAGCAA
Source organism: Stenella coeruleoalba (assembly GCF_951394435.1). Taxonomy (NCBI): domain Eukaryota; kingdom Metazoa; phylum Chordata; class Mammalia; order Artiodactyla; family Delphinidae; genus Stenella; species Stenella coeruleoalba. The sequence goes on along the minus strand of NC_137153.1, from coordinate 26,652,013 downwards.
AAGAATGTGTGGTGCAGAAAAGACTTGATGAGACCTTAAATTTATCCTCAAACTGATCCTCAGCACAGATACAGACTACAATGATCTAAACACACACTCACACACACACACACACACACACAGACAACAGCGAACTCTGGGGAAGGTGGAGAATCTAATTTCCAAAGTTACCACATTATTTCATTTAAATGTCCACTTTTCAACAAGAAAAAAGCAAGGCATGCAAACAAACAGAAAAGTATGAGTCATTCAAAGGGAAAAGAAAAAGAGAAATTTTCCTTGAAAAAAGACATAATGACACATCTACTAAGCAAAGACTTGAGAACAGCTATCTTAAAGATGCTCAAAGAACTAAAAGAAGATATGGAGGATGACAAGGAAATAATGTATTAATACAATGTAAATATAAATAAAGAGATAGAAAACCTAAAAAGAAAGCCAAAAAATATTTTGGAACTGAAAAATATAACTGAAATATAAAATTCACTAGAAGCCTTCAAAGGCAAATTTGAGATGAAAGAATCAGTGAACTCGAAGATAAGAGAATGGAAATTATCTAGTCTGAGGAAGAGAAAGAAATAAAAAGAACAGGTTAAAGGAAAGTGAAGAGAGCCTAGGGGACTTGTGAGATACAATTAAACAGACCAACATACTCCTGGTGGGAGTCCCAGAAGGAGAATGAAAGAAAGGAGCAAAGAATATTTGAAGAAATAATAGCTGAAAACTTCCAAAATTTGATAAAAGCAGTAATTGTAAATATCTAAAAAACAATTAATTCCATGTAGGATGAACTCAAAGAGATCCACACTGAAACACATCATGCTCAAACTGTCAAAAGGCAAAGACAAAAAATGTATTTTGAAAGCATCAAGAGAGAAGGGACTCATCACATGCAAGGAGTCCTTAATAAGATTATCAGCAGATTTCTCATCAGAAATTTCAGAGGCCAGAATGCAGTGAGCTGATATAATCAAAGTGCTTTTAATAAAAGTGAGAACAGTCAACCAAGAATACTTTATCAGGCAAAACTGTTCTTCAAAAATGAGAAAGAAACTGACATTTCCAAAAAAACAAAAGCTCAGGGAGCTCATTACCACTAGATTTGCCTTGCAAGAAATGCTACCAGGAGTCATGTAGTTTGAAATAAAAGAATAATACACAGCAACTTAAAGCCATATGAAGAAATAAAAATCTCAGTAAATGTAAATAAAAGATCAATTATAAAAATCTAGTATCATTGTAATTAAGGTGTGTAACTCCACTTTTTGTTTTCCACATGATTTAAGAGACTGGTATATTTTAAACAAATTATTAGTCTAAAAGATAGTGTAGCTGTAATTTTGGTTTGTAACTACATAATTTAAGAGACTAATGCAGTTAAAAAAATATTCTTCTATATTTTTGGCACACAATCTATAAAGATATAAGTTTAACTTCAACAACTAAAAGGGGCGAGGACAGAGCCATTAATGGAGCAGAGTTTTTGTTTGTTATTGAAGTTAAACTGGTATAAATTCAAATTAGAGTGTTATACTTCAGATTAAATGTAATCCCTATGGAAACCACAAATAAAATATCTAAAGAATATATACAAAAGGAAATGAGAAAATAATTTGTGTTTCACTATACAAAATCAACTGAACACAGAAGAAAACAGTAATATAGGAAAATACAAAAAATAAGTATAAGGCATATAGAAAATAAATAGTAAAATGACAGCAGTAAATCCGTCCTATTCAGTAAACACTTTAAATGTAAGTTGATTAAATTTTCTAATCAAAAGTCAGGATTGGAAGAAGGATTAAAAACATATAGATGATCCAACTATACACTACAAGAGACTCACTTTGGATTTAAACACAAATAGGTTGAAAGTGAAAAGATGGAAAAAAGATATTTCAAGGAAATAATAACCAAAAGAAAACAGAGGTGGCTATACTAATATCAGACAAGGTATACTTTAAATCAAAAAATTACAAGAGACAAAGGACATTATATATTAAAGTTTCAATTCAGCAAGAAGCTATAACAATCATAAATATTTACACATCAAATAACAAATCCCCAAAACATATGAGAAAAAAATGGATAGAATTTAAGAAAGAAATAGAGTTCTACAATAATAGCTGGGGACTTCAATACTCAACTCTCAAAAAAAGATAGAACAGCTAGATAGAGATAAGTAAAGAAATAGAGGATTTGAACAACACAATGCACAAACTAGATCTAATAGACATATATAGAACACTGTACCTAACAACAGAATATGCATTCTTCTCAAATGCACGAGACAGTTTCTAGAAATAGTCCATATGTTAGGCCACAAATTACATCTCAGCAGATTTTAAAAGATATCATACAAAGTATCTTCTCTGACTGTAACAGGATGAAGTCAGAAATCAATAACAGAAAGAAAACTGAAAAATTTGTGAATTTGTGGAAATTAAATAACACACTCTTAAACAACCAATGGATCAAAAAGGAAATCAGAAGGGAAATTTTAAAATACTTGAAGATGGATAAAAATGAAAACACAGCATTTCCCCACAGCAAATCTTGTGGGGAAACAGCAAGAGCACTGATAAGAGGGAAATTTGTAGCTAAAAATGCTTACATTTAAAAAACAAGAAAAATCTCAAATTAACAACTCAACTTTACAATTTAAAGAACTAGAAAAAGAAGAACAAATTAAACTCAAAACTACCAGGGAGAAAGAAGTAATAAAGATTGCAGCAAGGATTTAAAAAAAAAAATTAGAGAATAGAAAATCAATAGAGAAAATCAATAAAAACATATGTTGGTTCTACAAAAAAGTCAACAAAATTAACAAACTTTTAGCTAGGTTGACTAAGAAAAAAAGAGAGAAGATTCAAATTACTAAAATCAGAAATGAAAATAGGTACATTACTAATTCTACAGAATAAAAGATATAATAAAAGAGTACTATGGACAGATGTACACCAACAAAAAAGATAACTTAGATAAAATGGACAAATTTCTAGAAACACAAAACCTACTAAGACTAAACCAAGAAGAAATAGAGACTCTTAATAGACATAACTAGTAAGGACATAAAGAGATTGAATCAGTAATTAAAAATCTCCCAAACAAAGCCCTGAACCTGATGATTTCAACCAGAGATTTCTACCAAACCTGTAAAAACCTACCATCAATCTTTCTTAAACTTCTAAAATATTGAAGAGGAGGAAATACTCCCTAACTCATCCTTATGAGGCCAGCATTACCTTGGTGTCAAAGCCAGACAAAGACACTACAAGAAAGGAAAACTATAGACCAATTCCCTGATGAACACTGTTGCAAATCCTCAAGAAAATACTACAAACTGAAGTCAGCAGCACATGAAAAATGTTATAACCATGCCCAAGAGGGATTTATTTCTGGAATTCAAGGATGGTCAGCATATAAAAGTTAATCAATGTAATACACCAAATTAACAAAATGAAGGACAAAAGAACGCACACACTTTATCGTGTCAATTGATGTGGAAAAAGCATTTGACAAAGTTCAATGCCAGTTCATGATTAAAAACACTCAATAAACTAGAAATAGAAAGAATCTACCACAACATAATAAAAGCCATGTGTGAAAAACCCACCCAGACAGCATATTTAATGGTGAAAGAGTGAAAGCTTTTCCTCTAAGATCAAGAATAAGGCAAAGATGCCTGTTTTGCCACTTCTGTTCAGTCTAGTACTCGAAGTTCTAGCTAGAGCAATTAACATAAATAGACAGATAGATAGATAATAGATAGATAGATGGCATGCAAATTGGAAAAGAAGAAATAAAATGACCTCTGTTTGCAGATGATATGATCTTATCATACCAATGGGTTTTTGATAAAAAAAAAAACCCAAAGATTTCACAGACAAAAAAAAGAACATCAGAACTAATAAACAAATTCAGCAAAATAGCAAGATACAAAATCAACACCAAAAAAACAGTTGCATTTCCATGTATTAACAATGAACAATTTGGAAAGAAAATTAAGATAACAATTCCATTTTACAATGGTATCAAAGAAAAATACGTAGAAATAACTTAACCAAGAAGGTGAAAGATTTGTACAATAAACATTTCAAAACATTTCTGAAAGAAAGTAAAGAGGATATAAATAAATGGAAAGATTTCCCATGTTTATGAATTGGAAAACATAATATTGTTAAGATGTCAATAATACCCAAAGTGATTTACATATTTAATGCATTCCCAATCAAAATCCCAACGATGTTTTTTGCAGAATTAGAAAAAAACATCCTAAAATTTATATGAAATTTCAAGAAATCCTGAAAAACCAAAATATCCTGAAAATAAAAAGAACAAATTTAAAGGACTTGTATTTCTTGATTTCAAAACTTACTATACAACTACAGTGACAAAAAATAGTGTGGTACTGGTGTAAAGATAGACATTTAAACCAATGGAACAGAATAGAGAGTTTAGAAATAAACTTTATCAAATGATTTTAAACAAAGGTGCCATGACCATTTAATGGGGAAAGTCTTTTCAACAAATGGTCCTGGAAAAACTTGAGATCCACATGCAAAAATGAAGTTGAGTCCTTGCCTAATACCATACACTAAAATTCATTCAAGATGGATCCATTACCTAACTATAAGACCTAAAGTTGTAAAAACTCTTAGATGAAAACATAGGACAAAACATCATGATATTGGATTTGGCATAGATTTCTTGGATATGACACCAAAGGCACAGGCAACAACATAAAAATAGAAAAATTTGATTTTGTGAACCTTAAGACAATTTGTGGATCAGAAGGAACTATCAATAGGGTAAAAATACAATCCATGGAATGGGAGAAAATATTTGCAAATCATATATCTGAGAAGGAATTAATATCTAGAGTATATAAAACTCCTAAAACTCAACAACAGCAACAACCAGGCAAAAATGGGCAAAGAACTTGAATAGACATGTCTCCAAAGAAGATATGCAAATGGTCAATAATCACATGAAAAGATGATCAACATGACTAGTCATTAGGGAAATGCAAATCAAAACCATAATGAGATACCACCCAGCACTCATTGGAAGTTAAATTGAACATTAAAAGCAAACAGTATATACAAATCCCTTCTCACTCCTTCACATCCTGGGGAGATTTGAATGGCTTGGTCACAGGCAAATTTAACAGCCTTATTGAATTTCACATACTCCTAACTTACCAAAACAAAACAAACAAGCAAAAATAACAACAAAAACAAAAGCAGAGATCCAGGGAGAAAAAATGTAAGAAAGACACAAATGCTATTGAAGTTACTGAAATAATTCTTACTCAACTCACAGTGTCTTTGAATATTATAATGTAATAAAGTCAAAGTAATCAATACAATTTAAAATTTGGCAAGGAAAAAAATTTGTCGTTAGGGCATCTAGCTTACTGTACTCACTAAAGAAGTCTGTGAGTTTTCCTAGAGTAATTTGAATTCCATAGATATTTCCCCCTCTTTAATTATGTTCTTTTCAGGCATTTTATGCTTTAAAATTTTCACAGGAAATTGCTAGCAATGGACCCGTCATTTCTTACACATTATCTACTCTACATTTTCACTATGAGTCTCTTCCATCAAGTGATTCATGTATAAAGAGACTTTCAAGAATACTAAATTGGACTTTGAAGTTAATCAATCTGGTGCCATTTTGGTCATTTTTTTCATGGGTTACAGCAGTGGGAGAAAGTTGATGTACCCATATATTTCTTCTTGGCTGGGGGGTCAGTCACTGTGGTAGATTTTCCATCACCCATAGTTAAAAAGTAATACCAGAAATCTCCCTCAAGTAAAGAGAAAGGAAGGGCTGAGTGAAACCATATCTATAAAACTGCCTTTCTGAAGAGTGGACTAGAAAATAGACTATGAGATATTTTTCTTTCCATTGAAATCACTTCCTCGTATCACATCATTAGTGCAAAGAGTCAAGCAAGGACAGAACAATTCTACATTTCCCTGAGAGTTCACAACAGGTGATTCTCATAGTTTGTGAGAATATTGACAAGACCCTGGAGTGGACTTCAGAGATCACTAATATAACCCGCATATATTATTCTTTTATTGATGAAGAGCTAGATCCTAAAGTACTTCAAATGACCTGCATAATGAAAAAGATTGTATTTGACGTTCACATAGTTTAAACCATTAATTATGTGTGGGGAGATATAATGACAACAATGGATAAGTTTGAAAAGATTTCTATGATGCAGCTGAGTCAGACCACCTCAGAATTTGTTTATTCTGACTCACTGGAGCCTGTTTTATTAGCTCATTAAGAGGGTAATTATTAGTTGACCCTTGTCTCTCCTCTAAAGCGCAGTCAAATAAATGTACAATTTAGTAAATTAAGCTAACTTAACTGTATGATTTTGTTGGGTTTAGCAGGACGCAAATAATAAAATTTTACTCTTAATATTCCATTTTGTTTCATTTTGTGAAATATCTGCTTTGCAATTCTGTCACATGTTCTTACACTCTTGAATCCACAAGAGTCTTTTACAACCCATCTCTAATATGAAAGAAAAGAAAAGAGAAGGTGTTTTAATGGAAAAGAAAACAGACCTTGATATTTCATGTAAGGTAAAACAAAACAAAACAAAAATCAGAAGCACATTTGTTTTGTCCATTCCCATGTGCCCAAGAGGAAAATGAAAATAAAGACCATGTCAAGAAAACTGATGCCACTATAGGATCTGTCATTCATGATTTGGAAATTTATCTCCAGCAAAGTGAGGGCAAAATCCCCTTTCTCTCAGCAGCCCATAAATAATTCACATTTTTTAAAGAAGAGAGTCAAAGACTCTAATTTAAGAAACATGGAAAATTGATTCTGATGGAAAAAGGAAATACAAGTCATGATGAAATGGAGAAGAAAATACACATCGATGATTTATCTTGTCACATTTTACATCTAGATATCTAGTGTATCAAAGAGATACATGCCTGATGATGAATAAAGATGGGCTGATGAAAGCACAGACAACTATTTGTGGAAGCACAAAACTGTGGCTCTGAGAACTGTAGCCCCATATCAGATTGTCTTCCACTATGTACTATCCTGAAAGAGACATGCACATTGATTAGAGTCTGTTTTATCTAGATGAACCCTGTTGCATACATATAAGTAAACTGAGTCCTAAAAAACTGAACTCACCCAAATTTACAGACATAGTTAACTTTGTCACATGAATGGCTGAAATTCCCAAAGATTCTTGAACAATCTTATTGTAAGATCATTGGAGAGCCAGCAACTGAGTTGGGCAAGATGTCCAATTCCTCTCCCATATTTCACATGAAAAATATCAGTGGGAACAGAGCTAAATTAAGGGAGTTAATGTACATACCCAAGAGCTGGTGTTGCCTAGTGTGCCATCTGAACATTTCCCTGGGAAGTCTTTTTTTTAAGAGATACTATTTTCAGCATCTTAACAAAGCCTTGCCAATCTCTGCCATAGGTCTCAGAGGCATGGGCTCTGCCTGTGTTTCTACACCAGGGAAAGTCAAGGATATCGTAGTGGTTGTCCTTGTGTTTTACTGAGTTTGGGGAAGGGGCAATGAAGGTCCCATTTAGTTGTCTCTCACACCCCATCTCAGATGCTGGAGGGGAACAGGCTCAGCTAGAGGCAGCACCGGTCATGGTTCCCACACAGGCCATTGTCTTCAACCACAGTAATAAGCACAAAACAGTGGAAAGTGAGTAACTTGGGGTTTTGTCATTAGCACCAGAATCATAAGATCTACAAATAACTTTTCCTTTTTTTATTAATTTTATTGAAGTATAGTTGATTTAATGTGTATTAATTTCTTCTGTATAGCAAAGTGACTCAGTCATACATATATATACTTTTTCGTATTCTCTTCCATTATGGTTTATCACAGGATATTGAATATAGTTTCCTGTGCTATACAGTAGGACCTTGTTTTTTATCCTTCCTATATATAATAGTTTGCATCTGCTAATCCCAAACCTCCAAAACTTCCCTCCCTCACCCCCTCTCCCCCTTGGCAACCACATACACACATGTCTGTCAGTCTGTTTCACAGATATGTTCATTTGTGTCATATTTTAGATTTCACATATAAGCGATATCATATAGTATTTGTCTTTCTCCTTGTGACTTAACTTCTCTTAGCATGATCATCTCTAGGTCCACCCATGTTGCTGCAAATGGCATTATTTTGTTCTTTTTTATGACTGAATAATATTCCATTGTGTGGTGTGTGTGTGTGTGTGTGTGTGTGTGTATACACCACATTTTTATCCATTCATCTGTCAATGGACATTTAGATTGTTTCCATGTCTTGGCTACTGTAAATAGTGCTACTCTGAACATAGGGATGTATATATATTTTTGAATTATAGTTTTGTATGGGTATATGTCCAGGAGTGGGATTGTTGTATCATATGGCAACTCTCAAATTGCTTTTTCTTCAAGCAATTTTCTAATTTTCGATTTTCTTTAATAGAAAGATTCTATAGAAAACCTATTGTTTCAGTCTTCATTTTTCTAATATTCAATCTAAAAGAAAGTCTATGTCATCACACTTTAAAGTTTTTCTCAGTGTTAGTGACTAAATGCTTGCCAAAATCCCAGGGAGGAATATCCATTTACAGTGACAATACCCTGAGATCTTGGGTTTTGCTGTATCACTTTCACTGGATCACTTCTGATAAAATATCATGACTACCTCAGAAATGCTCAGACTGTCCATTGTATAAAAAGAGGATTATAAGTAAGTATTCCTCCTGATGATTTTTAAGCTACTCACAGACTTCAATCATAAATCTACCCATGGAAGTTTCTTTCCTTGGGGAAACTGCATTTTTATTTGGGTTCCCAAAGTAGAGCTGATATGATGACTCCCAACTACCCTAATGCCTGCTGGGGAGATTTTCTTCTCAACTTGTCCTCAGGATTTAGCAAAGTAAAAGAAAAATTAAATATTTATATGGTATCTGACCACTGCCACTGCTGAAGAAAACTGTTGTTCCAAACCACCCAAAAAACACAGAAACAGTCCTACTAAAGGATTATTGTTTTATTTTGGGTGAGCATATAATTATTCTAAGACTTCCATAATTATGGATCTGATCAAGAAATGCAGTGAATATTTTTGTTTCAGATAATTAAGAAGAGGATTTTACTAGATGCTCCACAAAGATAACATAAACACAGTAATAATGATTCGATTTTGGATTATTACCATTGGACTATGGTTTTTTTTTTTTTTTTTTTTTTTTGGACTATGTTTTGAAGATAATGTGTAACACTTCTACTTAAGAATTACATAACTACCAAAATGAACATTTAACAAAAGGGCAAATAGGTAACTCTTCCACCTGGTTTATTATGATGTTGTGCATAAAAAAGAGATATGAATGTGAATGCTTGTTATCATGCCTGTAATGTTGCAATGCACAGGAAATGACCCCAGGGGAACACTTCCATCTGCCTGGAAGAGAAAAGCCCAAGAGGTTTCCTCTGTCCTGTGGGTTTCTTAGATGCTCATAGAGACCTGCAAAAGAACACAGTTCATTCTAAGTGGAATGAAACAATGAATCCTTTAACATTTTTAATTAGGACCTCAAAAGATTCTCAGTTTTGAATTATTACTCTATGATGTATATCAAACATAATTTTTTGTTAATATGCATGAAACTAGATTTGATCTGAGTAAAAGGAGAAAAAGAGAGGTGTTTTTATTAAGGGAAATCTATTTTATTACCAGAGTAATATGGCATGGCTTATTCAAAATGCAAATTTGGCGTACATTCATAATATAAGGAAAAAGGAAACAATGTTCAGTGCTTAAATGTGAAGGAAGGCATGTGATAAGCATACTGTAACCACTTTGACTAGTGACTATCATTTTGCATTGTCCTTACATTTTCTACAGGTAACTGTTCTTTCTTTCTTTAAAATAAGGCACAAGGATTCTGAAGAGTAGGGTAAATCTCAAGAGATATCACTGGGAAACCTGTAGATTTGAACTTTACATGCTATAGAAATGTAAGATTCTTTTCAAACTCATGGTGTCTGGAGTTCAGAATTAAACCCTATAATTAAGTAAGAAAGTCTGATTCTAGTACTGACTTGTGGTAACTGAATATCTGAAGTACATTCGATCTATCTCCCTAAATGGTCTGTTACTATCCAAGTATTCATGTTGTAATCAATTTTTAAATTATGCAATAATTAAACCCTTTGCTTCCTTAAAACCATGTTACAAATAAAATTCCTTTTTAAAAGATTAATGTGATTTTGAAGGCCAGCAGCTCCTCCTTATTGAAAAAATTAAGTTGGTTTAAAAGTTGTTTTCCATAAATGTTCTACAAATAAGAATTCAATTCAATGTAACTGAACTTCAAAAAAAAGAGAACATATATTTATATGAAGGAGCCCAGATGACCATAGCTACCATCTCACCCTATCCTAGTGTGCACACAAACAGGACTTAACTATATCTGGAGTAACTACCAATCAGCAGAGGGATGAGTGCATTCAAGAGAATTAAAGCCCACATCTTTGTAGGGAGGAGGGGAGAGATGTATTTATAATACTAACGAAATTCGATTTTATACTGACTTAATTATTTACGTTAGTTTACTTTTAAAATATTCATTAATTTTTTCAAATATTTAAAACAAATCCAGGGATGAGAATGAAAATTGTTTGTTGGGTTTTTTTCTCCTTTCACATAATGGGTAATTTAAAAGAATGTTTCTTTGCACAAGAAAATTATAGAAGGAAGCAACTACTTGGTAAATATGACCAAATTTCGACAGAGAGTCGTTTCACAATAACTTGCCCACATCAAGTGTGTTGCTATTATCAGTTGGTAGGAGGACATCTGCACAGTGTGGAATGGTTCTCTAATGAGTTTCAATGTCATTCATTATATACTTGTATACATACATATCATGCTCATAAAAGCATGGAAAAGGTCTGGATATTGATAACAGACATTGCATTTGGGATGGGGCCTGGGATTGAGAAGAGGGCTTTGCTTTCATGTATTGTTTGCATTTTTACATAACTATCGACAAATATATCATTTGTATAAATGTTTAAAACAACAATCTATTGTCCCTAGATCTGCCAGCCTCCCCTGCCTCATGATTAGTACTGTTTCTTGGCAAGTTTCACATCTATTTAGTTTACCTCTTTGGGAGCAAACTGTGGCCCATAGTTGAAATAGCTTTTTTAATCTTCTACTTTTTTTTTCAGAGATGCCATTTTGTTTTAATAACAGCTAATGATCATGCTTCAGCATGAATCATTCATCAGTGGTGATGCTTAATACACTAAGCTGGGCTAATGAATAAAGCAAAAGATGAAGAGCTGCTGTCCCTGTACCAGCTCTGAGACTTGGGCAAGTCACCAGCACCCTGGTTTCTGAGGCTACAAAGCTCTTGAAAAAGCCTTAGCAATAGAAACCTGTCTGCACACAAAATCTACCGGCATTTCAACAGTTAAGGTCGGTGTCCATGTCACCACTCTGGTGGAGTGGGGTGGGGGCCCCTGACTCTTTCCCTCTGCCCAGCCAATGGGTTTCACAGGCTCCTCTGGGAGCCTAGCCCCAGGCTCCCTGAGATCCAGCCAACACACATGTAAAGGGAAGTTACAACAATCTGCACCCTGCCTTCTTTCCATCACTTCTGTGAAAATCAAATTAAGGAATTCACATGGAAGAGTTCTGAAAAGTACTAAGTGTAGCACCACATGAGGGGTGAAGGTGATGGACCTGCCAATTTTGAAAGAACGCCCTTTCCCTAAGGACCCAAGGTCCTGGGAGAAAGCTACAGGGAGGGGTGATTCAGAAGCATCGATGGCAATATGAAAAAAGAATAGACCATTGTGTAAACAAACAAAAAATAGAAAACCATGCTGATCTCAGGGCTTCTGCCATATGCTCCTAATAGTTAAAGGATTAGAGGTCAATAAAGTGTCAGGCACTTTAAAAAATAAGAATTATTCCTCAGAAAAGCTATGTGATATGTGATGCTGGAGAGCATCAGAATCTCCTGGGAAGGCATTGCCTGCTACCTCTTTGTTGAATCCTCTTTGAAGCTGAATGAGACAACACTGTCTGGTCTTCATTCTCACACAGAGATGACCAGAGGATGGAAACAGAAGGGGCCAGTACCGTGAGAGCAGAACCTCTGGCTCTGGGGCCAACTCTGGTACATGCTATTGGAGTGGCCTCAGGCAAGTCACCTAACACTTCTGAACCCAGTTTTCTCTGTTGTAAAATAAAGAAAATAGAATCCACCAGGATGTACTATTTTTTAGGGTTTAAGAAGTTAATCTATGTGAGATACGTGTACATATGTTCCTGAGGAGCAATGGTTCAGTATTCACCAATTCACCGTTGGAAGAGATTTTATAGAACATACAGCAAATAATGAGAATCAATTATACTTCATGTTTTCCCACATGGTTGCCAATACAGAGATGCATATATATATATATATATATATATATATATATATATATATATATATATATATATATATATATACACATATAATAAAACTGGGACAAGGAGGCAATCAGAATAGAAAGAACTGCAGTGTGTTATACTTACAGGAACAGCAGGACCCTGCTTTGACCAGTGTTGGCACAGACCCGATGGGCAGGGGTCATTTTCATGGGCCAGTGACCAATGCAATTGTGCAGGACCCCTGCACTGAGAAGGGTCCTACACTTGGGGTTTAATACTCTGTGGTCACTGTCTTGAAATGCTTGATAATTCTGTCTTTGAATTTTGTAAGTGAAGGCTGATGGGAAAAGGGAGCACAAGGCCCTTAAAGACTTGGGGCCTCACCTTGCTCACAGGACATCCCACTTCCCCCTGCCTCTTGGATGCATATTCTTTGCCACCTGCCTCTCTGCCTCTCAGACAGCCTCCCCTTCACCAAGCCCACCCAGAGACCCCTGCTGTCCTGACCCAAATAGAGGGAGGGTCATGGTTGGGAGCACCCCACTCAGCAGCAGCTTAGGGTGGGCCACCAGAGATGACCACCCTGACCCATTACCCAGCCCCTCCTAGTGCAGAGATGCAGGCCCTTGGAAGTCACCTGCTAAATTTGGTTTAGGCAGCTGGCAGTGGGAAGGGGAGATGCCTGGCTCAGCTTCCCCACCCCAGGTTGGTCTGGCTGCTTGCAGGAAGAGCACCTGGCAACCATCAGGCCCTAGTGCAGGCCCTGAACACTAGTGGGTCCTCAGCATGCAGGAGCCCAGGGGAGTCTGCACTTGCCTGATGGTCTCCCTGTGTCTAAGGGGTCACCCTTCAATCCCACCCCACACCTCTCTTCCTCCTTCTAACCTTCCTGACTTGTGTTCTCCCTTCCAGCCAGCTCAAGGCACCTTCTGAGGCAAGCCACAAAATATGAATTGTGTGACTTTGGTGACTTAGCATACATATCAAATGCTTTTATATTTGCATTTAATAGTGACATTACACAATATTAAGATAAATAGTAAAATTAATGATGAAAATTTTAAATTTTAGAGAAACCTCCTTACTGGTTTCCATAGTGGCTGCACCAGTTTAGATTCCCACAATCAGGGCACAAGGGATCCTTTTTCTCCCCACCCTCTCCAACACTTGTTATCTTTTTTTTTTTTTAAATCATAGCCATCGTAACAGGTGTGAGGTGATATCTCATTGCGGTTTCAATTTGCATTTTCCTGATAATTAGTAATGCTGAGCATCTTTCATATACCTGTTGACAATCTGCATGTCTTCTTTGGAGAAAGTTCTATTAAAAATAGAACTACCATATGATCCAGCAATCCCACTTTTGGGTATGTATTTAAAGGAATTGAAATCAGGATCTTGAAGAGATATCTGCTCTCCCACAGTAATTGCAGCATTATTCACAATAGCCAAGATAAGGAAACAACCTAAATATCTATTGACAAATGGGAGAGACCTTCAAGTTGGTGGAGGAGTAAGACGTGGAGATCACCTTCCTCCCCACAAATACATCAGAAATACATCTACATGTGGAACAACTCCTACAGAACACCTACTGAACACTGGCAGAAGACCTCAGACACCCCAAAAGGCAAGAAACTCCCCATGTACCTGGGTAGGGCAAAAGAAAAAATAGAGACAAAAGAATAGGGATGGGACCTGCACCTCTGAGAAGGAGCTGTGAAGGAGGAAAACTTTCCACACACTAGGAAGCCCCTTCACTGGCATGTATGGGGGGTGGGGAGCTTTGGAGCCATGGAGGAGAGCACAGCAACAGGGTTGCAGAGGGCAAAGCGAAGAGATTCCTGCACAGAGGATCGGTGCTGACAGCACTCACCAGCCTGAGACGCTTGTCTGCTCACCCACTGGGGTGAGTAGGGGCTGGGAGCTGAGGCTCAGGCTTCAGAGGTCAGACACTAGGGAGAGGACCGAGGTTGGCTGCATGAAGACAGCCTGAAGGGGGCTAGTGCACCACAGCTAGCCGGGAGGGAGTCTGGGAAAAAGTCAGGACCTGCCAGAGAGGGAAGAGACCATTGTTTCGGGGTGCACAAGGAGAGGGGCTTCCTGCTCTGTGCCCAGAGATGACAGAGCACTGCATATGTGAGCTCCAGAGACGGACTTGAGCCGTGGCTATCATCTCGGACCCCAGAGGCAGGCATGGACCGCTACTCTGCCATTGCTGCCACCAAGGATCCTGCGTGCAAACACAGGTCACTACCCACATCCTCCCGGGTGCCAGTGCAGCAAACCACTGCTGGGGTCCCATGATTTAGGGCCAACTTCCCCAGGAGAACACATGGCATGCCTCAGGCTGTTGCAACTACACACCAGCCTCTGCCACCGCAGGCATTCCCCACATCCCAATTATGACTGTCGTACTCCTCCCTCCCCGACCTGAGTGAGCAAGAGAGCCCTAATCAGCCGCTGCTTTAACCCCCTCCTGTCTGGGTGGGGAACAGATCCATGATGGAGGCCTACATGCAGAGGTGGGGCCAAGAACAAAGCTGAACCCCAGGAGCTGTGCGAACAGAGAAGAGAAAGGGAAATCTCTCCATGCAGTCTCAGGAGCAGCAGATTAAGCCCCCGCAACCAGCTTGGTAAACACTGCACTTGTGGAATAGCTGAATAGACAATGAATGTTCTCAAAACTGAGGCGGTGGACTTTGGAGGCAACTGTGGACTTCGGGTTTGCTTTCTGCATTTGATTTGTTTTTGATTTTATGTTTACCTTACTTCAGTTTTTAGTGTTTGTTTTCATTTGTGGGTTTGTGTATTGGTTTGGTTGCTCTCTTCCTTTGTATTTTTCTCTTTTTGTGAGTGTGTGTGTGTATGTTTCTTTGTGTGATTTTGCCTTGTTAGTTTTGCTTTTACCATTTTTCTTGGGGTTCTGTCTGTTCTTTTTTTTTTTCTTTTTGTGAGTGTGTGTGTGTGTGTTTCTTTGTGTGATTTTGTTTGTTTAGTTTTGCTTTTACCATTTGTTTTGGTGTTCTGACTGTTCATTTTTTTTTCTTCCTTTTATTCCATGCTGTGAGGCTGGCAGTGTCTTGGTGTGCAGGTCAGGTGTTGGGCCTGAGCCTCTGAGGTGGGAAAGCCAAGTTCAGGACATTGAACCACCAGAAAACTCCCAGCCTCATGTAATATTAATCAGCGAGAGCTCCCCCAGAATCTCCATCTCAACACTAAGACCCAGCTCCACCCAATGGCCAGCAAACTCTAGTGCTGTATGCCACATGCCAAACAACTAGCAAGACAGGAGTTCAAGCCTACCCATTAGCAGACAGGCTGCCTAAAGTCATACTAAGTTCACAGACAGCCCAAAATACACCACCAGACATGGCCCTGCCCACCAGAGGGACAAGATCTAGCCCCACCCACCAGAACACAAGCACCAGTCCCCGACCAGGAAGCCTACACTAGCCACTGAACCAACCTCACCCACTGGGGACAGACACCAGATATAAGAGGAACTATGAACCTGCAGCCTGTGAAAAGGAGACCCCAAACACAATAAGTTCAAAAAAATGAGAAGACAGAGAAATATGCAGCAGATGAAGGAACAAGGTAAAAATCCACCAGGCCAAACAAATGAAGAGGAAATAGGGAGTCTACCTGAAAAGGAATTCAGAGTAATGATAGTAAAGACTGATCCAAAATCTCAGAAATAGAATGGAGAAAATATAAGAAATGTTTAACAAGGACCTAGAAGAACTAAAGAGTGAAAAAACAATGATGAACAACACAATAAATGAAATTAAAAATACTTTAAGAAGAATTGATAGCAGAATAACTGAGGCAGAAGAATGAAAAAGTGACCTGGAAGATAGAATAGTGGAAATAACTGCCACAGATCAGAATAAAGAAGACAGAACGAAAAGAATTGAGGACAGTTTCAGAGACTTCTGGGACAACATTAAATGCACCAAAATTCAAATTATAGGGTTCCCAGAAGAAGAAGAGAAAGAGAAAGGGTCTGAGAAATGACTTGAAGAGATTATAGTCAAAAACTTCCCTAACATGGGAAAGGAAATAGTCAAGTGCAGGAAATGCAGAGAGTCCCATACAGGATGAACCCAAGGAGAAACACACCAAGACACATATTAATCAAATTATCAAAAATTAAATACAAAGAAAAAATACTAAAAGCAGCAAGGGAAAAGCAACAAATAACATACAAGGGAATCCCCATAAACTTAAAAGCTGAACTTTCAGCAGAAACTCTGCAAGCCAGAAGGGAGTGGCAGGACATATTTAAAGTGATGAAAGGGAAAAACCTACAATCAAGATTACTCTACCAAGCAAGGATCTCATTCAGATTTGACAGAGAAATTAAAACATTTACAGACAAGCAAAAGTTAAGAGAATTCAGCACCACCAAACCAGCTTTACAACCAGCTAAGGGAATTTCTCTAGCCAGGAAACACAGAGAAGGAAAAGACTTACAAAAACAAACCCAAAACAATTAAGAAAATGTCAATAGGAACAGACATATCGATAATTACCTTAAATGTAAATGGATTAAATGCTCCAACCAAAAGACACAGACTGGCTGATTGGATACAAAAATAAGACCCATAAATATGCTGTCTACAAGAGACCCATTTCAGACCTAGGGACGAATACAGACTGAACGTGAGGGGATGGAAAAAGATATTCCATGCAATATGGAGATTGCATGGAATATATGCAAAGATATTCCTTTCTTTCTTTCAAAAGAAAGCCAGAGTAGCAATACTCATATCAGACAAAATAGACTTTAAAATAAAATAAAGAGACAAAGAAGGAGAATACATAATGATCAAGGGATTAATCCAAGAAGAAGATATAACTATTTTAAATATTTATGCACCCAACACAGGATCACCTCAATACATAAGGCAAATGTGAACAGCCATAAAAGGGGAAATTGACAGTAACAAAATAAAAGTAGAAGACTTTAAACCCCACTTGCACCAATGGACAGATCACCCAAAATGAAAATAAATAAGAAAACACAAGCTTTAAATGAAATATTGGAACAGATGAATTGAATTGATATTTATAGGACATTCTATCCCAAAACAGCAGAATATGCTTTCTTCTCAAGTGCACATGGAACATTCTCCAGGATAGCTGATATCTTAGACCACAAATCAAGCCTCAGTAGATTTAAGAAAATTGAAATCTTATCAAGTATCATTTTCAACCACAATGCTATGAGACTGAATATCAATTACAGGAAAAAACACTATAAAAACTACAAACACATGGAGGCTAAACAATATGTTACTAAATAACCAAGAAATCAAAGACAAAATCAAAAAATACCTAGATACAAATGACAATGAAAACACGATGACCCAAAACCTATGGGATGCAGCAAAGCAGTTCTAAGAGGGAAGTTTATAACATTACAATCCTACTTCAAGAAACAAGAAAAATCTGAAATAAACCACCTAAACTTACATCTAAAGCAATTAGAGAAAGAAGAACAAAAAAACCCTGAAGTTAGCAGAAGGAAAGAAAACATAAAGATCAGATGAGAAATAAATGAAAAAGAAATGAAGGGATCAATAGCAAAGATCAATAAAACTAAAAGTAGCTTCTTTAAGACAATAAAATTGATAAACCATTTCCAGACTCAGCAGGAAAAAAACCCAGAAGACTCAAATCAACAGAATTAGAAATTGAAAAGGAGAAGTAACAACTGACACTGCAGAAATACAAAGGAGCATGAGAGATTACTAGAAGCAACTATATGCCAATAAAATGGACAACTTGGAAGAAATGGACAAATTCTTAGAAAAGTACAACCTTCCAAGACTGAATCAGGAAGAAATAGAAAATATGAACAGACCAACCACAAGCACTGAAATTGAAACTGTGATTAAAAATCTTCCAACAAACAAAAACCCAGGATCAGATGGTATCACAGGCAAATTCTATCTAACATTTAGAGAAGAGCTAACACCTATCCTTCTCAAGCTCTTCAAAAATATAGCAGAGGGAGGAACATGCCCAAACTCATTCTACAAGATCACCATCACCCTGATACCAAAAGCAGACAAAGATGTCACAAAAAAGAAAACTACAGGCCAATATTACTGATGAACATAGATGCAAAAATCCTCAACAAAATACTAGCAAACAGGAGCCAGCAGCACATTAAAAGGATCCTACACCACGATCAAGTGGGGTTTATCCCAGGAATGCAAAGATTCTTCAATATATGCAAGTCAATCAATGTGATACACCTTAATAACAAATTGAAGCATAAAAACCATATGATAATCTCAGTAGATGTAGAAAAAGCTTTCAACAAAATTCAACACCCATTTATGATAAAAACTCTCCAGAAGTGGGCATAGAGGGAACCTACCTCAACATAATAAATGCCATATATGACAAACCCACAGTCAACATAATTCTCAAGGTGAAAAACTGAAACCATTTCCTCTAAGATCAGGAACAAGACAAGGTTGCCCACTCTCACCATTATTATTCAATATAGTTTTGGAAGTTTTAGCCTAGGCAATCAGAGAAGAAAAAGAAATAAAAGGAATCCAAATTGGAAAATAAATAAAACTGTCACTGTTTGCCAGTGACATGATGCTATACATAGAGAATCCTCAAGATGCTACCAGAAAGGGCTAGAGCTAATCAATGAATTTGGTATAGTAGCAGGATACAAAATTAATGCACAGAAATATCTTGAATTCCTGTGCACTAATAATAGAATATCTGAAAGAGAAATTAAGGAAACACTTGCATATACCATTGCAAAAAAATAATAAAATACCTAGGAATAAACCTACCTAAGGAGACAAAAAACCTGTATGCAGAAAACTAAGACACTGATGAAAGAAATCAAAGACGATACAAACAGATGGAGAGGCATACCATGTTCTTGGATTGGGAGAATCAACATTGTGAAAATGACTATACTACCCAAAGCAATCTACAGATTCAATGCAATCCTTATCAAACTACCAATGACATTTTTTACAGAACTAGAACAAATAATTCCACAATTTGTGTGGAAACACCAAAGACCCCGAATAGCCTAATCAATCTTCAGTAAGAAAAATGGAGCTGGAGGAATCAGGCTCCCTGACTTCAGACTATACTACAAAGCTATAGTAATCAAGATAGTATGGTACTTGCACAAAAACAGAAATATAGATCAATGGAACAGGATAGAGAGCCCAGAGATAAACACATGCACATATGGTCACCTTATCTTTGATAAGAGCCTCTTCAATAAAAGGTGCTGGGAAAACTGGACAGCTACATGGAAAAGAATGAAATTAGAACACTCCCTAACACTACACATAAAAATGGACTCAAAATGGATTAAAGACCTAAATGTAAGGCCAGACACTATAAAACTCTTAGAGGAAAACACAGGCAGAACACTCTATGACCTAAATCACAGCAAGATCCTTTTTGACCCACCTCCTAGAGAAATGGAAATAAAAACAAATATAAACAGATGGGACCTAATGAAACTTAAAAGCTTTTTCACAGCCAAGGAAACCATAAACAAGATGAAAAGAGAACCCTCAGAATGGGAGAAAATATTTGCAAAAAGAAAAACCTGATAAAGGATTAATCTCCAAAATTACATGCAGCTCATGCCGGTCAATGTCAAAAAAACAAACAACCCAATCCAAAAATGGGCAGAAGACCTAAATAGATATTTCTCCAAAGAATACAGATTGCCAACAAACACATGAAAGGATGCTCAACATCACTAATCATTAGAGGAATGCAAATCAAAACTACAGTGAGGTATCATCTCATACCAGTCAGAATGGCCATCATCAAAAAATCTACACACAATAAATGCTGGAGAGGGTGTGGAGAAAAGGGATCCCTCTTGCACTGCTGGTGAGAATGTAAATTGATACAGCCACTATGGAGAACAGTATGAAGATTCCTTAAAAAACTAAAAAGAGAACTACCATACAATCCAGCAATCTCACTACTGGATGTATACCCTGAGAAAAACATAAATCAAAAGGAGTCATGTACCACAATGTTCATCGCAGCTCTATTTACAATAGCCAGGACATGGAAGCAACCTACGTGTCCATCAACAGATGAATGGATAAAGAAGATGTGACACACATATACAATGGAATATTCCTCAGCCAAAAAAGAAATGAAATTGAGTTATTTGTAGTGAGGTGGATGGACCTAGAGTCTGTCATACAGTGTGAAGTAAGTCAGAAAGAGAAAAACAAATACGGTATGCTAACACATATATATGGAATCTAAAAAAAAAGTCCGATGAACCTAGAGGCCGGTCAGGAATAAAGACACAGACATAGAGAGTGGACTTGAGGACATGGAGGGGGGAGGGGAAGCTGGGATGAAGTGAAAGAGTAACATTGACATATATACACGACCAAATGTAAAATAAATAGCTAGTGGGAAGGAGCCGCATAGCACAGGGAGATCAGCTTCATGCTTTGTGACCACTTAGAGGGTCACATAGGGAAGGTGGGAGGGAGTTTCAAGAGGGCGGGGATATGGGGATATATGTATACATATAGCTGATTCACTATGTTATACAGCAGAAACTAACACAACATTGTAAAGAAAAAAAGGATTAAAAATATCTATTCACAAATGAATGGATAAAGAAAAATTGATATATATATGCGTATATATGACATAAAATAAAATTGCATTTTAGATATATAAAATGGAATATTATTCAGCCTTATTAAGAAGGAACTTTTGCTGTTTGTGACAACATAAGGGAAAGTGGAGGACAGAATGCTAAGTGAAATGAGCCAGGCACAGAAGAGTACATACTGCATGTTACCACTTAAATAAGGAATCTAAAATAGTCAAACTCTTAGAAGCAGAGAATACGATAGTAGTTGTCAGGGACCAATAAGAGGTGCAAATGGGGGATTGTTAGTCAAAGGTATGAAGTTTCATTCATACAAGATGAGTGAGCCGAAAGGTCTGCTTACAGCATAGTGTCTATAGTTAACAATACCGTATTGTGTATTTAAAATTTTGCTAAGTGGGTAGATCTCATGTTAAGTATTCCTGTCACCAAAATGATAATAATAATAATAAATAAAGGGGGCTGGAGGGAGCTTGTAGAGGGGATGGATACATTCATGGCATAGACTGGCAATAATTTCACCAGTGTGTATTTATCTCCAAACTCAGTGAGTTGTATATACTAAATATGTACAGAGTTTTGAACAATATTACATAGCAAATAATAAACACCATGAGAAAGCAAGAGAGCACCTACAGAATGAAGAAAAAACTTTACCTTTAATGACTCCTTTTTCCTCTTTTTGAACAAGTGGTCACGTTTGCATTGTGTGCTGGGCCCTGTGCATTATGTGACTGGTCCTGACAGGAGAGTTGTTTACAACCAGCAACAGTCACCCCATGTTTATGACAGTTGGACACACTCTTACTGACCAAAACCAGATTAATGTGAAATAGATGTGGCAACAGCAATGTGAACAGGAAAATTCAACTTGATGAGAGATATTGGGGTTGTCCTCAAAGTTCCCTCATCATGGGACTAAAGTATAGATTAAAAAATTCATTAAAATACAACCATTTCACCTATAATTACAAAAATGGCATTTTCAGGCCATATTATTCTTTTTAAAAAAAGAAAACTGCAACTGTCTAAATATGTATATTATTATACCTTTCTTTGCACAAGTCATATCCTGCACAATAGAACTATCCTCATCATTCTTTCTCTAGCTCCTGAGACATAGCCTGTATTAATTTCATTACATGTGAACTTGTGCAGTTAGATTCTCATCCACAAATCTGAAGAGATTTTATAAGATAATTATTTACATTTACTCCCTTTATTTCTCAATTTACCTTTCAAAAGACTTTCATTGAATATAAAGTTTCACTGAAACCGGAGATAGTTAAACCAAAATTCATCACATCATTATACTTAAAAATAACTGAGAAAAATTATGAAACATTTAAGGCCAGACATTTGAATTATATTCTTGTAAAAAATGTTCAAGAAGCAAATAAAAATGGATATGAACTGTAAAAAAAGGCATAAAGGAAGCCTGAAACTGAGCCAAAGATTGAGAACTCGTTTCAAGATGAGAAAGCATGAGAAGCTTTCCTGGGGAACACGGAGGGGAACGGAGCCCTGCTCAGGGGAAAGCTGCCCACTGTGAACATGTGGAGAAGAAAAATACATGCATCTCCTTCTTTATTCATGTCATCTACCCCAAGGGGGCTGACCACTAAATGGAAAAAGTAGAACAAATACCACTAAGAGGGCTGACTGAAAAACACATGCACAGCCTGAGAGTTGAGAATTATGTTTTATTCAGTGGACTTGCTGAGGACTTAAACTTGGAAGACAGACTCCCAGATAGCTCTGAGGGACTGCTCCAAAGAGGAAAGGAAGGAGCCAGGATATACAGGAGTTTTGCAAAAACAAATCAGGTAGTTGAACATCCAAAGATTTCTGCTAGTTAAAGAAAAAAACAAATATTTCAAGTTAATGAATTTAGTGCTTTTCTATGTATGAGAAGGTGCAAGAGTCTGGGCTCATTGAAATCATTCCCTTGATATGCACCTTAACTATCTAGGGTCAGTATCCTGTTTTTCTCCTTCCTCAGTGCTCGGAGTGTGCAGTCAGGGTGGCTACAGTGGCTGATGGCTTGATGGCCACAACATTCTTTGTTTACAGATATGGCAGGAGACATTCTTCATCCACAAGAGAAAATTGCTCTCTCCAGGCTTCTACTGTCCCATACATACACTTGAGGTGACCATGGTCACCTGCCTGCTGCCCAGGACTACTGGGAGGACATGGGAGGGGTCCTGCCATGCACACAGGCATGCACATAGCAGTGGGGTGGGTGCTCTACCCTGGGATGGTGGTAACTGCCCTCAAGCCTGGCAAAAACACCCCTGCCCTCACCTCATCAATTGGGGTTTGGACCACTGCCTATGTCTCACCCTCATCTCCATCCACCAAGGAAATGTTGTGCGGGAGGTAAGAGGAAATGAAGGCTCAAAAGTTCACTCTGAGAAGCCAGGGCTGGAAAGGAGAGACTGTGGGTCAGGGGTAGGAGAGGGGCCAGGAGGTCTGAGATGAGACCCCTGGTTGGCAGTGGAGGTCAAGGCCTAAGAAGGAGCTGGTGGGATGGAAGCTGATGGGAGGCTTCAAGGGCCTGAATTTGCCTGTCTAGGGCTCCCTTGAGGAGGACATGAGGGTCGACAGCGTCCCTGGCCTGCCCAGACCCCAGCACCCAACTGTCATCAAACCCCGAGTGAACCACAACTAAAAGTCTTGGATCGATACAAGAGGGTGATGTGGGCTTGGTCCACACGCAAGAGAAGCACAGTCTCCTTGTCAAGAGGGTGTGGCCCCATGCACAACATGCAAGAGATGCTTCTACACTTAAGGAAGACTGAACAAAGTGATTGAGTGATGGGGCAGCATTAGAGATTATGATAGTTATTGGAATCAACAGGAAGGGCAGTAGCAGGCACCTAAAACCACGACTGTTCAAATACCTGAAAGACCAAAGCATGGTAAATTGTGTGTGGTCTGGCTTATGGGTAGAGGGACCATCAGTACAAGTATAAGTCACTAAGACAGGCAGATGGAGCTGGTGAGGCTGCAGGAGGTTCCAGCCCCTTGTCCCCTTTTTTGACACAAGCAACAGCTCTTCCTTTTACATAATTGAAATCTTCAAGATCATGCTTGATTCCACATATTTTTAAAAGATGTAAAGCCATGGTTATATGATAACAAGGGACATATATATATATATATTAACCTAAAAATATTTTGGGAGAGTATTTTTAGGAACTTATAGAGAATTTATGATGAATAATTATCATGTAGCTATACTATCAAATATTTTAAAAATACCCTTAAATATAGTACAAGATGTCAAGGACATTGGAGATTAGTATAAGGAAAGGGAGTGAGGGGTGTGAAGGGAGGAACGTGGCCTGCTCAGCATGGTCCATGTGTGGCCATCATCTTCTTGCTCAGGGATGCTCCAGATGGTGTTCTTGTGAGCCCAGGAGCCCATGTAAGCCTTAGACAAATTTTGGTTATCTAAAATTTAAAACCTGGAGTCTGAAACACAGTAGGTTTTCTGCTGTCCTCTTCAGGACTGTGTCCCAGGACTGTTTTTCCTGATAAAGCACTCATTTTAACTACTGGAAGAGGGGCACATTTGTTAGATGAACTAGTGTGGCTCAAATTTGTGGTTCTTGTTCTAGTTTAAATTTCAAACTTATTTCTAAATTTTCTGTGCACTTTACAAAATAATTTATAGCGTAAATTTAAACCATTAAAAACCTTTTATATTTTATATACATATAATTAAGTTCTCTATATGGCCTATATTATTTGATATAAACCACTCACGTTTCAGTAGTAGATGTTGCCTTTATCAGCACAGTTGGCCTTGCTCCTAGGAGGCCTGCAGAGGGGCCAGCAGCCACAGTGGTTAGGGCAGGGGCTCTGGAAGCAGAGCCTGGATCTGGGTTTCCCTCTTCCCCTCCTTAGCGCAGAGACCCCAGGTAATTTTCTGGACCTCACTGTGCTGTCTCTGCTTCTGGAACATGTGAATTTCCAAATTCTGCTTTTGGAAGATGTAACTCATAGGAGTTTTGTGAGGATTAACTGAAATAGTGATTCCCTCCCTCTCCTTCTTCCGTCCTGAAGAAATTCCACTTAATGGTGCATTGGAAATCATGTCAGCAGGTCTGGCATAAAAGGCAAAGAAAAAACTCTTCCTCTCAAGAGTACGAAAATAAGATAAGGTAAAAGGTGATTCCAAAAGTTAAACCAATCCAAGCATAAAAGAGCAACTTTTTGCGAATCTGTCTGCCATCTAAAAGACTCATAGCTATTTTCCATTAGCTGAAAGTTTTGTTCAAATAATAATAATAATAATAACTTAATACCCAGGTCTATCCTAAATTGGCAAATATCTATGAAAATCCATTTTAGGCTTGGTACTTATATATTTCTATTTTTTTTTACTTTTAATCTTTTTTTTCCTTACTATAAGAGCTACATGAACAAAGCAGGCAATATGGATTTCTTATGTAAAAATACCTGGAGTCTGTGTTTCAGACTCCAGGTTTTAAAGTTATGGTATAAAAGGATTGCAAAAATGTTGTGAGTAAATCATATTTTATGAGTGAATTGACAAGAAATAAAGTCAAAATCAAAGTACTACTGTACAAGCAGGGAAAGTTACAATTGGATTGCAGCTGAAGACAGCTCTCCTCACTCACAACGTGAGTGGACCAGAAAACTCCTCCTGATTCCCAACAAATGAGTGGGGCTGCCTTCTGCCCTGTGAGCAGGCTTCCCAGCGAGCATCTGGAAGCCTTTCCCATCACCGAGGAAGGCTTGGGGTTCTGGAGTTGGTGTGGGGATGACTAGTGGATGCAGATTGGGTTTGTGCCAAGAAGTCAAGAAGGAGGGTTAGTGGGTGAATTATCACTTTACACATCCCTTCTCTTTCTATTAATATTTTAATACAAATCAACAGAATGTGCTCATGTGAGAAGATTGCTCTCTGTTAAAGAGATAACTTTATGTAAGTAAATGTTTTTCTTGGTGGAAATCTTATTTTTAAGGTATATCTACACATTATTTGCAAACTACAGCCAATTTAGCTGTACATGAAAATTTTTAAATAAATATTAAAACAACATTTCTCTATAGGTAAAAATCTTCTGAGATCTGTGCAGAAAATAAAATGTTTATTCCATGAGGCTTTCAATATGTTCAAACATGGACAATAGGTTCAAATGTCCATGTACCTCAATCTAAAATAATGTGCATTTTTTCCCCAATGATATAGAAATTAAATGGAATCAGTTTGGGCAAGGAGGATTTCACTAACATGATATTTGGGACTTATGACTGAAATGGTCTTGTAATTTTTACTAAAATAATGTTTTGCTGTAAAAATATGTTGTGTAATTTATTATTCAGTTTCTTCAATTTTCCTCTGAGTGTTTCTAGAACAGACATGAATATACAGACCTAAGTATGACACAACAGTGAAAGGATGACACAGGGGTCCACACGTCCCTTGTTCTATCACTGAAAATGAGGATCCCATTGGAATAACATATATGTAAAGCAGTTGGCAATCCCTCAGCAACTGGCTTGTGAATTTACAATACAGGTACCTGTTTTGAATTTTTGTTTGCTGTTATTGGTGAATTATTCAGTTTTTTGAACACTCATTCTGCTTCCTTTCTAAAATTGTTATGTATCACATTGTTCCTTTGTTTCTAGATTGAAAAGAAAAAAGAGAAAACAAGATGTAGGCCAGTGTCTCACTAGCCAGAAAATTCTGTTGGTATACATTGATAAAACATATAAAAAGTTAGTATGTGGCATGATTGGGTAAAAAATTTAAACATAACTAAATAGTTTTTAAAAAACAGAAGGTGTCCTTTTCCCTAATCCCATATTTACCCACTTTTCAGTGTTTAATGTGATTGTCTTTTCCTTCTGCATTTTCTGTGTTCATCTTAACATTTTTCTTCGCCAGTAATTCATTTTCCACTATGTCTATTGTGTTCATCCTTTTATATAATTTATTAGTTCTGCGATGGTATTGTGGCAGTTCAATCTTAACTGAAAAGTCTGCTGTATCTCTTCAACTCATTGATTTTATCGGCTCACCTTTGTTCCCCTTTCTAACTAAACATATTATTCTCTAAATTTACTATGACCTGAAATATTTATAAGGAATTCTTTTTTCCTCAGTTGCATCATCTAGAATGCTCTCATCATTGTGGATGAAAAATGTCACCTGCCATATCAGCAAACAAAGGATGTTGCAGCCATCAAGCCATCAGCCCCTGCAGCCCAACCGACTGTGTACCCTGAGGGGATTCAGGATGGTGAAAAGCAGGGCACTCACCCTAGATAGTTAGGGTGCATATCAAAGGAATGATTTCAATGAGCCCAGACGCTTGCATTTTCCCATTTATAAAAAAGCACTAAATTCATTAACTTGAGATGTCTGGTTTTTCTTTACTTATTATCTTTTGGTGTTCTATCTGTTTTTTTGTTGTTGTTTTCTTCTGTTTTGTTTGTTTTGTTTTGATTTTTACAAAAATTCCTATATATCCTGGCTCCTCTTTACCTCTTCAGAGCAGTCCCTCAGAGCTATCACAGAGGCTGCCTCCTGGACTTAAGTCCTCAGCAAGTCTGCTGAATAAACCATAGTTCTCACCTTTTAGATTGTGCTTTTATTTTTCCCCAGCTGACATCATGACCACTTACCTCTTCTCCCTGAAGTGTGTTTGCATTGACTCCATGCTTTTCCCTACCTTGTTTTTAATCTAACTTGGGAAGGTCCCTTCCTTTGTTCTTTGTTCCTTTGTGAGGTGTGTGAGTGCGCCTTGCTCCCCTCTCTACCTTTCTGGAGATTACCCTGTGATCTGCAGCCTGGGGAAAGGGGCCACTTTTCCCCTTGGAAAAGGCAGCCTTGACCCACTTTTGCCTGTTGCGCCCATGCCCTGTACTGGCTCATTCTTTCTGGTCTGCATTTATTTACATCCGTGTGGTTTAGCACAGGGCTCCAGCTCGGGCCATCAGGAGAGCCAGTCTGTGCGACACTGGACACTTATAAGCTGTGTCCTTCCCCAGAGGGAGGGGAGCAGAGCCTGAGGAGGCTGCTTTGGGGTCTGTTCATCAGAAACCACCAGGTTGGGGGGCAGATTTCTCCGTAGACACTGGATGCATTTTCCAAGGATCCTGGGTTCCTTTAGAAGAGCTTTTCTCACACCTTCTCTCTGAATCATACCTCACAGCTACAGAAATGTAAGTCATCTGCTTCTCCTTTTCTTTTTCTTTTATTTTTTTAAATTTCAGTGCAGCTACGAATATATCCTAATTCAGTGTCCTTTTTCTGTCACTGATTACAACAGGAAGTGCTTCTACTCTGAAAGAAATTTCTAAATCTCTTCCCTGAACTGCTTCATTCTTTCTCCTTCTATCTCTCCCCATTTTGGCACATAAAAGTGACACTTTCAGTATTAGAAAATAGAAATTCTCCTCACCCTCTCACCTCACATCTACCCTCACTAGAATGTGTGTGGACAGAGGTTAGCAGGCACTGGGCCCCCATCTGACATGTACAGAGTATAAGCATCGGGTCCCACAAAGCCCCACCTGCTACATGGGTCATCTTCATAGGACCACTGCCCTTTTCATACAGCCATGCTGAATTAGCTCTGAGAAGAGCCAGCTGCGGCCATATTTCTGTCTTCCACCTGAGGAAGAATGAAGGGAGACAGGGAAGTGATGAGGGGTGAAAACTGATGGCTCCACGAAATCCGAAATGTGCAGGGCATTATGTTCAGAGCAAGCCTCAGACCGATTTCAGCATAGTAAACAAAGGATAGGCTGATACATTCTGTGTGCAATTCCACCTTCTCCAGTCCATTCATCAGCTAGGTGAATCATGGGGTGACTTAGCTGAGTCCCTGTTTCCACATCTACTGACCAGGATAATATGGCCTGTCCCTCAGAGTGATTAAGAGAATTACACGTGATAGATGTATATCACCCTGGGCAGGGCCTGGTGCATAAGCACCCCTCTTCTAACTGTCCCTCCCCTTTCACTCCTTACCCATGTGGCTTCCTTTTCTCCTCCTTGTCAGGCTTGATGACATCCACTTCCAGAAATCAAAACTGGGACTTATATTGTAAGTATGTTCTAAACTCTCATTAATAGAGACCTTTTCCTCTAATATTTATGTAAAGCAGTGGGGGCAAAGCTGACGGTGACTCTGAGCCATAACCCAGAGCAAGGCAGCAGCAGGTCTGTCTGCACCCTCATTGTTTGTGTATATTCCCTGGAGCAGGGCTCCTTTTATCTGATCACAGATAACTGAGGTGCATTCTCACACCATAGGTTTCTTTCTGCTATTCAACCTTAAAAAATCCATTGAGTTGATCATTTGCCCCAAACATAAGGTGTTAGTTCATAGTCTAAAGCTTGGCTTTTACTTGGTCTTACCCTGAAACTCATTCCCAGCCCTGACACTTCAAAAGATAAATGATTTCATTTGGGTCTTTCTACAGAGAGAGAATTATATCACCCCACAATAAGAGCTGAAGCACAAGAAGTATTACGGTTTTAAAATAAAGGGTTTTAAAGTCATGTAAGTACTAGAAAATGTAAGGCATCAATGTGAATGACTTATATAAGTAGAAAAACAAGTTTGTCTAGGAAAGAATTTTCCATCTATATCTGGGTAAGTCTCACAAAGAACTCAGTCTTCTGCAGTTGTTGATTTTGAAGTTATGTGTTCACAATTATTAATCAACATGAAACAAGAGGATCTCATAAATAAGTGCATGCCTGGGAAGTGTCCAGAAAACTGCTGTTGAAGACATACAGATAGCCAAAACGCACATGAAAAGATACTCAACATCACTAATTATCAGAGAAATGCAAATCAATACTACAATGAAGTATCACCTCATACCGGTCAGAATGGCCATCATCAAAAAGTCTACAAACGGTAAATGCTGGAGAGGGCGTGGAGAAAAGGGAACCCTCCTACACTGTTGGTGAGAATGTAAATTGGTACAACCAGTATAGAGAACAGTATGGAGGTCCCTTAAAAAACTACAAATAGAACTACCATACGATCCTGCAATCCCACTCCTGAGTATATATCTGGAGAAAATCATAATCCAAAAAGATACATCACCCCAACGTTCCTTGCAGCACTATTTACAATAGCCAAGACATGGAATCAACCTAAATGTCCATCCACAGAGGAATGTATAAAGAAGATGTACATATATACAATGGAATATTACTTAGCCATAAAAAAGAATGAAATAATGCCATTTACAGCAACATGGATGGACTTAGAGATTATCATACTAAGTGAAGTAGTCAGATAGAGAAAGACAAACATCACATGATATCACTCATATGTTGAATATAATTTTAAAAAATAATACAAATGAACTTATTTACAAAACAGAAACAGACTTACAGATATCAAAAACAAATTTATGGTTACCAAAGAGGAAATGTGGGGGGGTGGGATAAATCAGGAGCTTGGGATGAACATACACACACTACTATATATAAGATAGATAACCAACAAGGACCTACTGTATAGCACAGGTAACTCTACTCAATATTCTGTGATCACCTATATGAGAAAAGAATCTAAAAAAGAATGAACGTATGTGTGTGTATATATATATATATATATATATATATATATATATATATATATATAAAACTGAATCACTTTGCTGTACACCTGAAACTAACACAACATTGTAAATCAACTAGACTCCAATAAATTTTACTTTTTAAAGTGCTGTCCAATAGAACTTTCTGTGGTGATAGAAAAGTGCTTTATCCCTGATGTCCAGCACAGCTGCCCCCAGCCATATGTGGTTAGGGAGCACCTGAAATGTACCTAGTGTGACTGAAGAACTGAACTTTTAATTTCATGCATTTGTAAGCAGCTTTTGGAAGGAAAGAGCTCTCTGCAGGAGGCCCCTTTTGTCTTGTCACCAAGCTTAAACCAGGCACCCCCATGCTCAACTCATCTCCAGTCCTAGCACACCTTTCAAATCTTTTGATCACACAATACCTTGCCTAACCTGTTGGTTCTTTCTGTAGATCAAAGAAGTAGAAACGAAGAATAAGTAATTAACAGAGGACCAGATCTCTTCCTTAGCTTCCCCTTCAGTAATCTCACAGACTGTGTGAACAAGGTAACATCTAAGGAAAGATCATAAGAAGTCAACAAGCCTGCACTCAGTGGGGGATGGTGAAGACTCTGACCCCCTATTTCAATGATTAACTAAGATTACTTTCCTTTTTTCCCTTTAAAAACTTTCATGGCCAAGCAGAATCTTCAGAGATGGTTTTGGAGGACACTGAGTCCACCATCTCCCAAGATTGCCAGCATTCTGATTAAAAGCAACTTTACTTTCTAGCAACATTTGCCTCTCTCTCTGATACTGATTTTCAAGCAGCAAGCAGCTGGACATGAGTTTGGTAACACAGTTATGACCAGTAGCTACAGTACTGGATGCTTTTCTAAATGAAGAATATTTGGGGTATTTTCCTTTTGTTTTTGTTTTTAAGGAAGACAGTAAAAACAAAATTTGGCGATAGAGAGGAACCAATTTCCCCATAGAGAAAAGCCCAGTTTTACTGTTAATTTTTTTCAAAACTGAATTTTTTTCAGTTTGATTTAGTGAAGACAATTTTTAAAGAAGGTCTTATTCATCTACAATTAAGAAACCATTAGGTAATACATATTATGAAATTCTAATTAATTTATTTAAATTCAGAGGTAATATTAACTATTTTTCACTGACCAGACATTTGCTGAATACCAGAAAACTAAGGGTCTTGCTTTTTTTTTTCACGTCTTCACATTTTCACTTCAAGCATGGGTTTCACAGAGACTAATTTTTGCTTAAGTACACTTTATTTTAAACTGTGAATTCAGTAGAACTCTTATTAAATTCTCAAGTGAACTCCAGAATGCCTATTCCTTCCAGAATGTTTTACCTTGCAATTGGTATTATTTTCATTAACACCAGAATTTTAATCAGTCAATTAACAGTGAGCCTCAAAACTTGTTGGCTACTGTTTTGAACAACCATGTAGGATACTGATTTTTTTTTAAAAAATATGTGCACTATGCATATGCATGGACTGTCTAGGTCTAACACACAGCTTCAGTTTCCTTGATGAATAGAACATGTTCTAGTTTTCTGAGATGCGTGAACAGCAAGGAAGCTTCTCATGAAGCATCTTACAGGTTCTTGGGTAATTCTCCTAACAGGGTTGCTCCACCTGCATCTGGTATATGCCCAGCCCATCAGTTCTCAGGGATCACCCTCCATCACTGTGACCACAAGAGTCACCTGGCTGGACCACTCCCTTGTCAGTTCTGCTCCCATGACTCACTCATGTACTCATCTCCATCTGAGATGACCTTTCTTCTTCACCTTAATAACGTGCTTATTCCTGACTCCTGACATTTAGACTTACTCTTCATTCTAGCTTATAAATTCTTCCCCAGTTGTACCCTGGCTGGCTCCTTTAACCATTCAGGTTTTAAATCAAACAGCACCTCTTCTGTGTAGCATCCCTGATCCCCTGACTAACACTCTTTCCCCATCCCAAAAGTCATGCTGTGTCATCACTCCCCATTGTGGTGGTTGTTGTCTCTTTCACTCTCAAGAATGGTCATACTGGAAAATTTGTCCTGAGACAAATTTGTCCGGAGACATGGAATATTTCCTGCCATATCAGCAAACAAAGGATGTCATCAGCAATTGCAGCCCTCCAACGTGAGCCTGTGAGCCCTGAGAAAACTTAGGAAGGAAAGAATACCTGTAATCTAGCAGCCATCAGACTGCAGCCATCAGACTGCAGCCATTGCTATTGTGAGCCCTGAGGAAACTCAGTATGTGAAAATACGGGATACTGGCCCCAGATACCTGAGGTGCATATCAAAGAAATGATTTCAGTGAGCCCAGACACTTGCATCTTCCCATACATAGAAAAGTGCTAAATTCCTTAATTTGCTATTTCTGGTTTTCTTTTATTAACAGTAATATTTTGATGTTCTGAATACCTGCCCTTTGCTGCAAAACTTCTGTATAACCTGGCTCCCCGCCTCGCCTTCTCAGAGCAGTTCTCTCAGGGTTACTTGAGATGCTGCCTCCCAGACTTGAAGTCCTAAAAATTCCTGCTGAATAAAACATAACTCTAAACTTTTAGATTGTGAATATTTTTTAAGTCGACAGTCCTCATGTTTACTGACCGTCTCTCCTCAGTGCTGTTTGCGTTTTTTGACCACTGAATACCAAACGTAGCACAATAGCTACTACATAGTGGGTGCCCAGGAAATAGTTGATTAAATTAAGATACATTAAATTGTAACTGATAATTAAGCCTTATCAATTGTGACGGATATTCTCCAAATTAATTTCTCAAATACGTTTTGCTTCTCACATGAAATAAACGTCTCACTGGAATTTTAGGTGGTGTGTGGCAGAAGATGTGTCGAAGGAATCATGGTATACAGACCCTACTTGGAGAAGAAAAAAAGAGGCCATTATAACCTCCAGCCTCCTCACTGTGGATGACCAAGTGCCACATCTAAGTATCGATACTTACGATTTGGAGGCTTAAATATTTTTCAGGTTCATGGAATTTCTTATTAAAAATGCAAAACCCCTTTCATGGTGATTCTTCTCCAGCACTATGTTAAGCTCTGGAAAGTAGATGAAGAAGAAGAGAAGACATGATTCCTGCCCTTGCGAGAGCCTACATTTTAGCCTCATTTGCTCCTAATTGAGAATGACAGATATAAATTAAATTTTTTTAAATTAGGGAATTAGTCAGACTCATCAAGGAAATAAGGGAGAAGACTCAAATCAATAGAATTAGAAATGAAAAAGGAGAAGTAAAACTGACACTGCAGAAATACAAGGGATAATGAGAGATTACTACAAGCAACTATATGCCAATAAAATGGACAACCTGGAAGAAATGGACAAATTCTTAGAAAAGCACAACCTTCTGAAACTGAACCAGGAAGAAATAGAAAATATACACAGACCAATCACAAGCACTGAAATTGAGACTGTGATTAAAAATCTTCCAACAAACAAAAGCCTAGGACGAGATGGCTTCACAGACAAATTCTACCAAACATTTAGAGAAGAGCTAGTACCTATCCTTCTCAAACTCTTCCAAAACATAGCAGAGGAAGGAACACTCCCAAACTCAGTCTACGAGGCTACCATCACCCTGATATCATAACCAGACAAAGATGCCACAAAAAAAGAAAACTACAGGCTAATATCACTAATGAACATAGATGCAAAAATCCTCAACAAAATACTAGCAAACAGAATCCAACAGCACATTAAAAGGATCATACACCATGATCAAGTGGGGCTTATCCCAGGAATGCAAGGATCTTCAATATATGCAAATCAATCAATGTGATACACCATATTAACAAATTGAAGGAGAAAAACCATATGATAATCTCAATAGATGCAGAAAAAGCTTTTAGCAAAATTCAACATCCATTTATGATAAAACCCCCCAGAAAGTAGGCATACAGAACTTACCTCAACATAATAAAGGCCATATATGACAAATCCACAGCCAACATTGTTCCCAATGGTGAAAAACTGAAACCACTTTCACTAAGATCAGAAATAAGACAAGGTTGCCTGCTCTCACCACTATTATTCAACATAGTTTTGGAAGTTTTAGCCACAGCAATCAGAGAAGAAAAAGAAATAAAAGGAATCCAAATTGGAAAAGAAGTAAAGCAGCTACTGTTTGCAGATGACATGATACTATACATAGAGAATCCTAAAAATGCAACCAGAAAACTACTAGAGCTAATCAATGAATTTGGTAAAGTAGTAGGATGCAAAAGTAATGCACAGAAATCTCTTGCATTCCTATACACTAATGATGAAAACTTTGAAAGAGAAATTAAGAAAACACTCCCTTTTACCATTGCAACAAAAATAATAAAATGCCTAGGAATAAACCTACCTAAATAAAGACCTGTATGCAGAAAACTATAAGACACTGATGAAAGAAATTAAAGATGATAGAAACAGACAGAGAGATATATCATGTTCTTGGATTGGAAGAATCAACACTGTGAAAATGACTATACTACCCAAAGCAATCTACATATTCAATGAAATCCCAAACAAAGTACCAATAGCATTTTTCACAGAACTAGAACAAAACATTTCACAATTTGTATGGAAACACAAAAAGACCCGAATAGCCAAAGCAATCTGGAGAAAGACAAATGGAGCTGGAGGAATCAGTCTCCTTGACTTCAGACTATACTACAAAAGCTACAGTAATCAAGACAGTATGGTACTGGTACAAAAACAGAAATATAGATCAACAGAACGGATAGAAAGCCCAGAGATAAACCCATGCGCATATGGTCACCGTACCTTTGATAAAGGAGGCAACAATATACAATGCAGAAAAGACAGCCTCTTCAATAAGTGGTGCTGGGAAAACTGGACAGCTACATGGAAAAGAATGAAATTAGAACACTCCCTAACACCATATACAAAAATTAACTCAAAATGGATTAAAGACCTAAAGGTAAGGCCAGACACTATAAAACTCTTAGAGGAAAACACAGGCAGAACACTCTATGACCTAAATCACAGCAAGATCCTTTTTGACCCACCTCCTAGAGAAATGGAAATAAAAACAAATATAAACAGATGGGACCTAATGAAACTTAAAAGCTTTTGCACAGCAAAGGAAACCATAAACAAGATGACAAAATAACCCTCAGAATGGGAGAAAATATTTGCAAATGAAGCAACTGACAAAGGATTAATCTTCAAAATTTACAGACAGTTCATGCAGCTCAATATCCAAAAAACATACAACCCAATCCAAAAATGGGCAGAAGACCTAAATAGACATTTCTCCAAAGAAGATATACAGATTGCCAACAAACACATGAAAGGATGCTCAACATCACTAATCATTAGAGGAATGCAAATCAAAACTACAGTGAGGTATCATCTCATACCAGTCAGAATGGCCATCATCAAAAAATCTACAAACAATAAATGCTGGAGAGGGTGTGGAGAAAAGGGATCCCTCTTGCACTGCTGGTGGGAATGTAAATTGATACAGCCACTATGGAGAACAGTATGAAGGTTCCTTAAAAAACTAAAAAGAGAACTACCATACAATCCAGCAATCTCACTATTGGATGTATACCCTGAGGAAAACATAAATCAAAAGGAGTCATGTACCACAATGTTCATCGCAGCTCTATTTACAATAACCAGGACATGGAAGCAATCTACGTGTCCATCAACAGATGAATGGATAAAGAAGATGTGGCACATATATACAATGGAATATTCCTCAGCCAAAAAAGAAATGAAATTGACTTATTTGTAGTGAGGTGGATGGACCTAAAGTCTGTCATCCAGAGTGAAGTAAGTCAGAAAGAGAAACACAAATACCATATGCTAACACATATATATGGAAACCAAAAAAAAAAAAAGTTTCTGAAGAACCTAGGGGCAGGACAGGAATAAAGACAGAGACATAGAGAATGGACTTGAGGACATGGGGAGGGAGAAGCATAAGCTGGGACAAAGTGAGAGAGTGGCATTGAATTTGGTAAAATTCATACACTACCATAGGTAAAATAGATAGCTAGTGGGAAGCAGCCACATAGCACAGGGAGACCAGCTTGGTGTTTTGTGACCACCTAGATGGGTGGGATAGGGAGGGTGGGAGGGAGATGCAAGAGGGAGGAGATATGGGGATATATGTATATGTATAGCTGATTCACTTTGTTTAAAGCAGAAACTAACACACCATTGTAAAGCAATTATACTCCAATAAAGATGTTAAAAAACATAAAAAAGTAAAAATAAAATTCAATGAAGAAAAAGACAAGTACCTAGCAAAAACATAGCAATAGGTTATTATGGATGATAATAAATATGTGGGAAAAACAACAGGAAACAAATAGTTGCTTAGGGATTTCTCCATATTGTGATAAAACTATCCTTCATATGCAAAGATGGTAAGTAACTGTGATATTGTGATGTAAAAAAAATATGTATTCGGTCTTCAAAACAAATGTGGGGAAAGGGAAGGAAGGTAAGAGAAAAATTGCAAAAGACTAATTTTGCCTACATCACTATTTTGTCTAAAGTTGGCCCTGTAGAACATAAAATATGTGTAAAGACTGTGCCAAAGTAAATGGCTCATGTAGTGAGCATTTCTAAGACAGTATTATGGCTCACTCTATCAATTTTATTGTAAAAGTGTCTGCTTCCAGTACTTCTCAGAGACAAATCTTGAGCAAGCAGTGTGATCAGAAGGCCATTTTGATCTGTAAGATCTTATCATTCTATAGATCTGTAAGATCTATAATTACACTCCTGAGGTTTCAGCCATTTCACACTTTTCATGTTGAGCCTGTTAGGAGTCAGATTGATTCAAGGAGGTGTGTAATCTCTCTTCTGAGTGTTTCTACATGAGACTATTTTTCTTAGAAATTGTATAGCTGTGTAAGCTGTAACTCTAAATGAAAACACTGAAATAGATTTCACTACTTTTTAACATTAAATACTCGAGGTAGAACTGAAGTATAGAAAAATAATTCCTCTGTTGTTCCCTTGCCACCTAAGGAGGCTTTTCTTTTGCAGATTTTGAGTTTTGAATTTACAAGTCTTAACTATGTTTAGGACAGATGTCTCTTATGCACAACCTGAACTGATCTAGAAAGTTCTAAATGTAGGAGGACAGTTCCAGCTCAACATGGTAACTCAAATATTCCATTAAATACAGAATGGTAGCCAACACCCTCAGCTGCTTGGGTGCAATGTTTGGCCTCTCACAGAGCCCCTCCTTACAGCCACAGTTTATAGGAAGCTGGTGAGCCTGCCCTCTAAGTTGGACCCATTAGTGGAGCCCTGGTAGCCACGGAGCATCTCCCCAGGAGACTCATCACTCCCTGCAGATTCAAAGGGAAGGCCAAGGGTGATGAGAATTCTCAGACCAGTTTACTTCCCATATAACTCGCTGCCCCATGCTTCCTTCCCATGGCAGTTCTCTGGGCTCTTTTCCTAAATTCTCAGGAGTGATGTGGTCTTCGGAGATGGTGAATTTTTAGGACCCTTCTGCCCAATTTTGATCTACTCATAAGTTTAGGATGCAGCACTAGATTCTGCTGGGGAAGAAAATTAATGGAGTTTAAGATTAGAAGGTCTAGATCAGAATTCCTGTCCTGTCTCTTCCAACTCCAGGTTTAATTCACTTCATCTTTTTGAACTTCTATATTTCATTAATAATGGCGATACTGAGGATTGTTCCAAATACTTTATCTAAGAGAATACAACTAAGTATTCTGTAAACACAACACATCATAAGACCACAAGTGATTTACTCCTCAGATCTGTTTAGAATGAGGCAAGGTGGAAAGAAAGAAGAAAAATAAGGAAGGAAAAAATATCTTGCACTACTATTGTTTGCACTCTGATAAATGCACCTGGGAGTGTTAAAGGTGAAAGCTACTGGATGCTTTGTAGACAAACCTCCCAAATGTCTGTGGACACCATGGAAAGCTCAGCAAAATGCTACCTTTTAAAAACGTTCTATAACCATTAATACCAAGAACAGAACACACTATTTTTCTCTCTTTAACTTTCTGTGAACCAAAAAGCTATGTACAGTATTTCAAAATTATATTGGGCATGATCAAAGTAAGACCTTGCTTTTCTCACTCTGAAGAAGGAAAATAAGGATGAGAATGAGGTGATATTGGCAGAAAATTGATTTATTTTCATTCCAACTACAACCAGTTTAGGAAAGCACAATGTTTCCTTACTGTCTCTTTCTAGACGATTTCTCTCGGTCTTTGAAAGTCACTACAGAATGTTTCCTGGTCATTTGCTCAGTGACTCCGTTCCCTGAGGGAGGGGCAGTGAGCAGGGTCTCGGAGGAGGGCGAGCACCCTGCCGTCTTCCGCGGTCCCGAGCCCTCATCCTTCTCCAGCCCGAGGTCTGAGAGGTGAGCGGTCCCTCCTTCCTCAAGGGCAGAGCCCTGCCTTCCCCTCCTCAGGAGTCTCTCCTGGGATGAGCCCTGGGTGTGGGGCCCGGAGAGGCTGCCCCCGGCAGCTCCCTGTAGTACTAAGGGCTCCTCCCAGCGTTTGCCAGCAGCTTCTGTGCTGGTGCTTGTTAGGGCCGCTGGGCTGGGAGGACGGGACCCACAGAAATGTGTCATTTAGTGCAGGGATTCCCCAACCTGGGGTTTCTGTTAGGAAACGGGCAGCACTGCAGGCGGTGAGCGGAGGGCGATTGAGCGAAGCTTCATCTGCCGCTCCCCGTCACTTGCATTACTGCCTGAACCTTCACACGCACGCGTGCACACACACACCCTGTCCGTGGAAAAATTGTCTTTCACGAAACCAGTTCCTGCTGCCAAAGAGGTTGGGGACCAATGAGTTAGTGAATCCACAAAGTGGCATCACTCAGCGTAGGTTGTGAGAATCACATCCAGATGGCCCTCAGGAAACGCCTGATAGAAAATGGTTAAGTGTAGGTCACCAGAAATGCGCCTGGAGGGAGCAGATACTGGGGCAAGGAAGGACTTAGGGGACTTGCAGAGCCAATGACAGAGGACGCTGGATAAAACAAGGCCTGGATGGGTCAATAGGGAGATGTTAGATGAATTAATTGGAGGAACATGGGGTCAGTGCTGGATCCTAACACATTTTGGCCACATACTTCCTGTGCGGAGTGAAGAATGCTTTAGAAACCAGCATGTTTTTATATTTACAATACTTCTGTCATTTCCTGAACAAGTATTGGCCTGGGAGCACGTCAATACCCTTTATTTTTGTGCGGTGTCCAGGCATGCAGTGTTCCATTCCCAGCAGCATCTGGAGAGACTGACACCACCCTCAGAGCAGAGCTGTGTTTGAGGGGAAGCATCTCCAGTTATACAAGGTCAATTGGTTCTCTGTAAAAAAGTGACAGTGTCCACGTGCAGTCCTAAGGGCCCTTTTATCCATCACACATGACAGGCTGGCAGAGTAAAGACCCTTTTCTTCCAGCAGTGACTGGAATCTATTTACATTTTTGTTTTAATTTTTTAAAATATTTAACAAGGCAGGAGAATTGCAGAACACTAAAATACACCCATCAGTGCATTCTGAAATGAGTTTATTTTACAAAACTGACTTTAAAAGTTATTTTTTAAATGAAGGAAATTTTCGTTAATGTGATGGTTGCCATTAAGGCCCAGACTAATTTGTGATACCGGGAGAAACATAGAGAGTTTCCTACACATCCAACTTTCTGTGGTGATAGCAAACTCCACCCGTCCCAGCCACAGGTGCAGACTTCCCAGAAACTATAGCAAGCAAATGGTGGAGGCCATGTGCGAATTCACTTAATCTGAGCCTGGAGTCTGCATTCTGATCTGCCTTGCTGCCCTGCCTTCTATCTCCTCTGTATTTACTAGCTACTAAAATGATATTTGGCCCTGATTTGACATTCTTACCAATCAAGTTCCTCTAGGGTTAAACAGCAGAGGTAGGGCCATATTCTCAGAGAACCACCGCTAGAATACATCACATGTTAATAGTGTCCTGATGGTTTCCACTAAACTTTGTCCACTAGCACATTAGCTCAGAGTAACCGTCACATTTTCCGGGCCTCCATCCACAGAGCCTAGACATCGAGGAGATGGACAGTCCAGCACGGACTTTCTACGGAGCTCTGGCAGAGAGCGCTTTGCTCTACAATGAGATCCAACAGGACCTCTGACAACTGGAAACCCCAGGTGATGCCCAAGCAGATATCACAAAGGTATTTAGAAAGAGATGAAGCATTACTTTGCTTTCCTAAATATAGATATTACCTAGAGCATGCCATGCTGGTTTACATCCCACCAATGGAATTACTTTGGGGCAAAAGCTTTCTTAAAATAATTTGAGTCATAGTTTAAATGGAGAATTTAGCTCAGACAGAGAATAATCTCTGAAGACCTGAATCTAACAACAACAGCTACGCATATTAAAATAGCTACAGGGACTTCCGGGAAGATGGCGGAAGAGTAAGACGCGGAGATCACCTTCCTCCCCACAGATACACCAGAAATACATCTACGCGTGGAACAACTCCTACGGAGCACCTACTGAACGCTGGCAGAAGACCTCAGACCTCCCAAAAGGCAAGGAACCCCCCACGTACCTGGTTAGGGCAAAAGAAAAAACTAAACAGAGACAAAAGGATAGGGATGGGTCCTGCACCAGCGGGAGAGAGCTGTGAAGGAGGAAAAGTGTCCACACACTAGGAAGCCCCTTCGCGGGTGGAGACTTCGGGAGGCGGAGTGGGGGAGCTTGGGAGCCGCGGAGGAGAGCACAGCAGCAGGGGTGCGGAGGGCAAAGCGGACAGATTCCAGCGCAGAGGATCGGGCCGACCGGAACTCGCCAGCCGAGAGGCTTGTCTGCTCGCCCGCCGGGGCGGGCGGGACTGGGAGCTGAGGCTCCGGCTTTTGTCGGAGCGCCGGGAGAGGACTGGGGTTGGCAGCGTGAACACAGCCTGCAGGGCGTTAGTGCACCGCGAGAGAGTCCGGGGAGAGGTCTGGACCTGCCGAGGAGGCAGGAGACTTTTGCGTCCCTCTTTGTTTCCTGGTGCGCGAGAAGAGGGGATTGGGAACGCTGCTTGAGAGAGCTCCAGGGACGGGCGCTAGCCGTGGCTGGAAGTGCGGAGCCCAGAGACAGACATGAGACGCTAGGGCCGCTGCTGCCGCCACCAGGAGGCCTGTGTGCGAACACAGGTCACTGGCCACACGCCCTTCCGGGGAGCCTGTGCAGCCCGCCACTGCCGGGGTCCCGGGATCCAGGGACAACTCCCCTGGGAGAACGCACGGCGCGCCTCAGGCTGCAACGTCACGCTGGCCTCTGCCGCCGCAGGCCCGCCCCACACTCCGTGACCCTCCCTACCCCCCGGCCTGAGTGAGCCAGAGCCTCCGAATCAGCGGCTCCTTTAACCCCGTCCTGTCTGAGCAAAGAACAGACGCCCTCCGGCGACCTACACACACAGGCGGGGCCAAATCCAAAGCTGAGCCCCTGGGAACTGTGAGAACAAAGAAGAGAAAGGGAAATCTCTCCCAGCAGCCTCAGAAGCAGCGGATTAAAGCTCCACAATCAACTTAATATACCCTGCATCTGTGGAATACCTGAATAGACAACGAATCATCCCAAATTAAGAAGCCCTGTGGATGAAAGGCTCTTGGGGCTGCAGCCAGGAGTCAGTGCTGTGCCTCTGAGGTGGGAGAACCAACTTCAGGACACTGGTCCACAAGAGGCCTCCCAGCTGCACATAATATCAAACAGCAAAAATCTCCGAGAGATCTCCATCTCAACGCCAGCACCCAGCTTCACTCAACGACCAGCAAGCTACAGTGCTGGACATCCTATGCCAAACAACTAGCAATACAGGAACACAACCCCACCCATTAGCAGAGAGGCTGCCCAAAATCATAATAAGTCTACAGACACCCCAAAACACATCACCAGACGTGGACCTGCCCACCAGAAAGACAAGATCCAGCCTCATCCACCAGAACACAGGCCCTAGTCCCCTCCACCAGGAAGCCTACACAACCCACTGAACCAACCTTAGCCACTGGGGACAGACACAAAAAACAACAGGAACTACGAACCTTCAGCCTGCAAAAAAGGAGACCCCAAACACAGTAAGATAAGCAAAATGAAAAGACAGAAAAACACACCGCAGATAAAGGAGCAAGATAAAAACCCACCAGACCTAACAAATGAAGAGGAAATAGGCAGTCTACCTGAAAAAGAATTCAGAATAATGATAGTAAGGTTGATCCGAAATCTTGGAGATAGAATGGACAATAGAATGGACAAAATGCAAGAATCAGTTAACAAGGACCTAGAAGAACTAAAGATGAAACAAGCAATTATGAACAACACAATAAATGAAATTAAAAGTACTCTAGATGGGATCAATAGCAGAATAACTGAGGCAGAAGAACGGATAAGTGACCTGGAAGATAAAATAGTGGAAATAACCAATGCAGAGCAGAATAAAGAAAAAAGAATGAAAAGAACTGAGGACAGTCTCAGAGACCTCTGGGACAACATTAAATGCACCAACATTCGAATTATAGGGGTTCCAGAAGAAGAAGAGAAAAAGAAAGGGACTGAGAAAATATTTGAAGAGATTATAGTTGAAAACTTCCCTAATATGGGAAAGGAAATAGTTAATGAAGTCCAGGAAGCACAGAGAGTCCCATACAGGATAAATCCAAGGAGAAATACGCCAAGACACATATTAATCAAACTGTCAAAAATTAAATACAAAGAAAACATATTAAAAGCAGCAAGGGAAAAACAACAAATAACACATAAGGGAATCCCCATAAGGTTAACAGATGATCTCTCAGCAGAAACCCTACAAGCCAGAAGGGAGTGGCAGGACATACTGAAAGTGATGAAGGAGAAAAACCTGCAACCAAGACTACTCTACCCAGCAAGGATCTCATTCAGATTTGATGGAGAAATTAAAACCTTTACAGACAAGCAAAAGCTGAGAGAGTTCACCACCAAACCAGCTTTACAACAAATGCTAAAGGATCTTCTCTAGGCAAGAAACACAAGAGAAGGAAAAGACCTATAATAACGAACCCAAAACAATTTAGAAAATGGGAATAGGAACATACATATCGATAATTACCTTAAAT
Source organism: Stenella coeruleoalba (assembly GCF_951394435.1). NCBI lineage: Eukaryota > Metazoa > Chordata > Mammalia > Artiodactyla > Delphinidae > Stenella > Stenella coeruleoalba. The sequence goes on along the minus strand of NC_137153.1, from coordinate 26,608,167 downwards.
GTAAATGGACTAAATGCTCCCACCAAAAGACACAGATTAGCTGAATGGATACAAAAACAAGACCCTTATATATGCTGTCTACAAGAGACCCACTTCACCTAGAGACACATACAGACTGAAAGTAAGGGGATGGAAAAAGATATTCCATGCAAATGGAAACCAAAAGAAAGCTGGAGTAGCAATTCTCATATAAGACAAAATAGACTTTAAAATAAGGACTATTAAAAGAGACAAAGAAGGACACTATATAATGATCAAGGGATCGATCCAAGAAGAAGATATAACAATTGTAAATATTTATGCACCCAACATAGGTGCACCTCAATACATAAGGCAAATACTAACAGCCATAAAAGAGGAAATCGACAGTAACACATTCATAGCAGGGAACTTAAACACCCCACTTTCACCCATGGACAGATCATCCAAAATGAAAATAAATAAGGAAACACAAGCTTTAAATGATACATTAAACAAGATGGACTTAATTGATATTTATAGGACACTCCATCCAAAAACAACAGAATACACATTTTTCTCAAGTGCCCATGGAACATTCTCCAGGATAGATCATATCTTGGGTCACAAATCAAGCCTTGGTAAATTTAAGAAAATTGAAATTGTATCAAGTATCTTTTCTGACCACAACACCATGAGACTAGATATCAATTACAGGAAAAGATCTGTAAAAAATACAAACACATGGAGGCTAAACAATACACTACTTAATAATGAAGTGATCACTGAAGAAATCAAAGAGGAAATCAAAAAATACCTAGAAACAAATGACAATGGTGACACAACGACCCAAAACCTGTGGGATGCAGCAAAAGCAGTTCTAAGGGGGAAGTTTATAGCAATACAAGCCCACCTTAAGAAGCAGGAAACATCTCGAATAAACAACCTAACCTTGCACCTCAAGCAATTAGAGAAAGAAGAACAAAAAACCCCAAAGTTAGCAGGAGGAAAGAAATCATAAAAATCAGATCAGAAATAAATGAAAAAGAAATGAAGGAAACGATAGCAAAGATCAATAAAACTAAAAGCTGGTTCTTTGAAAGGATAAACAAAATTGATAAACCATTAGCTAGACTCATCAAGAAAAAAAGGGAGAAGACTCAAATCAATAGAATTAGAAATGAAAAAGGAGAAGTAACAACTGACACTGCAGAAATACAAAAGATCATGAGAGATTACTACAAGCAACTCTATGCCAATAAAATGGACAACCTGGAAGAAATGGACAAATTCTTAGAAAGGCACAACCTGCCAAGACTGAATCAGGAAGAAATAGAAAATATGAACAGACCAATCACAAGCACTGAAATTGAAACTGTGATTAAAAATCTTCCAACAAAGAAAAGCCCAGGACCAGATGGCTTCACAGGCGAATTCTATCAAACATTTAGAGAAGAGCTAACACCTATCCTTCTCAAGCTCTTCCAAAATATAGCAGAGGGAGGAACACTCCCAAACTCCTTCTACGAGGCCACCATCACCTTGATACCAAAACCAGACAAGGATGTCACAAAGAAAGAAAACTACAGGCCAATATCACTGATGAACATAGATGCAAAAATCCTCAACAAAATACTAGCAAATAGAATCCAACAGCACATTAAAAGATTCATACACCATGATCAAGTGGGGTTTATTCCAGGAATGCAAGGATTCTTCAATATACGCAAATCTATCAACGTGATAAACCATATTAACAAACTGAAGGAGAAAAACCATATGATCATCTCAATAGATGCAGAGAAAGCTTTTGACAAAATTCAACACCCATTTATGATAAAAACCCTGCAGAAAGTAGGCATAGAGGGAACTTTCCTCAACATAATAAAGGCCATATATGACAAGCCCACAGCAAACATCATCCTCAATGGTGAAAAACTGAAAGCATTTCCACTAAGATCAGGAACAAGACAAGGTTGCCCACTCTCACCACTCTTATTCAACATAGTTTTGGAAGTTTTAGCCACAGCAATCAGAGAAGAAAAGGAAATAAAATGAATCCAAATCGGAAAAGAAGAAGTAAAGCTGTCACTGTTTGCAGATGACATGATACTATACATAGAGAACCCTAAAGATGCTACCAGAAAACTACTAGAGCTAATCAATGAATTTGGTAAAGTGGCAGGATACAAAATTAATGCACAGAAATCTCTGGCATTCCTATATACTAATGATGAAAAATCTGAAAGTGAAATCAAGAAAACACTCCCATTTACCATTGCAACAAAAAGAATAAAATATCTAGGAATAAACCTACCTAAGGAGACAAAAGATCTGTATGCAGAAAATTATAAGACACTGATGAAAGAAATTAAAGATGATACAAATAGATGGAGAGATATACCATGTTCTTGGATTGGAAGAATCAACATTGTGAAAATGACTCTACTACCGAAAGCAATCTATAGATTCAATGCAATCCCTATCAAACTACCACTGGCATTTTTCACAGAACTAGAACAAAAAATTTTGCAATTTGTATGGAAACACAAAAGACCCCGAATAGCCAAAGCAATCTTGAGAACGAAAGAAGGAACTGGAGGAATCAGGCTCCCAGACTTCAGACTATACTACAAAGCTACAGTTATCAAAACGGTATGGTACTGGCACAAAAACAGAAAGATAGATCAATGGAACAGGATAGAAAGCCCAGAGATAAACCCACGCACATATGGTCACCTTATCTTTGACAAAGGAGGCAGAAATGTACCGTGGAGAAAGGACAGCCTATTCAATAAGTGGTGCTGGGAAAACTGGACAGCTACATGTAAAAGTATGAAGTTAGATCACTCCCTAACACCATACACAAAAATAAGCTCAAAATGGATTAAAGACCTAAATGTAAGGCCAGAAACTATCAAACTCTTAGAGGAAAACATAGGCAGAACACTCTATGACATAAATCACAGCAAGATTCTTTCTGACCCACCTCCTAGAGAAATGGAAATAAAAACAAGAGTAAACAAATGGGACCTAATGAAACTTAAAAGCTTTTGCGCAGCAAAGGAAACCATAAAGAAGACCAAAAGACAACCCTCAGAATGGGAGAAAATATTTGCAAATGAAGCAAATGACAAAGGATTGATCTCCAAAATTTATAAGCAGCTCATGCAGCTTAATAACAAAAAAACAAACAACCCAATCCAAAAATGGGCAGAAGACCTAAATAGACATTTCTCCAAAGAAGATATACAGAGTGCCAACAAACACATGAAAGAATGCTCAACATCACTAATCATGAGAGAAATGCAAATCAAAACTACAATGAGATATCATCTCACACCAGTCAGAATGGCTATCATCAAAAAATCTAGAAACAATAAATGCTGGAGAGGGTGTGGAGAAAAGGGAACCCTCTTACACTGTTGGTGGGAATGTAAATTGATACAGCCACTGTGGAGAACAGTATGGAGGTTCCTTAAAAAGCTACAAATAGAACTACCATATGACCCAGCAATCCCACTACTGGGCATATACCCTGAGAAAACCATAATTCAAAAAGAGTCATGTACCAAAATGTTCATTGCAGCTCTATTTACAATAGCCCAGAGATGGAAACAACCTAAGTGTCCATCAACGGATGAATGGATAAAGAAGATGTGGCACATATATACAATGGAATATTACTCAGCCATAAAAAGAGACGAAATTGAGCTATTTGTAATGAGGTGGATAGACCTAGAGTCTGTCATACAGAGTGAAGTAAGTCAGAAAGAGAGAGACAAATACCGTATGCTAACACATATATATGGAATTTAAAAAAAAAATGTCATGAAAAACCTAGGGGTGAAACAGGAATAAAGACACAGACTTACTAGAGAATGGACTTGAGGCTATGGGGAGGGGGAAGTGTAAACGGTGACAAAGCGATAAAGAGGCATGGACATATATACACTACCAAACGTAAGGTAGATAGCTAGTGGGAAGCAGCCGCATAGCACAGGGAGATCAGCTCGGTGCTTTGTGACCGCCTGGAGGGGTGGGATAGGGAGGGTGGGAGGGAGGGAGACGCAAGCGGGAAGAAAAAAAAAAAAATCACAGTTTGAAAAAAAAAAAAAAAAAAAGAACACATTACTCTCTCAAGGCTGAGTTTTTGAAAATGGTTCCCCCTGTGGGAACGGTGGGCAAAATGTATATTCCACGGTCAGGGGAGGGGGTTATGCCCTCTCAATGGCCTCCTCTGACATTTCAGCAAGGAAGGATGCCAGAGAAGAAAGCCTAGGGCAGAAACCACTCAACTTGTTATCACGAATACCAGGGGAACCCAAGCAAGTGGATATACAAGCCTGCGTAGGCCTTGGAAGTAGGAAGCATTTGGGGACTACACCTGGGCTGGTACTGGCCTCCCTCCCCCAAAGGGACAAGGACAGCAGAAACCTGGATGGAGTCAAGAGACAGAACAAAGAAAGGCAAGGCTGGATATGGAGCAACGTGTGAAAAAAATAAAATAAAATAAAATAGCTACAGAGAAACTTAATATGTGTGTATCAAAGATTTAACTACAGGAAATCAATTCCTTTCAGTTCAGAGGTGCTCTGGTGTCTCTAACAGGCAGGTTTGTCAAAAGAGCCTAGATATCACTATGAGCTTCTTTAAGTATTAGTAAGTATATTTATTTAATTTAAGGGTCAAATGACTATTGGCAATGTAATTCACTGATCATTTTTCTTAATATTATTATGGGATGTAAGAATGGAAAAAAGACCGCCACAGTAATTTTGCATTGAGTTTAGAGGATATTTTGGGGCACTTCCCTATAATAAATATAAGCCTTTTCCTATATCTGAATTTTCCCTTTGTAGGAATTTTAGTAACACAACTATTACTGGAGGTATCATGAGAGCTCCTTGAGGTTCCCTTCCTACTGCTCAAGCAATTTATTTTTCTCGCTATTAAAAAAAAAAAAAGGATATTGAATTTGAAGTGCTGAAAGGAAGATAAGCTGTGCAGTTCGAATGATTAATGAGGATATTAAAGAACAGAAAATGAAAGACAGAAATTCAAATCCAAATAAAAATTTTATTTGCTCAATGGAGATGAAATGAGGTTTTTCTAAACTTGTCTTTCTGTTTTATAGACACAGCACTGGGGCTTTGTTCTGCTATTTTCACTGCTGATTTTTCTCCTTTCAAGATCACAGCTACTTCTGGACAATTGCCCTGACCCTTCAATTTTTTTCAAAATTTATCTCTTCCACTGTATTCAAAGGATTCCCCCACAAGTGTTATATCTGTGTGTTAATGAGTTCAGAAGATCTGCTAAAGAGGCCGTAGCCCACTCTGCAAGCTTCTTTCAGATTTCCCTCCTTCAGGATATTATAACACAACTTTTTTGCTAACTTTGTATTCTCCTGCAATATTAGCATGAGGAAAAGGTCTTAATGTGTGATATGTAAAAAGAAAAAGGTAAATATATTTACTAATGAACTTAAGATGCATTAGGGAATTTGGAATCATTCATTAAGTTGAGCCATTTAAAACTGTCATTGTGCAAGTCAAGTTGGTTGGATATTGGTGATTTCATATGGTTCAACCTACAGACAGCCCTGGACCCTGCTTCCTCCCTTTACTTTTGCAATCAAGGAAAATGAGTGACTTACTTGTGATCACATGACTTACTGGGCATCAACTTGGGAACAAGGTCCAGCTGTGCCTTAGCCAGTGGCTCATCCACCACATTACAAGATGGTCAGAGACAAGGACAACTATCAGGAATGACTGAACAAGTAGAAGAAGACGGTTATTCATTCTTCCATTAGCACCACACTGAATATTGAATATTAGGGCTTATACCCCTAATAAGTATCACAAACTTACAATAACATATAACCTGTAGGAGACGTATGTTACCTACTTATGATAAAAACTGAATGACTGGATCATGTTCTGTCCATTCTGCTTTAGCAGGCTACCCTATCCTCTTACCCCTCCCTCTTTTTCCCACTCTGCTTGAAACCCCACGAAAGTCTCTTTTTTAGCTGAAATTCAGTGATGTCTCACCTACTACCCCTTACTCTCTCCCTTGCTCTTGAAGACCAGTCACTCGTTATTTCAAAGAGTGGTCCATGTTCATCAGTGCTGAGTTTACCAACTGGCCTCCATCCTGTCAGGAATGGTGCAGGATGCCTGAAGGAGCCAAGATTTTGTCCTATTTACAAATTAGCAAACTACCCTACAACTGTTTATGGATGCTGCTAGAAGACATGAGACTCCCAGTCGGAGACAAAGAACTTTCTTACTCCTGGAAATAACAGTAGCCGGAGCTTTCTGTTGATTTGTGTAAGTTTCCTGATGGGCTCCATCATTCCCATGGGGCCGTGCAAAGGGTCCAGGGTGGATGCCAGGGCACTGTGTGGGCTGCATTACAGGAAAGGAACAAGCACTGAACTTGAGGGATTCACTGCTCTTATAGGGAACAGAAAAAGGCCTGCTCTTTTTCTTGGGGGAGGCAGGACCTCATCTCTCATGATTGTTGCTGAAAGCACAGCTGGCCTCACTGAAGGGCAGCCAGGGTCTTGCATTCTTGGCCCACCCAGCAAGCACATGTAGGTTTGCTCAGGGTCCATGACAGATTGTCTCTCCTTACAAATCTTGAAGGTATGTCAGTGCATAAGGGAACCAAATAGAAACATTATTTAGTATTTTTTTTTTTAATTCTTGCAAAACCTAGAATTGTTTTTTGAGGTCACATTGGTTTATAACATTATATGTTTCATATAATGTGTACAACATTATAATTTGGTTTCTGTATATACTACAGTGTGCTCACCCCAAAAGTCTAGTTTCCATCCATCACCATGCAGTTGACCCCCCCCCTTTACCCAGTCGCCCTCCCCCACCCCACATCCCCTCTGGTAACCACCAATCTGTACTCTGTATCTATATGGTTGCTTTCTTTTTTTTTTTTTTTTTGCGGTACGTGGGCCTCTCACTGTTGTGGCCCCTCCCGTTGTGGAGCACAGGCTCCGGAGGCGCAGGCTCAGCGGCCATGGCTCACGGGCCCAGGCGCTCCACAGCACGTGGGCTCTTCCTGCACCGGGGCACGAACCCGTGTCCCCTGCATCGGCAGGCTGACTCTCAACCACTGTGCCACCAGGGAAGCCCAATACTTTATCTTTTTTAGTGACTGAGTGGTATTCCATTGCATGTGTGTGTATACATGTATATATCATCATCTATATCCATTCATCTGTTGATGGACACTTAGGTAGTTTCTATATCTTGACTATTGTAAATAATGTTGCAATGAACATAGAAGCGCATAGAAATGATCCGTGATGGGTTAAAATGGCATTCATTTAATAATTTTAGGCCATAGACCCTTATCCCGAGGGAAAAAAATGCCACTAATGATTTCTTGTATATCCTTCCAGAAATATCCCACTCATGTATATGTGTATTCATTTGGGAATTTCAAAGAGGAACATAATATATATATTGTTATGTACCTCACTTTTTTAAAAGATTATAAAGTTTCTTAAATAAATAAATATGTATGTATATACTTATTCTTTTCACAGAAAAGTATTCCATATTATGTTGTTTCATGGAAGCATCATGATTTATTTACCTCTTCATCTACTGACAGAGAACTAGATCATGATTGTATAAATACTGTGATCAATTTTCTCTCAAGCACTTTCTGTGTGATTAATTCCTAAAAGTATAATTGCTACTTGCTGTAGACTGTATATTGAAGGGACTTAAAGCATCACTCCCTTTGGATTGTCAACTCCAGAGCTCTGGATAGTGGGTGCTTTTAGAGATTTTAATTTTATAGAAATCATCCTTCAAGGGCTTGTGCCACTGCTTCCCACAGCCTAAGGAAGAATTCCCAATCCTGTATCATTTGAGTTTTACCTACACCATTTCATCTCCAGCATGAATCACTTGTACTGTGGTGAAGTGGTCTGAGTGTGGGCCCTGCGGCCAGACTACCTTGGTTTAAGTCCTTGTGACATAATTAGTAGCTCTATTCTTTGAGGATAGTGAACACTTCGTGACTGTTTCCTTGTCTGAGAACTGGGCATAAAGTGTTATTGTGAGGATGTGCTGAATAAATATGTGTATAAAGCATATGACATACGATCTGGCACACACTGTATAAATGTCAACCCTTAATATTTATTTAATATTTTCTTTATAATTATCTTTTTTTCTAAACTTAGCATTATTCTAAGCAATACCTATGATATGATAGATCTAATGTATTACAGTTGATCCTCAAATACACAGGGATTGGGGCACCGACTGCCTGGCAGCTGAAAATTCATGTATAACTTTATTATTGACCCTCAGTATTTGTGGTTCTGCGTCCTTGGATTCAGCCAATCGGGGATCGTGTAGTACTGTAATATGTATTTATTGAAAAAAATCCATGTATAATTGGACCCCAGCAGTTCCAACATGTGTTGTTCAAGGGTCAACTGTATTCACATTTTACACTTAGAGATAGTAAATGCATAACTATAAAATCAAAAGAAAAAAGAGTTTATACTATGTCACAATTTGGAAAGTACTGTCCTCAGCAAGAGCATTATTAGCAAATGTCTTGAGCTGTTCAAATCAGATGGATTCAGAAGTAACACACTGGGACTTCCTTGGTGCCAGAGTGGTTGGGAATCCGCCTGCCAATGCAGGGGACATGGGTTCAAGCCCTGGTCCGGGAAGATCCCACATGCCGCAGAGCAACTAAGCCCATGTGCCACAACTATGAGCCTGCGCTCTACAGCCCACAAGCCACAACTACTGAGCCCACCTGCTGCAACTACTGAAGCCCGCACACCTAGAGCCCATGCTCCGCAACAAGAGAAGCCACCACAATGAGAAGCCCACGCACCACAATGAAGAGTAGCACCTGCTCACCACAATTAGAGAAAGTCCATGCACAGCAACAAAGGCCCAACACAGCCAAAAATAATTAATTAATTTAACAAACAACAAAAAAAGAAGTAACACACTGTTGTTACAATATTCATTTCTTTAAATATAAGTAAAGTTATAAGAACATTTTTCATATGGTCATAAACCATTTTCTTTGGAAATGGCCTTATTATATTTTTACCTGTTTTTATATGAACTTTTGGTCCTCACCCATTGGTTTGTAAGAGGGCTTAATAAATATAAAAGATTAGCTCTTTGTCATATACACTAAAAATTTTTCCCTATTCACATTTGAAGTCCTCAAATAGCAGGGTTTTTTTTTTTTTTTTTTCATTCATCTGCTTTCAACTAATCTAATTTATCAGTTTTCTCTTCTGTGGCATCTGGGTTTGGGTCTTGCTCAGAAATACATTTCTTCTCTGATGGCTGTGGCTAAAACTTCCAAAACAATTTTGAATAATAGTGGTGAGAGTGGGCAACCTTGTCTTCTTCCTGATCTTAGTGGAAATGGTTTCAGTTTTTCACCACTGAGGACGATGTCAGCTGTGAGTTTGTCATATATGGCCTTTATTATGTTGAGGTAAGTTCCCTCTATGCCTACTTTCTGGAGGGTTTTTATCATAAATTGATGTTGAATTTTGTCGAAAGCTTTTTCTGCATCTATTGAGAGCATCATATGGATTTTCTTCTTCAACTTGTTAATATGGTGTATCACATGGATTGTGTATATTGAAGAATCCTTGCATTCCTGGGATAAACCCCACTTGATCATGGTGTATGATCCTTTTAATGTGCTGTTGGATTCTGATTGCTAGTATTTTGTTGAGGATATTTGCATCTATGTTCATCAGTGATATTGGTATATTTGTGTATATTGAAGAATCCTTGCATTCCTGGGATAAACCCCACTTGATCATGGTGTATGATCCTTTTAATGTGCTGTTGGATTCTGATTGCTAGTATTTTGTTGAGGATATTTGCATCTATGTTCATCAGTGATATTGGCCTGTAGAGAAGAAAAAGAAGTTAAAGGAATCCAAATCAGAAAAGAAGAAGTAAAGCTGTCACTGTTTGCAGATGACATGACACTATACATAGAGAATCCCAAAGATGCTACCAGAAAACAACTAGAGCTAATCAATGAATTTGGTAAAGTAGCAGGAAACAAAATTAAGGTGCAGAAATCTCTTGCATTCCTACACACTAATGATGAAAAATCTGAAAGAGAAATTAAGGAAACACTCACATTTACCATTGCAACAAAAAGAATAAAATACCTAGGAAAAACCTACCTAAGGAAGTGAAAGACCTGTATGCAGAAAACTATAAAACACTGATGAAAGAAATTAAAGATGATACAAACAGATGGAGAGATATACCATGTTCTTAGACTGGAAGAATCAACATTGGGAAAATGACTGTACTACCCAAAGGAATCTACAGATTCAATGCAATCCCTATCAAACTACCACTGGCATTTTTCACAGAACTAGAACAAAAAATTTCACAATTTGTATGGAAACACAAAAGACCCCGAATAGCCAAAGTAATATTGAGAAAGAAGAACGGAGCTGGAGGAATCAGGCTCCCTGACTTCAGACTATACTACAAAGCTACAGTAATCAAGACAGTATGATACTGGCACAAAAACAGAAATATATCTCAATGAACAGGATAGAAAGCCCAGAGGTAAACCTATGCACATATGGTCACCTTGTTTTTGATAAAGGAGGCAAGAATATACAATGGAGAAAAGACAGCCTCTTTAATAAGTGGTGCTGGGAAACTGGACAGCTACATGGAAAGGAATGAAATTAGAACACTCCCTAACAGCATACACAAAAAAAAACTCAAAATGGATTAAAGACCTAAATGTAAGGCCAGACATGATAAAACTCTTAGAAGAAAACACAGGCAGAATACTCTATGACATAAATCACAGCAAGATCTTTTTTGATGCACCTCCTAGAGAAATGGAAATAAAAACAAAAATAAACAGATGGGACCTAATGAAACTTAAAAGCTTCTGCACAGCAAAGGAAACCATAAACAAGATGAAAAGACAACTCTCAGAATGGGAGAAAATATTTGCAAATGAAGCAACTGACAAAGGATTAATCTCCAGATTTACAAGCTGCTCATGCAGCTCAATATCAAAAAGACAAACAACCCAATCCAAAAATGGGCAAAGACCTAAACAGACATTTCTCCAAAGAAGATATACAGATTGACAACAAACACATGAAGGAATGCTCAACATCATTAATCATTAGGGAAATGCAAATCAAAACTACAATGAGATATCACCTCACACCAGTCAGAATGGCCATCATCAAAAAATCTACAAACAATAAATGCTGGAGAGGGTGTGGAATAAAGGGAACCCTCTTGCACTGTTGGTGGGAATATAAATTGATATAGCCAATATGGAGAACAGTATGGAGGTTCCTTAAAAAACTAAAAATAGAACTACCATACGACTCAGCAATCCCAATACTGAGCACATACCCTGAGAAAAACAATTCAAAAGGAGTCATGTACCACAATGTTCATCGCAGCTCTATTTACAATTGCCAGGACATAGAAGCAACCTAAGTGTCCATCGACAGATGAATGGATAAAGAAGATGTGGCACATATATACAATGGAATGTTACTCAGCCAAAAAAAGAAACGGAATTGACTTATTTGTAGTGAGGTGGATGGACCTAGAGTCTGTCACACAGAGTGAAGTAATTCAGAAAGAGAAACACAAATACCGTATGCTAACACATATATATGGACTCTAAAAAAAACCCAAAAATGGTCATGAAGAACCTAGGGGCAGGACGGGAATAAAGATGCAGACTTGCTAGAGAATGGACTTGAGGACACGGGGAGGGGAAAGGGTAAGCTGGGATAAAGTGAGAGATTGGCATGTACATATATACACTACCAAATGTATAACAGATAGCTAGTGGGAAGCAGCCGCATGGCACAGGGAGATCAACTCGGTGCTTTGTGACCACCTAGATGGGTGGGATAGGGAGGGTGGGAGGGATGGTGGGACACACAAGAGGGAAGAGATATGGGGATATATGTATATGTATAGCTGATTCATTTTGTTATAAAACAGATACAAACATACCATTGTAAAGCAATTATACTCCAATAAAGATGTTAAAAAAAAAAAAAGAAATACATTTCTTTTCCAGCATTATATACTCAAACATTCTCCCTTGATTTTGTCTCATTCTTTCTCTGAATTTGTTTTATTTTAAAATTTTATTCCATTATAGATCTATTTTAATATAAGGTGTGAAGGATGGATCCAACTCAATTTATGTATTTCTAGATGGCTATTAATCCCAGTACCATTTATTAACTACTCCGGTTTTTGTCACTGAATTAAACTGCCATATTCATTATATGCTAAACCTGTATATGTATTTGAATTTATTAATGGACCTTATTATGTTTCTTCACTGATATCTGTATTAATATGCTAGTATCTAACAGCTAGAGTCAAGCTTTATAATATATTTTCTAGACTTGTAGAACTAATTCTTATTCTTACTATTCCTTTTACTAATTGCCTTGACTATTCTTGCATATAATATTTCAAGGTAAAAATGGAATAATCTCATTGTACTTAGGTGTTAATTTAGGGAGAACTAACATCTTTATAGTATCAAGTCCTGATATCCAAGGTCAGGGATTTTTTTTAATTTTCTATTTTGCCCTGCAATGGTGTTTTGAAACAAACAGACCTTGGAACATTTCCTGTTAATTTTTTGTCATATATATATAATATTGATTTCTTTTTTTTTTTAACATCTTTATTGGAGTATAATTGCTTTACAATGGTATGTTAGTTTCAGCTTCACAACAAAATGAATCAGTTATATATATACATATATTCCTATATCTCTTCCCGCTTGCGTCTCCCTCCCTCCCACCCTCCCTATCCCACCCCTCCAGGCGGTCACAAAGCACCGAGCTGATCTCCCTGTGCTATGCGGCTGCTTCCCACTAGCTATCTACCTTACGTTTGGTAGTGTATATATGTCCATGCCTCTTTATCGCTTTGTCACCGTTTACACTTCCCCCTCCCCATAGCCTCAAGTCCATTCTCTAGCAAGTCTGTGTCTTTATTCCTGTTTCACCCCTAGGTTTTTCATGACATTTTTTTTTTTTAAATTCCATATATATGTGTTAGCATATGGTATTTGTCTCTCTCTTTCTGACTTACTTCACTCTGTATGACAGACTCTAGGTCTATCCACCTCATTACAAATAGCTCAATTTCGTCTCTTTTTATGGCTGAGTAATATTCCATTGTATATATGTGCCACATCTTCTTTATCCATTCATCCGTTGATGGACACTTAGGTTGTTTCCATCTCTGGGCTATTGTAAATAGAGCTGCAATGAACATTTTGGTACATGACTCTTTTTGAATTATGGTTTTCTCAGGGTATATGCCCAGTAGTGGGATTGCTGGGTCATATGGTAGTTCTATTTGTAGCTTTTTAAGGAACCTCCATACTGTTCTCCACAGTGGCTGTATCAATTTACATTCCCACCAACAGTGTAAGAGGGTTCCCTTTTCTCCACACCCTCTCCAGCATTTATTGTTTCTAGATTTTTTGATGATAGCCATTCTGACTGGTGTGAGATGATATCTCATTGTAGTTTTGATTTGCATTTCTCTCATGATTAGTGATGTTGAGCATTCTTTCATGTGTTTGTTGGCACTCTGTATATCTTCTTTGGAGAAATGTCTATTTAGGTCTTCTGCCCATTTTTGGATTGGGTTGTTTGTTTTTTTGTTATTAAGCTGCATGAGCTGCTTATAAATTTTGGAGATCAATCCTTTGTCAGTTGCTTCATTTGCAAATATTTTCTCCCATTCTGAGGGTTGTCTTTTGGTCTTCTTTATGGTTTCCTTTGCTGCGCAAAAGCTTTTAAGTTTCATTAGGTCCCATTTGTTTACTCTTGTTTTTATTTCCATTACTCTAGGAGGTGGGTCAGAAAGAATCTTGCTGTGATTTATGTCATAGAGTGTTCTGCCTATGTTTTCCTCTAAGAGTTTGATAGTTTCTGGCCTTACATTTAGGTCTTTAATCCATTTTGAGCTTATTTTTGTGTATGGTGTTAGGGAGTGATCTAACTTCATACTTTTACATGTAGCTGTCCAGTTTTCCCAGCACCACTTATTGAATAGGCTGTCCTTTCTCCACGGTACGTTTCTGCCTCCTTTGTCAAAGATAAGGTGACCATATGTGCGTGGGTTTATCTCTGGGCTTTCTATCCTGTTCCATTGATCTATCTTTCTGTTTTTGTGCCAGTACCATACCGTTTTGATAACTGTAGCTTTGTCGTATAGTCTGAAGTCAGGGAGCCTGATTCCTCCAGTTCCTTCTTTCGTTCTCAAGATTGCTTTGGCTATTCGGGGTCTTTTGTGTTTCCATACAAATTGCAAAATTTTTTGTTCTAGTTCTGTGAAAAATGCCAGTGGTAGTTTGATAGGGATTGCATTGAATCTATAGATTGCTTTCAGTAGTAGAGTCATTTTCACAATGTTGATTCTTCCAATCCAAGAACATGGTATATCTCTCCATCTATTTGTATCATCTTTAATTTCTTTCATCAGTGTCTTATAATTTTCTGCATACAGATCTTTTGTCTCCTTAGGTAGGTTTATTCCTAGATATTTTATTCTTTTTGTTGCAATGGTAAATGGGAGTGTTTTCTTGATTTCACTTTCAGATTTTTCATCATTAGTATATAGCAATGCCAGAGATTTCTGTGCATTAATTTTGTATCCTGCCACTTTACCAAATTCATTGATTAGCTCTAGTAGTTTTCTGGTAGCATCTTTAGGGTTCTCTATGTATAGGATCATGTCATCTGCAAACAGTGACAGCTTTACTTCTTCTTTTCCGATTTGGATTCCTTTTATTTCCTTTTCTTCTCTGATTGCTGTGGCTAAAACTTCCAAAACTATGTTGAATAAGAGTGGTGAGAGTGGGCAACCTTGTCTTGTTCCTGATCTTAGTGGAAATGCTTTCAGTTTTTCACCATTGAGGATGATGTTTGCTGTGGGCTTGTCATATATGGCCTTTATTATGTTGAGGAAAGTTCCCTCTATGCCTACTTTCTGGAGGGTTTTTATCATAAATGGGTGTTGAATTTTGTCAAAAGCTTTCTCTGCATCTATTGAGATGATCATATGGTTTTTCTCCTTCAGTTTGTTAATATGGTTTATCACATTGATAGATTTGCGTATATTGAAGAATCCTTGCATTCCTGGAATAAACCCCACTTGATCATGGTGTATGATCCTTTTAATGTGCTGTTGGATTCTATTTGCTAGTATTTTGTTGAGGATTTTTGCATCTATGTTCATCAGTGATATTGGCCTGTAGTCTTCTTTCTTTGTGACATCCTTGTCTGGTTTTGGTATCAAGGTGATGGTGGCCTCGTAGAAGGAGTTTGGGAGTGTTCCTACCTCTGCTATATTTTGGAAGAGTTTGAGAAGGATAGGTGTTAGCTCTTCTCTAAATGTTTGATAGAATTCGCCTATGAAGCCATCTGGTCCTGGGCTTTTCTTTGTTGGAAGATTTTTAATCACAGTTTCAATTTCAGTGCTTGTGATTGGTCTGTTCATATTTTCTATTTCTTCCTGATTCAGTCTTGGCAGATTGTGCATTTCTAAGAATTTGTCCATTTCTTCCAGATTGTCCATTTTATTGGCATAGAGTTGCTTGTAGTAATCTCTCATGATCTCTTTTATTTCTGCAGTGTCAGTTGTTACCTCTCCTTTTTCATTTCTAATTCTATTGATTTGAGTCTTCTCCCTTTTTTTCTTAATGAGTCTGGCTAGTGGTTTATCTATTTTGTTTATCTTCTCAAAGAACCAGCTTTTAGTTTTATTGATCTTTGCTATTGTTTCCTTCATTTCTTTTTCATTTATTTCTGATCTGATTTTTATGATTTCTTTCCTTCTGCTAGCTTTGGGGTTTTTTTGTTCTTCTTTCTCTAATTGCTTGAGGTGCAAGGTTAGGTTGTTTATTCGAGATGTTTCCTGCTTCTTAAGGTGGGCTTGTATTGCTATAAACTTCCTCCTTAGAACTGTTTTTGCTGCATCCCACAGGTTTTGGGTCGTTGTGTCTCCATTGTCATTTGTTTCTAGGTATTTTTTGATTTCCTCTTTGATTTCTTCAGTGATCACTTCATTATTAAGTAGTGTATTGTTTAGCCTCCATGTGTTTGTATTTTTTACAGATCTTTTCCTGTAATTGATATCTAGTCTCATGGCGTTGTGGTCAGAAAAGATACTTGATACAATTTCAATTTTCTTAAATTTACCAAGGCTTGATTTGTGACCCAAGATATGATCTATCCTGGAGAATGTTCCATGAGCACTTGAGAAAAATGTGTATTCTGTTGTTTTTGGATGGAATGTTCTATAAATATCAATCAACTCCATCTCGTTTAATGTATCATTTAAAGCTTGTGTTTCCTTATTTATTTTCATTTTGGATGATCTGTCCATTGGTGAAAGAGGGGTGTTAAAGTCCCCTACTATGAATGTGTTACTGTCAATTTCCCATTTTATGGTTGTCAGTATTTGCCTTATGTATTGAGGTGCACCTATGTTGGGTGCATAAATATTTACAATTGTTATATCTTCCTCTTGGATCGATCCCTTGATCATTATGTAGTGTCCTTCTTTGTCTCTTTTAATAGTCTTTGTTTTAAAGTCTATTTTGTCTGATATGAGAATTGCTACTCCAGCTTTCTTTTGGTTTCCATTTGCATGAAATACCTTTTTCCATCCCCTTACTTTCAGTCTGTATGTGTCTCTAGGTCTGAAGTGGGTCTCTTGTAGACAGCAAATATATGGGTCTTGTTTTTGTATCCATTCAGCCAATCTGTGTCTTTTGGTGGGAGCATTTAGTCCATTTACATTTAAGGTAATTATCGATATGTGTGTTCCTATTCCCATTTTCTTAATTGTTTTGGGTTCGTTATTGTAGGTCCTTTCCTTCTTTTGTGTTTCTTGCCTAGAGAAGTTCCTTTAGCAGTTGTTGTAGAGCTGGTTTGGTGGTGCTGAACTCTCTCAGCTTTTGCTTGTCTGTAAAGGTTTTAATTTCTCCATCAAATCTGAATGAGATCCTTGCTGGGTAGAGTAATCTTGGTTGCAGGTTTTTCTCCTTCAACACTTTCAATATGTCCTGCCACTCCCTTCTGGCTTGCAGAGTTTCTGCTGAAAGATCAGCTGTTAACCTTATGGGGATTCCCTTGTGTGTTATTTGTTGTTTTTCCCTTGCTGCTTTTAATATGTTTTCTTTGTATTTAATTTTTGACAATTTGATTAATATGTGTCTTGGCGTATTTCTCCTTGGATTTATCCTGTATGGGACTCTCTGTGCTTCCTGGACTTGATTAACGATTTCTTTTCCCATATTAGGGAAGTTTTCAACTATAATCTCTTCAAATATTTTCTCAGTCCCTTTCTTTTTCTCTTCTTCTTCTGGAACCCCTATAATTCGAATGTTGGTGTGTTTAATGTTGTCCCAGAGGTCTCTGAGACTGTCCTCAGTTCTTTTCATTCTTTTTTCTTTCTTCTGCTCTGCAGTAGTTATTTCCACTATTTTATCTTCCAGGTCACTTATCCGTTCTTCTGCCTCAGTTATTCTGCTATTGATTCCATCTAGAGTACTTTTAATTTCATTTATTGTGTTGTTCATCGTTGCTTGCTTCATCTTTAGTTCTTCTAGGTCCTTGTTAACTGATTCTTGCAATTTGTCCATTCTATTGTCCATTCTATCTCCAAGATTTCGGATCAACCTTACTATCATTATTCTGAATTCTTTTTCAGGTAGACTGCCTATTTCCTCTTCATTTGTTAGGTCTGGTGGGTTTTTATCTTGCTCCTTCATCTGCTGTGTGTTTTTCTGTGATTTCATTTTGCTTATCTTACTGTGTTTGGGGTCTCCTTTTTTGCAGGCTGAAGGTTCGTAGTTCCTGTTGTTTTTTGTGTCTGTCCCCAGTGGCTAAGGTTGGTTCAGTGGGTTGTGTAGGCTTCCTGGTGGAGGGGACTAGTGCCTGTGTTCTGGTGGATGAGGCTGGATCTTGTCTTTCTGGTGGGCAGGTCCACGTCTGGTGGTGTGTTTTGGGGTGTCTGTAGACTTATTATGATTTTGGGCAGCCTCTCTGCTAATGGGTGGGGTTGTGTTCCTGTCTTGCTAGTTGTTTGGCATAGGATGTCCAGCACTGTAGCTTGCTGGTCGTTGAGTGAAGCTGGGTGCTGGCGTTGAGATGGAGATCTCTCGGAGATTTTTGCTGTTTGATATTATGTGCAGCTGGGAGGCCTCTTGTGGACCAGTGTCCTGAAGTTGGCTCTCCCACCTCAGAGGCACAGCACTGAGTCCTGGCTGCAGCACCAAGAGCCTTTCATCCACAGGGCTCCTTAATTTGGGATGATTCGTTGTCTATTCAGGTATTCCACAGATGCAGGGTATATCAAGTTGATTGTGGAGCTTTAATCCGCTGCTTCTGAGGCTGCTGGGAGAGATTTCCCTTTCTCTTCTTTGTTCTGACAGTTCCCAGGGGCTCAGCTTTGGATTTGGCCCCGCCTGTGTGTGTAGGTCGCCGGAGGGCGTCTGTTCTTTGCTCAGACAGGACGGGGTTAAAGGAGCCGCTGATTCGGAGGCTCTGGCTCACCCAGGCCAGGGGGTAGGGAGGGTCACGGAGTGCGGGGCGGGCCTGCAGCGGCAGAGGCTGGCGTGACGCTGCAGCCTGAGGCGCGCCGTGCGCTCTCCGGGGGAGCCGTCCCTGGATCCCGGGACCCTGGCAGTGGCGGGCTGCACATGCTCCCCGGAAGGGCGTGTGGCTAGTGACCTGTGTTCGCACACAGGCCTCCTGGCGGCGGCAGCAGCGGCCTTAGCGTCCCATGTCCGTCTCTGGGCTCCGCACTCTTAGCCGCGGCTCGCGCCCGTCCCTGGAGCTCTCTCAAGCAGCGTTCTTAATCCCCTCTCCTCGTGCACCAGGAAACAAAGAGGGACGTAAAAGTCTCTTGCCTCTTCGGCAGGTCCAGACCCCTCCCCGGACTCTCTCCCGGCCAGCCGCGGCGCACCAACGCCCTGCAGGCTGTGTTCACGCCGCCAACCTCAGTCCTCTCTCGGCGCTCCGACAAAAGCCGGAGCCTCAGCTCCCAGTCCCGCCCGCCCCAGCGGGCGAGCAGAGAAGCCTCTCGGCTGGTGAGTGCCGGTCGGCCCGATCCTCTGCGCTGGAATCTGTCCGCCTTGCCCTCCGCACCCCTGTTGCTGTGCTCTCCTCCGCGGCTCCCAAGCTCCCCCACTCCGCCTCCCGAAGTCTCCACCCGCGAAGGGGCTTCCTAGTGTGTGGACACTTTTCCTCATTCACAGCTCTCTCCCGCCAGCGCAGGACCCGTCCCCATCCTTTTGTCTCTGTTTAGTTTTTAATTTTGCCCTAACCAGGTACGTGGGGGGTTCCTTGCCTTTTGGGAGGTCTGAGGTCTTCTGCCAGCGTTCAGTAGGTGTTCTGTAGGAGTTGTTCCACGCGTAGATGTATTTCTGGTGTATCTGTGGAGAGGAAGGTGATCTCCGCATCTTATTCTTCTGCCATCTTCCCGGAAGTCAATATTGATTTCTTTAATTGCTTTAATAGGGAAGGGCTTTACTGAATTCTCTTAATGTTTATTTATTGTTTTTCAGGATGTTGTCTTGCATTTTCAACAAGCAAATAATGATAATTTTATTTCTAATGTTTATGTTTCTTGTTTTTTGCCCTTCTCTAATTGAATGTGCTTCATAAATTGAGAAAGTAAGAATAGAGACTTAGGAAGGAGGTTTGCAATATTGGGATAAGGGTTTAAAAAGGAAGTTATTGCCACCAAAATAAAGGATAGTCCAAGTTCATCCTCTCTGGGATCAAGTTATGAGAAAAAATCAGAAATAGAAGTCTATGAGTTTAGAGCAATATAGAAGAGACGGGGAAATGTGCCCATGGTGTAGTATATTGTGATATTATATGAGACATGAGTTTTAGGACATTTTATCATCTCCAAATAATGAACCGCATCAGGTCCTTAGACGTGTGTTTATTCATTGGAGTGCATCAAACACGATCTCATGTTTCCTTTGACTTTTTTCTCTACAAATTCTTTTTGATTTGCTTTTTCAAGACTAATAGATTTGGAGTAAATAAGGCAAGATCAACCATTTTCATTACATTAGTTTCATTACATGATGTATATATTTATGTTATGACATTTTGTATGTATGAGCAAAACTGGATAGAGGTACTATAGACCAACTGCTTAATAAGAAAAGCTGTCCTAAACAACAAAGACCTACTGCATAGCACAGGGAAACTATATGCAGTATCTTTTAATACCCTATAATGGAAAATAATATGAAAAAGATGATATATATATAACTGAATATATATATATATATTTGAATCAACTTTGCAAAGCAAGTGATTAGGAATCGGGACTGGAGAAATAAATAAACACGTCCCTTGCCTCAGTGGAGATTAAAGTTTAAATAAGAGAATTTACATGATCCATATAAGAGATGGATGAGTATGGTAAAAGAGAAATAAATGTGAGAAATAAAAATAAAATACTAAAGCTCAGGAAAAGAAAAAAATGTGTTAAGACAGTTATCTGGAAGAGTGGGGCCATCAAAGTTGGGTAGAATTATAACAGACAGAGATGGAGGGGCATTTCACAGAAAATCCCATAGGGAGAGGCATGAGGGCAGTAGCCACCTGGTTTGTACAAATCTCTGATGATTTTACTTTTAGATGTCCTTCTGTCTCTCTCCCCCAACAGGTAAGTAATTCTCCTACAAGGTGCTCCCTAGGGTTTTTTTTAATCAAGTCTTGGCCAGAATTTATGCCAATGGCCCTCATGATCTGCTGCTGGTAGCAAACTGTTCCCCCTTCTCTCTTATATTTCCATGACCTCACCCTTTTACATCGTCTATTTTTTCCCTCTTGCACCTGGAGTTAGTGCTCCAACACACATGCAGCACATTCTGTTGGCTAAGTGTCCTGTATCCCTTCACTTCTGTTTTGGGTTGGGATGCATTTGAATGCAATAACTTTTTCTACATTTATCTCAACATGCCTTTATTACAGAACTATAATGAGCTTGAGGTTTGGGGAATATCAGTTCCAGAATGCACATGGAAAAATGGCTGCAGTTCACTCTAAGCACAATCATAGGTGTGTTTGTTCTCAAGGTACAGAAGTCCTACAGAGGAGGGACCCCCTTGGCTCCCTGTGGTGAGTCAACCTCTGAGTCTTTATGGCCTCATAATGCTTTAGTAGTGCTCTGTGAGTGCTCAACCACCAAGTCTGGAAGTAGGGCCTGGAGCTGGTGATACTGGCTGTGACAACCAAGCCAGGCCTTGAAGATGCAATGGCTGGGGGGAGCTTCTGAGAACCTCCCCTTTCTGCAGCTTCTTCCTGGGGTGTGGGATTTGGAGCTCTTTGAGCTATGTCTGAGTCAACAACTCATTATCCACAAAAGCAAGTTCACTCAGAAACCCCAGCAGGTAGAAATGGACAGGAACTCTGTTAGAGTAACTTAGTATCCTTGACTTGAAATAACCATTCTCTATTTAAATGATCAAATAAATCATGAGCACAATCATATTTCTAAATCCAAGAACCTACTAGTTTATATTTCTTCAAGTCTAAAAAACAATAAAAGAAAATTTTAATTGAAACACTTTTTTAAATTAAAACATATATATTTAAAGTAATTTCTTTATTTTCCTCAAATATATTTTTCTAACCTGTTCTTAGAAAAGAAAACTTTTTATTACATGTAGAAACTACGTGATAAGAGAATCCACTTAAGTTTTAAGAGGTCAGTATATTGAGAATAAGAACTCCCATCTTGAATTTGTAAGAGCTATAATAACCTTTTAAATTAGGGTTCTGATGAGTTTTTAATGAAAACAACAAAGCCCTACTTACTGCAGAAAGTACAGATTAAGGATTAAATAATGGTTCTCTAAAATCTTCAACATCTGGCTGTTATTTATTGATTTCTTACACCTTGTGTTCCAGGCTGATGCCTGCCAGGAGGACACAGGCTTCTGGCTGCTGCCCCATCATAGGAGCAGGAAGTTTCCTTAGGTCAACTGCAGTGAGAGTCATCTGCTTGGGCTGACAGATGGACAGAAGGAAGCTACTTCCTAAAGTGGGCATAATAATTATTATTCCAGGCAGCTAAATGGGGAATTATAGGAACAGAATTAGTTTAGATGTCCTTGGTAGCCTAGATCTGTTTCATTGTACAAAAAAGAGGAACAGGGAGGAAAAGAAAAATAATCTATTTGAAGAAGGAAAACATAAAATAAAGAGAGGAAAGGGCAGGAAGAGAGAAAGAGAAAGAAAGAAAAGAGCATGTGATGCGATGGTGTCGCCTCTCAGCACCCAGCCTTTATGGTTAAAACCGCTACCCCTGCCCGTATGCATAGGGCTACAATGTTCCTAGATGGCTTCCCAATAGCCACATGTGCTTAAACCAAGGTGAGGCCAGACCGGAGCTGGCCAGTCTTATTACCCGTTCCTTTGAAGTTTGCTTTCCACAAAGGCTGAGTATGCAGAGTGCTCTTCTAAGATATTTCTAAATCAGAGTAGAGCAAGAAAAGATGTCTTTCTGGTAGTGGAAACTGGAAGATGTAAAACTCAGAGCTTGCAAGAGGCAAGACTCCTACCACAGGGCAGAGACTGAACTTCAGGAGGGAGGGACTGAAAGACTGTGTGGAGAACCTTGCTTCTTGCTGCCCCTGAAGCTCGGCTGGGTCTTCCCATTCCCACTGTACAGCAGGATTTCCCATTTGCCTATACTAATTTGAGTTGTTTTAACTTTGGGAATCACAAATGCCACAGCATGAAAGTAGCAATGCAAGAGAAAAAAAAATAGACAAGAGAGGTTAGGAGAAGACATATAATGAAGGAATGGAGTAAAAAAAAAAAAAAAATAGGCATGCACTACAGGTTTTCTCCCTTGTTGGATTTCATGAAGTATGTGATCATTTCGGGGAGACCCCATGGCCAGGAGTTGAGAGCAGCCCCCAGCTAACAGCCAGGAAGAAGCTGGGGCCTCAGCCCCACAGCACAAGGAAATAAATTCTACCAGTAGTCTGACTGAATTTGGCAACAGATCCTTCTTCCCTATTCAGTCTTCCAGATGAGAACCCAGCCCTGGCTGACACTTTCACTGAAGTCTTGCAAAGGACACAGATAAACCTGACCTACAGAAACTACTAGATAGTAAATATACATTATCAAGCCACAATAGATAATGCAGATTTGGTACCTGGACATGTTATCTTGCTGTAACAACTACCTAAAAATGTGAGAGTGACTGTGGATGCAGGCAGAAGGAGGAGGATGAAAGAATTTTAAGGAGCATGAGATAACATCTAAATTGCCTGGAATAGACTGTTAGTAGAAATTTGAGAATTGAGGATGCTATTGCTGAGGGCTCAAAAGGAAGTGAAGAGAATGTTACTGGAGTCTGAAAGAAGTGGGATTCTTGTTATGTAGTTTCAAGAGCTTGCAGGAACTGTCTCTTGTAGTTATTTGAGAAGTAGAACTTATAAATGATGAACTTGGTTCTATAGCTAAGGAGATTTCCAAGAAAAGATGTAGGTTCCTTCTGGTGTGTTCTTGCTATTTACAATAAAATGTGAGAGGAGAGAGATAAATTAATTGGGAGAAGAACTATTTTAAAAAAAGGAGCCAAGTTTTGATGATTTTGAAAATCCTCCAGATGGCATAGCAAAAAAGCCATTTTTTTACAATACTTTAGAATTTTTTTTTTTTTTTGCGGTACGTGGGCCTTTCACCGCCGCGGCCTCTCCCGTTGCGGAGCACAGGCTCCGGACGTGCAGGCTCCGGACGTGCAGGCTCAGTGGCCATGGCTCACGGGCCCAGCCGCTCTGCGGCATGCGGGATCCTCCCAGACCGGGGCACGAAACCGTGTCCCCTGCATTGGCAGGCAGACTCCCAACCACTGCGCCACCAGGGAAGCCCAATACTTTACAATTTTTTACAATACATTTGAGCAATACTCAAATGCTCAGTGTATTCAAAAGGCCTTTCAGGTGTCCTCAGATCCTCTCAGTTACACCAGAGGCCTCTAAAAACCTAAGGAATATTGTCCCTCAGCCTTCAGAGCAGAAACGAGAGGTAAAGAAAGGCTTATCTAAAAAAACACATGAGGGCTTTTATCTACAGATGTGAACCCCAGGGAAGTCCATGGGAGACCCACAAGTTCTTTTTTTTTCCTTGTTGGTCAATTTATTTATTTTTTTTAATTGAAGTTGATTTACAATGCTGTGTTAATTTCTACTGTACAGCAAAATGACTCAGTTATACATATATATTCCTTTTCATATTCTTTTCCATTATGATTTATCATAGGATATTGAATATAGTTCCCTGTGCTATACAGTAGGACCTTGTTGTTTATCCATTCTACATATACTACTTTGCATCTGCTAATCCCAAATTCCCAATCCACCCCTCCCCCACCTCTCCTACCCCTTGGCAACCACAGGTCTGTTTTCTAGTCTGTGACTGTTTCTGTTTCATAGATAAGTTAATTTGTGTTATATCTTAGATTCCACATATAAGTGATATCATATAGTATTTGTCTTTCTCTTTCTGACTTACTTCACTTAGTATGATAATCTCTAGGTCCATTCGTGTAACTGCAAATGGCATTATTTCATTCTTTTCATGGCTGTGCAATATTCCATTATATATATATACCACATCTTCTTTATCCATTCATCTTTTGATAGACATTTAGGTTGTTTCCAGGTCTTGGCTATTGTAAATAGTGCTGCTATGAACATAGGGGTGCATGTATCTTTTCGAATTTATAGTTTTCTCTGGATATATGCCCAGGAGTGGGATTGCTGGATCATATGGCAACTCTATTTTTAGTTTTTTGAGGAACCTCCATGCTGTTTTCCATAGTGGCTGCACCAGTTTACATTCCCATCAACAGTATAGGAGGGTTCCCTTTTCTCCATACCCTCTCTGGAATTTGTTATTTGCAGACTTTTTAATGATGGTGACTCTGACCAGTATGAGGTGGTACCTCACTGAAGCTATGATTTGCATTTCTCTAATAATTAATGATGTTGAGCATCTTTTCATGTGCCGATTGGTCATCTGTATGTCTACTTTGGAGAAATGAGACCCACAAATTCTTGATAAAATTATATCAGTACAAGTCTTGCCAGCTTGGACTGAAAAAGACATAGTACAAAATAAAAGGAGGTGATCAAACCCCTAAAATTCTACTGGCAGGAAACAGGCTGCTAAAACTTATGACCACAGAAGGTTTGTCTAGCACTGCTAGGCTGGATTTCTGAGTCATCTTTTATCCTGTTGCTACTTCTGAACATTTGGCCTTATTAGACAAGTAGTTCTTTAGATGAACAAACAACAAGCAGAAGCACAATTACCCACGTCTTGCACACATCTGCCGTTTCTCTTAGTGTAAACAGTAGTCCTATAGTGTTTGAATAATGACATGAATGATGCTTAACCGAGGTTATTTACCATGCACTTCACAAGAGTATGTGCCGGAGGTAATGCTGTTGCCTGAAATGTAATAGATAATAAAATTTCTTGAGTAATTAAGAGAAAATTACACACTCTTGTTTAATAACGGGATCTTTCTTTTGAACATAGCATTCGTAAGTGGAGATTTCATACATGCTTTACATTAATTGCTTTAATCGCGGTTAGTGTAAAACATTGACTAATAAGTAACAGAGGCTAAACTACAATCCATATGCACAACTAACTTTCAGCGATTGGTAGGTTAGGTCCACAGCCCCCTGATCTGGAGTACTTGGTGCCAAATGTGATGCATACTTCAGGGTTTTTCATATGTTAGAATGGTCACATCATGTATATGCACATATCGATTGCTAGGTGGTAATCATATACATTATGATTTCTGCAAAAACTTAAGAGTATTTATATTAAACAGGGTAAAAACTTTATAAATATCATCAAGCAAGTTAGGCTTTACTGTTTATTGAGTTCAGGTCCAGCCAGGTTTTTACATCATGACAGTCCTTGTTTCTTTTAGAGTATTTTGTAATTCAGAATTGCAGATAAGGGATGTGGACCTTTAATAATAGTCATCATTAACATGGATGGTGGATAGACCCAGACAGACAAATACTAAAGTCATTTACAAAAATAGGATAAGGAGAGCATCGGGGAAACACATAAAGCTAGAGAATGAGCTTTTAATGTGTTCTTATTATAAAAGTGAAAAAAGTAGGCCTCCTACAAGAGAACTCCATTCTCCTGGGGGAAGGAGATTAATGCAATGAAGCTAAAAGCAGGTGGTTCCATTGCAACTTAAATCTGTCATAGTGAAAACATAATACCAACTGCAAGACAGAATGGTCACGTAAGGCAATTGGATTATCCTATATGTCATTTAAACAGTATTTTTAGATCCAGTGACACGTGTTTGGAGAGGGAAAAATATATATAAGAAACATATAAATATGATATTATAGGTTGAATTGTGTCCCCAAAATATATGTTGAAGTCCTAACCTCAGAATGTGACCTTATTTAGAAATAGGGTCACTGTAAAGCAATTAAAGATGAGGTCATACCGAATTCAGTAAACCTTTAATCCTATATGACTGGTGTCTTTTTTTTTGTTTTTTTTGGCCACGACCACGTGGCAGGTGGGATCTCAGTTCCCCGACCAGGGATCGAACCCATGCCCCCTGCAGTGGAAGTGTGGAATCTTAACCACTGGACAGCCACGGAAGTCCCTGACTGGTGTCTTTAAGATAAGAAAAGTAGCAGCACAGGCAGAGATACACAGAGGAGAAGACTACACGAAGACAGAGGCAGTGGCTGGAGTGAAGCATTGATAAGCCAAGGAATGCCCACGATTGCTGGCTATCAGCAAAAGCTAGGGGGAGGCAAGGAAGGAGTCCCCCTCTGGAGTCGTCAGAGAGATCATGTCCCTGCCAACACCTTCATTTTAGAGTTCTTGCCTCCAGAACTATGGGAGAATAAATTTCTGTTGTTTTAATCCACCCAAGTTTGTGGTAACTTGTTACAGCAGTCCTAGGAAATAAATACATAGGTTGATGAGGCTTATAAAGGTATATTACTTTCACCATTTAAGAATACTAATACTTTCATTAGTACGAATAAATATCTTAACTCATGTTAACCTCAACCACTTTTATCTAACATTAATGCTCCAGGAAAAGGCAGAATTTATAAGTAATTTATTCTGTAAATTATTTACAGAATGTAGGGGACCAGTAAATATCTGGCTGTCCTTTTGAAAGAAATAGTTAGCATAACATTAGCAATTATCCACTAGAGAGATTTACTTCAGTAAAATAAAAATGGTCGTGGTGAGAAAATGTTAACCAAGAAACCTATCTAGATGAGAATCTGATGACAAACCTGGTTCAGTTCACATTTCTAAGGCTATGTTCCTAGAATTCAACTGCAAATCTACTAAATAAATAAATAGAGTGATGCTTCCAAGAAGGGCTTGAACTGAGATGTTGGTATAGCTTTCCAAGAAATTTTCTCAAATATTTTCAGAAAACTGTGATGATCCAAACATGAAAGCCTTTGTCCCTGCAATTTACAACTTTCACTGTATTTATGCTTTTCATCATCTCGTAGTTCTCTTTTAATGGAATATTCCACCCAGGTCTCCAAGGTCATCTCACTGCTTCCTGTGCTTTCAGTATTCATGCTTTTGCTCATCTTATTCCTGCTTCCAGAAACATACTCCTTACCTCTTCAATCTGTTGATAACATAAGGCTTTCTTCACGGCCCATCTCAGGCCTACATCATGACTATCTCAGCCTGCAGTACTCTCTGTATTTTGTGAATTCCTAAATTCCTGTGCCTCATATTTGAACAATCATCAGGGTAATTTTCTGACTATTTTCTATACAGGGTTCTGTATTTTTAATGGGCAGTAGCATTAACATCTTACAAAATTTTCTCCAGTGACTGTTTGCCAGTGATGGATGCAGGAGATGTGAAGACAGAGCTATTCCCTAAAGGAGTTCAAAATATAGAGAAACACTCACTGTTTTTCCTTCAAATACCACTGGCCATGTGCAAACCAGAGGCTCCGGAAATGCAGAATTGGGAGGAATGACTTTCAGTCTGGGTGATCAAAAATGCATCCTGCGAGAGCTCTGAAGAGCCTAGATCTGGAGTCATACACATGACTTATCAGGATCAGGAGAGCTGCCCCTGTGCAGGGAGGCCAGACTGTACCAACTTTGGTACCCCATTAACACTGGGATGTCAATAAGCTATCCCCCCCAACCACTAGGGGTCCCAATTGCTTTGAGGATGTCACACAACCTTTGTACCCTTGCCTATCTTTATTAAACCATTCTTCATTAAACTTTAAAATGTTGAATCTATTAAAAAAAATTCATCATGGGAGAGAGTACACTTGACTCATTTATTCATTATATAAACACTTACTGGTATCCAACCTGCCCTGGGCTTGTTCAGCTCAGGAGGCACATGGGGAAAGGCAGCGTGGGCAAAGGCCACACTCTAATAGGGGGAGTGGCTAAATGAGAGTGAAAACAATTTTACAGTTAGCAACTGTTCTCATTTTATTGTTTGGGAGGGATAAGAATTTTATTTGTGATGTTATTTTTTTTCCCTGAGCACTGGCCCTTTCAAAGTAAGCAAAGGCTAAATGACAATGTGTGGAAATGGTGCTTTCTTAGACCTGTATAACCAGAAAATGGGAATTTCATGATCTCTATCATTTAGAATTTGTGGGGGGGAGTCATGTTAGAATGTTTATAACATTCCTTTATTCCAGCATCTCTTTTGATAGGAACTCTGGCCACACATTTTTAATATTGTTAATCAGAGCAGAGAAAAATATTTAACTACGTACTTATTAAATGTGTAATAAATTAAATACCTTTATAATATCCAAAAAAGTTAAGCCAAAAGAAAAAGCTACTTTCCCCAAAGAGGCATGACAATTCATGTAATGGGAAACAGAAACTGTATCACTGCTGCAAGATAACACAAAGTGGTTAAGACTCCAACGAATCCCAATGTATTCCACAGCTTACAGATTCCTTCACATAACAAATGGCAAAGGGCTACATAGGACTTTTCCTCCCAGGGAAGTGCTGTGCCCCTCCACATGCTTGTTCATGTACTATACATTTAAACATCAAGCATTGCAGAATTCCCAGATTAAATCAGGAGTGAAAGAATAAACAAATTTTACTAATGTAAAGCAATGCAGACATCATGACAAACTGCTGTGTAACTGAAAAACATAAAAATAGATTATAATGACTTTTAAAAATTTCTTAGACTTCCACACTAAATTCCCATTCAGATATTGCTTTACCTTTGTTTCCCCCTAAATTGTACTTGTGCAATATATTTTAAAGTGCAATATGCGCCTTGCTGTCTCTTAGGAATATTTTCAATTTAAGTTGGTGGATTTAGTTTCTCTACCTGATGTAATAGGTTTAAAATTACATGTGTGGGTTTTTTATAGTATTTTTTAATTTAATTTTGTTTTTTATTGAAGTATTGTTAAGTTACAAGGTTGTGTTAGTCTCAGGTATACAGCAAAGTGATTCAGTGATACATATGTGTGTGTGTGTATATATACATATGTATATATATATATATTTTTAGATTCTTTTCCTTTATAGGTTAGTACAAAATATGGAGTATAGTTCCCTGTGCTATACAGTAGGTCCTTGATGGTTATCTACTTTATATATTGTAGTATATATATGTTAATCCCAAACTCCTACTTTATCCCTCTCCACCCACTTTCTACTTTGGTAACCATAAGTTTGTTTTCTATGTCTGTGGGTCTATTTCTGTTTTGCATTTAAGTTCATTTGTCTCATTTTTTTTAGATTCCACATATAAATCATATGATATTTGTCTTTCTCTGTCTGGCACTTCACTTAGTATGACAATCTCTAGGTCCATCCATGTTGCTGCAAATGGCAATGTTTCATTCTTTTTTATGGCTGAGTAATAGTCCATTGTG
This sequence comes from Stenella coeruleoalba, assembly GCF_951394435.1. Classification (NCBI taxonomy): domain Eukaryota; kingdom Metazoa; phylum Chordata; class Mammalia; order Artiodactyla; family Delphinidae; genus Stenella; species Stenella coeruleoalba. The sequence continues at coordinate 26,578,135 of NC_137153.1, read as the reverse complement.
TGTGTGTGTGTGTGTGTGTGTGTGTGTGTGTGTGTATACCACACCTTCTTTATCCATTCATCTGCCAATGGACACTTAGGTTGCTTCCATGTCTTGGCTACTGTAAATAGTGCTGCAATGTGATTTTTTCAATAGAGGAACATACCCAGATGTTGTCTTCTCCTCAGTATTACTTCCAGTTCCTCTAGCCATCGCTGGACATCAGGAACTGGCTGATCATCCTGAACTGGAAAGAAGAAGGCAGGAACTATTCAAAATACTCTTGCTAAGTTTTTACAAAAAAAAAAACAAAACACTCTAATTCTCAATGTTTCCAATGTTTTAAATTACAGTATGCTAAATACAGTTTTCATCTGGCATAGCTGTGTAAACAACCAGTTTGACTATGTGACCAGATGAACATAAAAAATCTCACTGGAGATTCTGCTTGAACTTTCTCAAATCCAAGATCTGTTGCACAGATTTGGTGGTTCAATCAGAGACAAACATGTCTGTGTGCAAATAAGAACCCTGAGGAGCTTGTGCCTGGACATGTTTCAACCCTCAGTGCTTTCCTAACCTATTTTTCTCTTGGTGCCCTGTATTCTTTTGCTTTAAATTAAAAATGTACATGAGTATGCTCAATGGAGTCCTGTGTGTCCTTTCAAATAAAAAAAATTGTGAAATCTTCTCACTTACCAAATACATATGCCACATTGCAAGAGACATTATTATGATTTCAAGATTTAGAATGTGACTTGAGATAGCATTCCTAAAGTAAACTTCTCCAAATATAATTATGCATATTTCTGGGGTCGTATATTCAACAATATGAAAGTAAAGCTATTGAAAAGAAATGAGAGAATGAAAAAAGAGAAAAGAGAAAACTCATCTCTCCATTAAAATGCTTCTTAGACTAATGTTGCTCACTAAATCTGTTGAATTAGAAGACAGCAACATTTTCTGATTTTAACATCTTTCTCTTTCAAACAACTTTGTGCTGGGAAAATATATGACGGGATGGCTCCAATTATATAATTTCAGAATACATTCTAAAGTATTTCAAAGTGCACTGAAGTCTATTAAAGTCAGTAAGTATTTATGGGGTATTTATAGGGTATTATTAAGGAATGAGGCCATATCCAGCCTATGTCATCAAATATCACCATAAAAAATGCTTTGTATTTAATTCAAGCACCAGAGAATCAGAGTGTGAATAAAATGCTTACAATATTTTTAAGAAGGGACTCTGGTAAGAGACAGAGAGATATGTATGGGAGCTTGAAATTTAACTCTCACTTGGTGCCATAGCAGAGAACTGAGATTGAGGATCACTGTTCATCTCGACCTGCATTACCTTGGGCGAGTCAATGACTCCCTCTGTTATTCAGAGTCCTCATTCAGACTATACATGGCTTGCAAATCTCTTACCTCTATTCTTGCTTGATGAGTCCAATGCATCATTTAATCACTGCCTTACTTTGCTCAGCAAAGCTCTCTTGATCTTCATTGAATCTCCTGACTTCTTAGACATGGACTTTTCTTTGTCATCAGAGCTCTAAGAAAGTATATCAATTAGTAAAAATTTTAAGAAAAGATGATATCAAGTATCTTAGTGAGCTTTCCTTGGTTCTATTGTCATTCATTTATTGCTAGATTTATTAATCAATATATGATTAAACTCATTCAGTTTAAAAAATAGCATTTACAAAAAATTCAATTTCAAAAAATCAAATGTGTTATATATGAAGTGCCAAATGGTTTTAATTCAGCATTTCTAAACTTCCATTAAACTATTTTTGTTAAGATGTCAGTATTTCAGGAAAACTTTTGTTGTTTCTGATCCTATTTTGCAAATGAGGTAAAGGTTTGATTCCAACTTTTAAGTTGTCTTTCAAACACTTTCGTGTCCAATATGAAGGGCTAGCATACTTATCTAAAATTTTATATTCTAAAAGGATGATTTATAAATAAATAAAATAAATTGGATCTTCTCTTCCATTGCCATCCATTAGCAATTAACTTTAATAGGAAATCAATGAATTTCCTGGTGGAAGAATGGACCCCATCATTTTATTCTTTATTGTGCATTCAATTTTGAAACCTTTACATCTCCTCCAAGATAGGACTTGTAGGGTTGTGCTTGAATTCACAAAATGCATGAGAATCATTATCAATTCCCTAGAAATAATCAACTGAGAAGATACACACATTCAGACTATAGTTGTTACACTCTTTTATTTAAATTTTAAAAATACTTTCCAGGGGCTTCCTTGGTGGTGCAGTGGCTAAGAATCCGCCTGCCAATGCAGGGGACATGGGTTCAATCCCTGGCCCAGGAAGATCCCACATGCCGCATTGCAACTAAGCCTGTGCACAACAACAACTGAGCCTGCTCTCTAGAGCCCACGAGCCACAACTACTGAGCCTGTGAGCCACAACTACTGAAGTCCGTGCACCTAGGACCTGTGCTCCGCAACAAGAAAAGCCACCGCATGAGAAGCCTGTGCACCGCAATGAAGAGTAGCCCCCGCTTGCCACAACTAGAGAAAGCCCAAGTACAGCAATGAAGACCCAACACAGCCAAAAATAATTAATTAATTAAATTTTAAAAAAATGCTTTCCACACAAAATAACAAGTTGAATTGAAATATATTACAAATTATCTTTGTTTTGATTTTTAAAATTAAAGATTCTTTCCAAAAGACAATTTTAGAAAATACAATATTAAAGTATATAAGCACTTTATAATACATAAACACTTGAAAATTGTTTAATAAGTAGATGTTATTTCATTGCGAGCATTTAGGGTCATTAAAGTTATACTCAAAGTCTTCCAAATCAATCACTGAATTAAACAGAAGAAATTATTCAGAATCAATAATCTGTGAGTTTTGTTTAGAGATTCTCTAAAGATGTAACTCTGTTTTCTATTTTTTGTCAGTTTATACTTATAGTAGGCTTTGCTCTTCATGTCCACAACATCTATAAAGATTTTGTGGAATTGACACCAATCTCAACTTCATAGTCCATTCCACACAGGCTTAAGCTGATTTTCATCACCATCGCCCTGGTGATTTAATCATGAACAGGTATGTAGCTTAAATAGGTCCAATCAGAGTAATGACTTGGAGCTTGTTTAATGCTTGAGTAAAACAATGCTCTTTTTTTCCTTGTTTAGTCCAGTGTATGGCTGAGTGGAACTGCCATGGCCCTTCTCTATCAGGAGGGACATCTGGAAAAAGAAACCAGAACATGCAGGAGAGAGTGCTGAGGGATGGAGCTGGAGCTGCTCAGTGTCTGAAATTTGACGAAGTCCATAACTATAGACTTGCACTAGTTTGTAAGTTCTCTTTATTTTTTACCATTTCATACATTATGAATTTGATAGGTTTTTGACAGCTGAATTGAAATATCAACCAATTTCTAGTATATTGTTCTTAATGGGAAAAATTGATTGTTAGTTTAGAAACCATTAATGGTTTAAAAATTTTGAGTAAACAGCCATTTCAAAGTTTTATATGTAGACTTGGAAGTAGTAAGAAATGTGTCTAAAGAAGTATCTGCTTTCTTTTTTCATTCTAAATCTGACTTCTCCCACCTGCCCTTTTAAAAAATCTTTTGTGTTAATATCATTGGCTGTCAAGTAAATGTTGAAAAAAAAAGATACCTGAAAGAAATATTTACACATAGTTTCATCTTTATTTTAATGTCATAATACGTATACATGAAATCCATTAGAACAAAGACTAGCTTTTTTATCTTTGCATTTCTGGTATCCAACAAAATTCATACTGTAGGCTAAATAAATGCCTTTTGAATAAATAAAGGAAAGACACAGTGCCTAAATATTGCATTGCTTTGTTTTCATAAAAAGACAATATAGTACAGTGGTTAAAAACATGGACTTTATGGTCAGATGGACCTGAATTCAAGTCTGGTTGTGCCAATCTCTACCTGAGTCATTTAGAGATGTTACATGCACCTAATCTCTATAAAGGGAATAGTTACAGTCCTTCCTCAGAAGGCCCTCCTGACACTTCATACTGATTCTCTATATTTTCTCTGGACAAATGCTTTTGGGACTTAAGAGCAACATTGTTTAGTATTTTCTCAACTTTACCCTTTAGAGATCACATTTTCAGGTAAAAATATATCTAAAAATAAAGACCAAATAGAAATAAAAATCTCTAAGTGTCAAGAGCTCTGCCACCATAAATTTAAAAACCTATCAAACGAATTGGCATTTTGTGATTACTTGGTTTTCTCTATATTTAAATCAGTGAAAGGATGAGATGGAATCAGTTATGTTATGCACTGAAGACTGTAGTTAATCTTGGAAATATTAAACCAATTAATCCACTTTCAGGACAAAATTAACCTGTTTCCTAAATTTATGGATCTTATGTAATATAAATTGCATATAATCTGTCATAGGACCTCATCCAATAAGTACCCTTGAAGGCTGCTGATCTAGTATTTAATTCTGGCAGAGCTGTTATCAGGAAGATCTCTCAGATCATAAAATTGGTTTTACAACTTTATAAATTCTATGCCTGCCAAGTATGAGGATGAGGCTGGTAGAAAAAATAGATTCTGATCAATGCATATGGATTTTCTTTAATTTATTTTTTCCTTTTCTAGCAGTCTAAAGACACATTCACTGAACACACAATGAAAATCATTTCCACATTTCCTGGTGATCTAGTTCTGTTCAATGCAGTCAGGGATGGGATATCCACTTACCCCAGTCACGTAAAGTAATTTCTTAATATGAGTCACCCTTTCCCCCTTCCTGGTATATCTATAAAGTTAACATTTCCCCCTTTTTTCAATAAGATACATAGTCAAATTTTAAAAATAGGGTATAGAAAAGTAGATTTTTTTTCTTTTAAAAAATCAGCATTTATTTTTGTAGGCTGATGTTCTGATATTTCAGCTGGTCTCACCCTCACATAATGTTCTACTCCCTTTCATATTTCACACAGATGCCTGAGTTGTAGTTCTGAATCACAGATCTGATCCCCCTGTGCTGATGCTCAGAAACCTCTGAAGCCTCCCCAGTTCACCCCATTCCTGGCCAAGACCTGGTCTACTTAACAATAATGTCTCATAGTGTCCCCATCTTGTCACAATCCCTGGCATCTTCTCCATCCCTCCCTTCCCTGATAACCTTTCTATGACCAAGGGTTTACCCTCCACCTTTCCTCTTCCGAAATAAAATTCATCCTGTGGTTTTGGGGAAGTGGAGGCTTATTTCCCATGAGTTTCTCTATTCACCCACTTTGTAGATGTTTTTCTCGCTCACTCTCAGCTCTCCCTTGGGTATCTTTTTACTTTATTTTGCAACCAGGAAATCCAGGACTACTGCTTCCTCAGACCAGTGTGGCTACAGCACTTTACAATCTCATTCTTCAATTCCACTTGAAAAGCAACACCAGAGTAAAGATGAGTGATTGTAACATATGTCATTGATGCTGTGGGGTTGGATATCTAAGAGGAATTGTGATGCAATGAACAAAGCTTGAAACTGGATATAAACATGACCAGTTCAAGATTTCACATAAGGACAAACGCAGGCTCAGCGGCCATGGCTCACAGGCCCAGCCACTCTGCGGCATGTGGGATCTTCCCAGCTCGGGGCACGAACCCGTGTCCCCTGCATCGGCAGGCAGACTCTCAACCACTGCGCCACCAGGGAAGCCCCCAAACCTCTTAATACAGGCATTGGTCTTGGCGTAGAATGTGCCTCTTCCTCATACCATGACAGTTCACTGGACACATTAATTCTCCAGCTGCATCCTCCTGCAGTCTGAGCTTTCTACCCTATAACTGTTCCAGAGCTGTGCTTCCCAGAATATCCCAGGGTTGAACTGTCCAAGTCAAGAAGGAAAGTCCAGGGAGGGCTCTGACACTCTGAGCTGGGCCCCCTTTGAGTTCTTACAAAGGATGTGCCCTTGCGTTCTTCCCGCAGTGTTCTAGTCTCCTGTAGATCACTCTGGAAAGGATACACACACACGTACACACACACACACACAGACGTGCATACTGCACACATGCAGGCATGTACCTCACACACACACAGACATGCACATTACACATGTACATGTAAACGTGCAGATTACACACATGCAGACATACACGTTACACACATTCATTCTTCTAGCAAACTGTTACTGAACCAGATTTGAAGAATATAATAATGAGCAAAAATTGCTCATTTTCCTAATGGAGCTTATGATCAAGTGACGGAGACAACAAATCATTATGAAATAAAATCTCTATTTACACTTTGTGATAATTGAAATAAAGGCTTAGAGCTCAGAAAATGCCCAACAGGGGCACTTGCCAGGGCAAGGGTGAGAAAACTTTAGAAGTGCTCTTGGAAGGATGAGGAAAGCTAAATAGTTAATGAATGAGAGGAGGGAAGGGACATTTCAGGAAGAGGGAACAGCACATGCAAAGACCCAGCGACATGAGGAAGCATTTCTTAAGCTCTGAAAATTGGTTCTGAAGGAAAGACCAGGAGACAAACCTCATCCTCTACAAAAAAAATAATGTAAAATATATGTACCAGTGATGGTGAGTCATGAAAATCACATTCATATATAAAATCCTATCTATTTTTTATCTTGACTTTACTAGGCTTAAAAAACTGCACATTTTTGTTCCATTTGAAAAACTCTCATTCAATGTTTAAGTAACTCTGGCCTGCAATGGCCAGAGTCAATGCTCTGCTGTTTTTCTTTGATCACATGAACTTTATTGCATTTGGCTTAATGCAGACACATAACAAACAGATGGATGGCATGCTCTAGCTTTAACCTTCTCAAATTCTGAAAAAGAGCACATCCTAAAATGTGTTGCTAGCCGATGAACTGAAATGTCACTTGCAGACTCACTCCCATGAAAAAGTGAACAAGTAAAATTGTTCTGTGTTTTATGGCTTCCAAAGGTTCTCTCTTTTATCCAATATGATTTCTAGACGGGGCCAACAGAAAAATGTTAGACATCTGCAGTTTGTTTTTTCTCTGAGAAAATAAGATGTTAGTGTTATTTATATTTAAACTATAAATTCTTTAAAAATGTTTGTAAAAGTGATGAATGCCCAAAGTAAATAATTTAAATAAAAGAGACTATGTGGATTTGAAATAGAACTTTGATTTGGGAGACACTGAGGGATCATAGCCCTAAAACTTGCCAATCAATTACATGCGACTATGGAGGAAGAGGGCAGAGCTTTTATTCTGATTTTCTCAAACCCCTAGTACCTGGTTAAAAGAATCAGACTTGGTTCCTGGTTATATCTTTGTAGCTGTGGTTATGTGCATGATTCAGAACACTAAGGATGACTGTGAATGTCAATCAGTTACTTGGTCTAGCTCTTCCCCTCTCCTCCAGTCTCCTTCACCACTTGACCTGCCCATGAACTTGTGGGGTAGCACCAGGCTGGAGGAGACTCCCGGCTCCCTGCATGCTATCTTGGCAATTGTCAGAGTCTGTTGCTGATTCTGACCCTGACCTCCAGCTTCATATTACTTATCTAGGCCCTTGATCCCTGTAGCTTCATCTTCTAGATACCAATCCTTACTTCCTGCCTGGACCACCCTTCCCTTCTGCTTTTCTTCTGAGTCTACAAGGCTACTTCCCTTCTTACTTTATCGGGTCTTTTGTCTAAAAACTATTCATTCCACTGGGGTGACTTGAGTTCACTTACTCAAACCTGGTATCTTGTTCATCTCCTTGGTTTCTGAGGACATCCCAGAACTTTACAATAGCCTCATGCTCTAAATGGTATTGTTTTCTCCCCTCTAAAATATGTTCTCTCTGGCTGGCACCCTCTTTTGTTTACTTGGGTCTCTCAGAACTCATAGGACCAACCCATTTTCACATCTGACATATTTGCCAGGCCTGGCCCATTGATAAGCAGTCTAGCACCTGCTCCACTTCTCAGCAGAGCTGCACTAAATTAAACCAGAACACACACCTGTTCATTATTTTCATTAGCCTGACAAGAATAAAGGGTCTTTGGTAAAACACTTCATTGCAAATTACTACTTGACGCCTGGTACGAGTTTAAGTCTATTCCCTTATCAAGTGCCTTCCTCATCAGACTTGAAGAGCAGGTGTCCAGGGCCCCCCTTGTTGTAAGGACTGATGCTGGGGCCCTAGGACAGGTCAGGCTGAGGTGATTTCCAGGAGGCCAGCCCGACTGGAGTTGGCACACCTGCTGATATCTGAACTCTGGGAAATGGGAGACAACAGAGGCAGTGTCAGAGGGGGCGCTGCAGATCAAAGTTTAGCCAGACTGTCTTCCTGAGACATCCCATAATGGGGGTTAGGGTGATATAAGGGGCAACGGAAGAGAAATCAGGCAAATCACAGGCAAGCAAGAAGGCTCATAGCAGAAGCCAGGAAACAAAGTCCTGAGACAAATTCCCCGAGTTGCAGGAAAAGGCATTTAGAATCTCTAAGACTGAGGAGTTGGCTGAGAGGAAGGGAACAGTACAAGAATCCAACAGACCCTTCCCAAATCCCATCTACATAATATGAAACTGCAAGGTTTCCATAGTGACTTAGGTGCCAAGATGGAGATGAACACACCCCAGTTATGGCATATGGACCACCATTGGCCTGTGCAGGATTCTCCTTTGGTTTTGTTTTATTATTTTTTCCTTATCACACCCAACTCCCAGTCTATTCGCTTCAATTTTAATTACCTTGTAAAGTGTAGATTCTTCTAACTCACCTACACACATACACACTTCCTTAGTACTTAAAGTGTGTGTGCTTTAGTGTGCAAAATATTGCATTTTGCTACTAATTTTATTGTTTCATACTTTTTCATTAACATTATGGTTTTTCATCTTATTTGTGTTACTGCATTATTTCTGACTGCTTTATGGTGTTACAGAGCATTCATGAATCACATTTAAAATTTCAATCCCCCTAGTGACGCAGATGCTCCAACACTTTGCTGTCACTGATGACACTAGTCAACATTATGCAGGGTCAACATTATGGAATTGCTGAAGAACGTTTTACTATGAGGAAGACATATTTTTAACTGAGTTAGTAAAAAAAGTATAATGTAAATAATCATTCCAGTTATTTTGAATATACTGCATTGGATTTTACAAGTAGAATCCAACTATTCTGACACTATATTGCCTCTTGCACAGTAAACACTCACTAAGTGTTTGGTTTACACACATAAGGTCCTAAATCAAAGACTCAAAATTTATCTCACCTTTATTCATGAGACATTATAATGTGATCAATAATGTTCTAGTGACACAAGAATATAAATGTTTTTTCTTTAAAATTTGGCATAGTTCTAAAGGACATATGTTAACTAGATTTTAGAAATTTGGAGCATAACTGGTTTTGTTTAGAGCCTTAGAGGATACCTAGTTCACATACTTTGGTTAGATAATACATTGTTTTAGGATTAAGAAATTTATTTACTTCTAGAGGAGCCATTAATGTCTAAGAACTTCAAGTCTTCAATTTAGGCTTCAAGGAAATCTTTTCAATTTAGGATTTCCAAGGAACATAGACCCCAAATGTAATGGGTGATTGATAATGGTTTTAGAAAATGGAGTATCCTCAAGATGCAGAAGTAGCTGAGATCATCCAGTGTCATCTGCAGGAACTGATGCTGACCCATGGAGGGGTCCTCACAGGAACAGATCCATCTTCACCATGGTCCAGCATCTCCAATCACTGCTGGAACCAAATGCTCTTAGATGTAAATCACTCCAGAGCTTGACAACTGGTATCCCAGAGACTGACTCCATTTCATGTTTTGTTTTGTTTTTGTTCTTTACAGTAAATTTTCTGCCTGCATTTAAAAATGAGGACATTTGTCATAAAAATCTAGATTTTTAGCTTCTTATAAATAAAAGAAAATAAAGAAAAGATCTTCCAAGCTTGGTGACAGTGGTTAGGAGTGAGGAGTAGCTGCCTCTGTAAGATGAAACATGAGATTTTCCATCTTGTCGTATCACAAGCCCCACTCCCATTGTGTACTGAGGTTGAGCATCCTTTCTTTGTTGTATTTATCATTTACATTTTCTCACTGATGTCGCTCCGTACCATGAAGAAAGGATCATGGACAATGATTAAGTCAAGAGACTCAGGTTTGTGCATCAGAACCTCCAGTAATTAGCTCTGTGACCTCAGACAAGCTACTTCACTTCTCCAACATTGGTAATCCTTTATAAAGTAAAGGGATTGGACCTTTCAGGATTTTCCAAAACAAGCACTGCTGTTCACAAGAAACTAATAGGTACCCCATAAAAAACTGAGTGAAATTTTTCTTCTAAAATATATTTCTAAATATCTTGGCTTACAAAAACACAAAGGCTGCTTATTTTGCAGATTTTATTCTGCCAGCTTTATCTTGCCAATTCCTTAATTTATGTCTGGAGACGGCTACTCTATGAAAATGAACATATCTAAATTCAAACCCTTGATTCCTCCGAGTCCTGTTCTAACCCCTACTCCCAGATGTTAAACCCATCAACCCTGTTGCTGAAGTAGAAACTTTCGTAACATATTTGGTTTATTCTTTTCCCAAAATTATCCATTCCATCAGTTAATTGTATCAGTTATCTATTACTGTGTAACTAAAAAACCCACAAAATTTAGTAGCTTAAAACAATAAACATTTATTAGCTCACTGTTCTGTGGGTCAGAATTTGGGCTACATACAACTATGTGGTTCTTCTCTTGGTCTCAATTTACTCAAGTAGCAGCATTAGCTGGTGGGTTGGCTGGTGGCTGGTGGGTCTGGAGGCCTTAGCTGTGACTGCTTGTATCTGCTACACATGGCCTAATCCTCCATTGAGCCAGCCTAGGCTTTTTCACACTGTGTTCTAAGGGCAGCAGGAGAAGACAAACTCCATTGTGCCGACACTTTTCAAGTCTTTGCTTGCATCACATTTGCTAATGTCCTATTGGTCAAAACATGTCAGCTAAACAAGTCCAGAGTCAGTGTGAGAAGGACTACACAAGAGTGTAGACACAAGAGTGGTTTACAGCGACCACTGCTGTGACAATCTTTCCCAAAATCCAAAACAAATTCCAAATCCTTCTGCACCTTCCCACATTCACCAGCTTATTTAGGATCCAAGACACTCTTATTTCTCACTTAGAAGTTGCAATAGACTGTTAACTTGTCTCTCTAGTCTTCCTTTTGTATCCCCCATAAAGTTTTCTAAGAACAACAGATAAATTATTTAAAATGTAAAGAAGATTGTTCTATTCCCTGACAAGACCCCTTCAAAGATTTATCATTTGATTAAAATGCAATACAGGGAATTCCCTGGCAGTCCAGTGGTTAAAACTTGTACTTCCACTGCAGGGGGTGTGGGTTCCAATCCTTGGTCAGGGAACTAAGATCCCACATGCTGCACAGCATGGCTAAACATTTTTAAAAATTAAAATTTTCTTAAAAAAATGGAATGCAATATAGATGCCTTCCTTGGGCTAAAACACCTGTATGATTTTGTTTCCATTTACCCATACTATTCCTCTCCCTTTCACTCCGCTAGTGTCACAGATGCCATTTTTCAATTCATTAAGAAAATTGGGCTCTTTCCAATGATGCGTCTTTCCATTGTCAGTTATACACTCTATGTAGAAGGCTCTTCCCTCAGCCTTTACATGACTTGGCTCCATCCTGGATATCATTGATGTGGGATCCTTTGTTCCCTCTGAAGCACTCTATAAGTCACAAGTTTTTATTTGTTGGTGTGTGTAATTCTTTTTTACTTGTTAGCTCTGTTACCCACTAGTCTATAGATGCATGAAGACAGGGGTGTGAATGTTTTTTTGTTTGTTTGTTTTTGCACATTATTCTTCCTCTCATTTTAATATATAGTAGAAACTCAGGAAATCTCTGTATGATGATCTGTCTAAATTTGTTCTTCAGGATCTGTGCTCAAGAATGACACTGATTAAATAGTCCACATTGCACACCTAAGCTCCAGTTTATATTCTAGTCATTTATTTCAGATGTCACATGTTTGGTAACTGCAGAGCCAGATTTTTCTAAGATCTGGTATAATCCTGAATTCTAATTTTCCACTCTCTCATTTTTCCAAAGCAGAGATTCTGATGTATGTAACAACCTAGATTAATCTCAAAAGTACTATACCAATAAAAAAAAAGGCAAAATATATATACACTGGTTCTATTTCCATGGGAGAGGGAGTTGGTTGGAAAGGGAAATGAGGACTATTTTGTGGTGATAGACATGTTCTATATCTTGGTTGTAAAACTGGGTAACAGGTGCATACATTTGTCAAAATTCATCTGTATATACCCTTAAAATGAGTGATTTTCATTGTATGTAAATTATAATTCAATAAAGTTGATTTTAATACTGCTCAACAAAAAAATTTCAGGTAATCTTATAAACTCAAAAGTATACTTAGAAATTTTATACACAATGTTGGAGTGTAAAGCTTTAGAATTATTTGATATTGAACTTTGTTTGTTTCTTTTTTTCTTCAGGAAAATTTAATTATATTCCCAACCAACTGATGTATTTTGCTTTTATCTGGAAGTACAAAGTAAAAGAAGAAAAGAACAATTACATATTTATTGGTACTGCTATTATGAAGTGATAATAATTGAATTACCCACTAGAATTCACTTAGACTGCTCATTTTCAGGAAGCATAGTTTGCCAAAAGGACTGGCTCATTTTTTGACTGCAGCATAGACATAAACTTGGGTGAGTCAGGAATAAATGAGATTACAGAGGAATGTGAGCTGAGTGAATCCATTTTATTTTAAATGTAAATAAATGAATTCATTCCAAATATTCTTAAAAAACAATAAGCAAATAATTCTCATTTTACTAATGAAACTGAATGGGTTCATATGCACATGTTCTAAATATTAAAGGTTTTTATTTTGTAATAATTCAGTACTCTTGAAAAGATAATGAAAATAGAAGAGTATCTACACAAACAATTATTATTTGCACTGATTCTAACTGACATTTAAAAATTTAATTCCAACAAGGATATTTTGAAAAAAAAACCTGATTTTTTAAAATGGGCAAAGGATCTGAATAGGCATTTCTCCAAAGAATATATACAAATGACCAGCAACTCAAAAAGGTGTTCAACATCATTAGTTATCTGAGAAATGCAAAACAAAAGCACAATGAGAAACCCACTGGAAGGCTAATATGAAAAAGACAGACAATAACAAGTGATGGGGTGGAGACCTTCAAGACAGTGGAGGAGTAAGATGTGATCACCTTCCTCCCCACAAATACATCAGAAGTACATCTACATGTGGAACAGCTCCTACAGAACACCTACTGAATGCTGGCAGAAGACCTCAGAACTCCCAAAAGGCAAGAAACTCCCCATGTACCTGGCTAGGGTAAAAGCAAAAAGAAAAAACAGACACAAAAGGATAGGGACAGGACCTGAACTTCTGGGAGGGAGCTGTGAAGGAGGAAAAGTTTCCACACACTAGGAAGCCCCTTCACTGGTGGAGATAGGGGGTGGCGGAGGGGAAGCTTCGGAGCCACAGAGGAGAGCACAGCAATAGGGGTGCAGAAGGCAAAGCAGAGAGATTCCAGCACAGAGGATTGGTGCCGACCGGCACTCACCAGCCTGAGAGGCTTGTGGGTTCACCCACCGGAGTAGGTGGGGGCTGGGAGCTGAGGCTCAGGCTTCAGAGGTCAGATCCCAGGGAGAAGATTGGGGTTGGCTGCATGAACACAGCCTGAGTGGGGCTAGTGTGCCACAGTTAGCCGGGAGGGAGTCTGGGAGAAACTCTGGAACTGCCTAAGAGGCCATTGTTTCGGGGTGTGCAAGGACAGGGGATTCAGAGTACCACCTAAAAGAGCTCCAGAGATGGGCACAAGCCGCTGCTATCAGTATGGACACCAGAGACGGGCATGAAACGCTAAGGCTGCTGCTGAAGCCACCAAGAAACCTGTGAGCAAGCACAGGTCACTATCCACAACTCTCCTCCCGGGAGCCTGTGCAGCCCGCCACTGCCAGGGTCCCATGATCCAGGGACAATTTCCCTGGGAGAACACATGGCACGCCTCAGGCTGTTGAAACATCAGTCTGGTCTCTGCTGCCACAGGCTCACTCCACATTCTGTACACTCCCTCCCCGTGGCCTGAGTGAGCCAGACCCCCTTAATCAGCTGCTACTTTAACCCTGTCCCAACTGAGTGAAGAAAAGACGCCCTCAGGCTACCTACACACAGAGGCGGGGCCAAATCCAAAGCTGAGCCCCTGTGAGCTGTGAGAACAAAGAAGAGAAAGGGAGATCTCTCCCAGCAGCCTCAGGAGCAGCAGATTAAACCTCCACAATCAATTTGATGCATCCTGCATCTCTGGAATACCTGAATAGACAACGAATCATCCCAAAATTGAGGCAGTGGACTTTGGGAGCAACTGTAGACTTGGGGTTTGCTTTCTGCATCTAATTTGTTTCAGGTTTTATGTTTATCTTAGTTTAGTATTTAGAGTTTATTATCATTGGCAGATTTGTTTATTGATTTGGCAGCTCTCTTCTTTTTTTTTTAGTATCTAGATATAAATATTTTTTTCCTTTTTCTCTTAATGTGAGTGTGTATCTGTATGCTTCTTTGTGTGATTTTTGTCTGTATAACTTTAGTTTTACCATTTGTCCTAGGGTTCTGTCTGACCATTGTTTTTTTTTAAATTTTATTATTTTTAATAATTTTTATTGTTTATTTTAATAACTTTATTTTATTTTTTCTTTCTTTCTTTCTTTTTTTCTCCTTTTTCTTCTCACCTGTGTGGCTGACAGGGTCTTGATGCTCCGGCCAGGTGTCTGGCCTGTGCCTCTGAGGTGGGAGAGCTGAGTTCAGGACATTGGTCCACCAGAGACCTCCCAGCTCCATGTAATATCAAACAGCAAAAGCTCACACAGATATCTCCATCTCAACACAAAGACCCAACTCCACTCAAAGACCAGCAAGCTACAGTGCTGGACACCCTATGCCAAACAACTAGCAAAACAGGAACACAATCCCACCCATCAACAGAGAGGCTGCCTAAAATCATAATAAGGTCACAGGCACCCAAAACACACCACCGGACATGGTTCCGCCCAGCAGAAACAAAATATCCAGCCTCATCCACCAGAACATAGGCACCAGTCCCTTCCACCAGGAAGACTACACGACCCACTGGTCAACCTTACCCAATGGGGACAGACACCAAAAACAATGGGAACTATGAACCTGCAGCCTGTGAAAAGGAGACCCCAAACACAGTAAGTTAAGCAAAATGAGAAGACAGAGAAACACACAGCAGCTGACAGAGCAAGGTAAAAACCCACCAGACCAAACAAATGAAGAGGAAATAGGCTGCCTACCTGAAAAAGAATTCAGAGTTATGATAGTAAAGGTGATCCAAAATCTTGGAAATAGAATGGAGAAAATACAAGAAATGTTTAACAAGGACCTAGAAGAACTAAAGAGCAAACAAGCAATGATGAACAACACAATAAATGAAATTTAAAATTCTCTAGAAGGAATCAATAGCAGAAAAACTGAGGCAGAAGAATGGATAAGTGACCTGGAAGATAAAATAGTGGAAACAACTACCGCAGAGCATAATAAAAAAAAAAGAATGAAAAGAACTGAGGAAAGTCTCAGAGACCTCTGGGACAACATTAAACGCACCAACATTCAAATTATAGGGGTCCCAGAAGAAAAAGAGAGAAAAAAAGGGACTGAGAAAATATCTGAAGAGCTTATAGTTGTAAACTTCCCTAATATGGGAAAGTAAATAGTTAATCTGTCCAGGAAGTGCAGAAAGTTCCATACGGGAAAAATCCAAGGAGAAACACGCCAAGACACATATTAATCAAGCTATCAAAAAATAAACACAAAGAAAAAATATTAAAAGGAGCAAGGGAAAAACAAAAAATAACATAAAAGGGAATCCCTATAAGGTTAACAGCTGATCTTTCAGTAGAAACTCTGCAAGTCAGAATGGAGTGGCAGACATGTTTAAAGTGATGAAAGGGAAAAACCTGCAACCAAGATTACTCTATCCAGCAGGATCTCATTCAGATTTGATGGAGAAATTAAAACCTTTACAGTCAAGCAAAAGCTGAGAGAGTTCAGCACCACCAAATCAGCTTTACAACAAATGCTAAAGGAATTTCTCTAGGCAGGAAACACAAGAGAAGGAAAAGAACTACAATAACAAACCCAAAACAATTAAGAAAATGTTAACAGGAACATACATATTGATAATTACCTTAAATGTAAATGGATTAAATGCTCCAACCAAAAGACACAGACTGGCTGAATGGATACAAAAACAAGACCCTATATATGCTGTCTACAAGAGACTCACTTCAGACCTAGGGACACATACAGACTGAATGTGACAGGATGGAAAAATATATTCCATGCAAATAGAAATCAAAAGAAAGCTGGAGTAGCAATTCTCATATCAGACAAAATAGACTTTAAAACAAAGACTATTACAAGAGACAAAGAAGCACAATAATGATCAAGGGATCAATCCAGGAAGAAGATATAACAACTGTAAATATTTATGCACCCAACATAGTACATAAGGCAAATGCTAACAGCCATAAAAGGGGAAATTGACAGTAACACAATCATACTAGGGGACTTTAACACCCCACTTTCACCAATGGACAGATCATCCAAAATGAAAATAAATAATGAAACACAACTTTAAATGATACATTAAACAAGATGGACTTAATTGATAATTATAGGACATTCTATCTGAAAACAATAGAACACACTTTCCTCTCCAGTGCTCATGGAACATTCTCCAGGATAGATCATATCTTGGGTCACAAATCAAGCCTAGGTAAATTTAAGAAAACTGAAATCTTATCAAGTATCTTTTCTGACCACAATGCTAGGAGACTACATATCAATTGCAGGAAAAATTCTGTAAAAAATACAAATACATGGAGGCTAAACGATACACTACTTAATAATGAAGTGATCACTGAAGAAATCAAAGAGGAAATCAAAAAATACCTAGAAACAAATGACAATGATAACACAATGACCCAAAACCCATGGGATGCAGCAAAACAGTTCTAAGAGGGAAGTTTATAGCAATACAATCCTACCTCAGGAAACAACAAACATCTCAAATAAACAAGATAACCTTACTCCTAAAGCAATTAGAAAAAGAAGAACAAAAAATCCCCAAAGTTAGCAGAAGGAAAGAAATCATAATGATCAGATCAGAAATAAATGTAAAAGAAATGAAGGAAACAATAGCAAAGATCAATAAATTTAAAGCTGGTTCTTTGAGAAGATAAACAAAATTGGTGAAAACATTAGCCAGACTCATCAAGAAACAAAAGGGAGAAGACTCAAAACAAAAGAAGTAGAAATGAAAAAGGAGAAGTAACAACTGACATTGAAGAAATACAAAGGATCATGAGATATTACTACAAGCAACTATAGGCCAATAAAACGGATAACCAGGAAGAAATGGACAAATTCTTACAAAAAGCAATCTGAGACTGAACGAGGAAGAAATAGAAAATATACACAGACCAATCACAAACACTGAGATTGAGACTGTGATTAAAAATCTTCCAACAAACAAAAGCCCAGGACCAGATGGGTTCACAGGCGAATTCTATCAAACATTTAGAGAAGAACTAAAACCTATCCTTCTCACACTCTTCCAAAATATAGCTGAGGGCAGAACACTCCCAAACTCATTCTACCAGGCCACAATTACCCAGACACCAAAACAGAAAAGATGCCCAAAAAAAGAAAACTACAGTCCAATATCACTAATGAACATATATGCAAAAATCCTCAACAAAATACTAGTACACAGAATCCAACAGCACATTAAAAGGATCATAAAACATGATCAAGCGGGGTTATCCCAGGAATGCAAGGAATCTTCAATATACGCAAATCAATCAATGTGACACACCATTTTGACAAATTGAAGGAGAAAAACCACATGATCATCTCAATAGATGCAGAAAAAGCTTTCAACAAAATTCAACACCCGTTTATGATAAAAACCCTCCAGAAAGTAGGCATAGAGGGAACTTACCTCAACATAATAGAGGCCATATATGACAAAACCACAGCCAACATTGTTCTCAATGGTGAAAAACTGAAACCATTTCCTCTAAGATCAGTAACAAGACAAGGTTGTCCACTCTCACCACTATTATTCAACATAGTTTTGGAAGTTTTAGCCACAGCAATCAGAAAAGAAAAAGAAATAAAAGGAATCTATTTGGAAAAGAAGAAGTAAAGCTGTCACTGTTTGCAGGTGATATGATACTATACATAGAGAATCCTAAAGATGCTACCGGAAAACTAGAGCTAATCAACGATTTTGGTAAAGTAGCAGGACAGAAAATTAATGCACAGAAACCTCTTGCATTCCTATACACTTATGATGAAAAATCAGAAAGAGAAATTAAGGAAACACTCACATTTACCATTGCAATGAAAAGAATAAAATATTTAGGAATAAACCTACCTAAGGAGAAAAAAGACCTGTATGCAGAAAACTGAAAGACACTGATGAAAGAAATTAAAGATGATACAAACAGATGGAAGGACATACCATATTCTTGGATAGGAAGAATGAACATTATGAAAATGACTCTACTACCCAAAGCAATCTACAGATTCAATGCAATCCCTATCAAATTACCACTGGCATTTTTCACAGAACTAGAACAAAACATTTTTCAATTTGTATGGAAACACAAAAGACCCCAAATAGCCTAAGCAATCTTGAGAACGAAAAACGGAGCTGGAGGAATCAGGCTCCCTGACTTCAGACTATACTACAGAGCTACAGTAATCAGAACAGTTTGGTACTGGCACAAAAACAGAAAGATAGATCAATGGAACAGGATAGAAAGCCCAGTGATAAACCCACACACATATGGTCACCTTATCTTTGAAAAAGGAGGCAAGAATATACAGTGGAGAAAAGATAGCCTCTTCAATACATGGTGCTGGGAAAACTGGACAGCTACATGGAAAAGAATGAAATTAGAACACTCCCTAACACCATACACAAAAATAAACTCAAAATGGATTAAAGACCTAAATGTAAAGCCAGACACTATAAAACTCTTAGAGGAAAACACAGACAGAACACTCTATGACATAAATCACAGCAAGATCCTTTTTGACCCACTTCCTAGAGAAATGGAAATAAAAACAAAAATAAACAAATGGGACCTAATGAAGCTTAAAAGCTTTTGCACAGCAAAGGAAACCATAAACAAGATGAAAAGACAACCCTCAGAATGCGGGAAAATATTTGCAAATGAAGCAACTGACAAAGGATTAATCTCCAAAATTTACAAGCAGCTCATGCAGCTCAATATCAAAAAAAGCAAAAAACCCAATCCAAAAATGGGTAGAAGACTTAAATAGACATTTCTCCAAAGAAGATATACAGATTGCCAACAAACACATGAAAGGATGCTCTACACCACTATCCATTAGAGAAATGCAAATCAAAACTACAATGAGAGGGCTTCCCTGATGGCGCAGTGGTTGAGAGTCCGCCTGCCGATGCAGGGGACACGGGTTCGTGCCCTGGTCCGGGAAGATCCCATGTGCCCCGGAGTGGCTGGGCCTGTGAGCCATGGCCGCTGAGCCTGCGCGTCCGGAGCCTCTGCTCCGCAGCAGGAAAGGCCACAACGGTGAGAGGCCCGCGTACTGCAAACAAACAAACAAACAACAAAAAACAACTACAATGAAGTATCACCTCACACCAGTCAGAATGGCCATCATCAAAAAATCTACAAACAAGAAATGCTGGAGACGGTGTGTAGAAAAGGGAATCTCTTGCACTGTTGGTGGGAATGTAAATTGATACAGCCACTATGGAGAACAGCATGGAGGTTCCTTGAAAAACTAAAAATAGAACTACCATACGACCCAGCGATTCCACTACTGGGCATATACCCTGAGAAAACCATAATTCAAAAAGAGTCATAAAAAAACATAAAAATAAAAAAGAGTCATGTACCACAATGTTCATTGCAGCTCTATTTACAATAGCCAGGACATGGAAGCAACCTAAGTGTCCACTGACAGATGAATGGATAAAGAAAATGTGGCACTAATATACAATGGAATATTACTCAGCCATGAAAAGAAACGAATTTGAGTTATTTGTAGTGAGGTGGATGGACCTAGAGTCTGTTATACAGAATGAAGTAAGTCAGAAAGAGAAAAACAAATACCGTATGATAACACATATATATGGAATCTAAAAAAAAAAAGTTTCTGAAGAACCTATGGGCAGGATAGGAATAAAGATACAGACGTAGAGAATGGACTTGAGGACATGGGGAGGTGGAAGGGTAAATTGGGACAAAGTGACAGAGTGGCATTGACATATATACACTACCATATGTAAAACAGATAACTAGTGGGAAGCAGCCACATAGCACAGGGAGATCAGCTTGGTGTTTTGTGATCCGCTAGAGGGGTGGGATAGGGAGGGTGGGAGGGAGAGGCAAAAGGGAGGAGGTACGGGGATATATGTATATGTATAGCTGATTCACTTTGTTATAAAGCAGAAACTAACACACCACTGTAAAGCAGTTACACTCCAATAAATATGTTTAAAAAAGCAAGTGTTGGCAAGGATGTGGAGAAATCCCAAGCCTAATATATTGCTGGTTTGGTTGTGAAATTGTATAGCCACTTTGGTAAAGAGTCTGACAGTTTCTTCAAATGTTAAGCATAGAGTTACTCTGTGACTTAGTGATTTTACACTTAGGCATATGCCCAAGAGAAATGAAAACATACATCCATACAAAAACTTGTACATGAATGTTTATAGCAGCATTACCCATATAACTAATGTGGAAACATAAACTGATTAATGAATAAATAAAATGTGATATACCCATACAGAGGAATATCATTCTACAATTAAAAGGAATTAAATACTGATACACGCAACAACGTGGGTAGACCTTGAACACATTATGCTGAGTGAAAGAAACTAGACACACAATGCCACCTACCATATTATTACATTTATATGAAATTTCCAGAATAGGCAAATCTATAGATACAGAAAGTAGATTAGTGTTTGCCAGATGCTAGGCAGTAGTAGGGGTGGGTCATGGAGAATGACTGCTTATGGATATGGGTATTTTTTTTGGGGGGGTGATGAAAATATTCTAAAATGAGGCAGTAGTTATGATTGCACAGCTCTGATGCTACACTAAAAAAAAAATGAGTTTGTACTTTAAATGGGGGAATTTTATGGTATATTAATTATATCTTAACAGAGATGTTATGGTATGTGAATTATATCTTAATAAAGCCGTTAAAAATTCATTCCTAGAGAATGAAATAAAATCAGGCATAGCCGTATTCACATTGGTCCTGATTTTTTTCTAGATAAAGAGGCAGCATGATTTTGCATACAGCTGTTCCAAAACTCCTCTAATATCTGTTTGCTGTTTATCATTTCCATGAAAGAGGAAAATCTTAAAATACTGAGTGTTATGAAATTTGAAACAAGAGAAATCAGCTTAAAAGCTCCTCTGATCATGATGTTCAAATTAGAGACAATATTACAAAAATCATAGAATTTTAAACCTTAAATTTATTCTAAAGAGGATTTTCTCATAAAATGCTATGCCCCTGAAGATATCTTAATTAGTTACACACACACAAAGACACACACTTCTAAATGCATTTTGACTATGCAAGCACCAGGGTAACCCCAGTCACCGTTCTGACTCCTAACAGGTATAGAAGTTGGCTTTTTCTATGTTTGTGAAAATTCACCTTGGTTGTCAAATCACTATCAATTGCTGATTTTATCTGCCTGAAACTTGAAATTATTTGAGTTTGCAAACTGAGTCTGCTCTAATTCCTTTATTAGTCAGATAAAGAAGATTAGCCAGTGTGTTTAAGAGACTAACCTAAGATGATATAGCTAAAATCAAAATTCCAGTCTATGGATTTCATTTTCCTTTGTCTTTGCCCTAAATTTTGTCATCAAAATTTGTAATTTTTTTTTTTTTTTTTTTTTTTGCGGTACGTGGGCCTCTCACTGTTGTGGCCTCTGCCATTGAGGAGCACAGGCTCTGGACGCGCATGCTCAGCGGCCATGGCTCACGGGCTCAGCTGCTCCGCGGCATGTGGGATCTTCCCGGACCAGGGCACGAACCTGTGTCCCCTGCATCGGCAGGCGGACTCTCAACCACTGCGCCACCAGGGAAGCCCCAAAATTTGTAATTTAAGAGCTATAATGTGGTGCTAATAATACTCTGTTTTGGAGTTTGCTGCCTCTTACAATTTTTTGGAATAGTGGTTCAACAGTGATGGTGATCCCCACATCAGCGCCACATTTTCATTGATGCCTGATGTTGTTGAAGCAACAGCTGTCATCTTGCCACTCAGGAAAAACAGCCATCACATCCACACAATTCTCTCACCAGAAAACGCTTTTCCTAAGAGGTGTGTGAATCTTATTTCCCGCCTCCCATATTCTTTCATGTATTCTATCGTATTCTTAGGAATGTTTTTTTTAAAAAAAAACCTCTCTGAAATAAAAATCTACTACTGTGTTTCAACCTGTCACATTATTTAGCACATTCTATACTGAATAAGTGGACTGAACAACCACGCTAACAGTTTATTATATGACTGTAGAGATTAAAGGCTGTACACTATGAAAAATGTCTCCCATCATTAAGGGACAATGAGATACCCAGGTCTGTTAAGCTGTGTTGGATCCCCACAGTTCCTTAATTAAACAACCAGTCTCCATGTGGACAAGCTGTCCTTCTGCTGCCATGAGTTTTGTCTCCCTCCTTGACACATGTGTCCTACAACAAATGCTCACTGAAATAGCAAGACTGACTTCACTCCTTATAATTTAAAGAACCCACCTGACTCAGGGTTAAATGTATAGAATACCATATAACTTATCAATGGGGCCTGAGTTATATACTGAATTTGGAGTTTAAATATAAAGATAATTTGAGTACAAAATTGAATAGAAGTTGATCTAAATAAAAAATTAATGAACTAGTTTTGGTTCACAATTTTTCTTACTGGAAAGAAGACAAATGATAATTTATCAAATATTTACATGCCAAGTGACTTACAAATTATGTTCTATTTAATCTTCACATGAAATGTATGAGCTAAGTATTATTCAGTCTGCACTACAAATGAAGAAGTAGATGCTCAAGAGGTTTTAATAATTGCTTGAGATCATATAACTAGTGAGATATATAATTACTTTATAAAGTAAGTTTGACCAATTTTGTCATTTTTAATACCAAAATATACATCTAGATTTCCTCAAACTTAGAGAAATATACAGAAGTTTTGGAATTGAGGCCATTTCACAGTAACTTATTGACATTAGAAGAAATTATTTAAATCATTTGAGAGTTTAAAAGATTGTTAAAGGAAAAGGAAATTGGAAAAGTGTATTGTTGTTGTTTTTTCTGAAATAAAGTGGCTTTCCTGTCCTCAGAGCTAGGGTTCAAAAGTAAGTGAACTGTCTGTTTGTTTGCTTCTCAGAGAAGGATGAAAGCCTTCCAAAATTCAAGGCAAAAGATTAGAAAACCTGATATTATAAGATATCTTGATTCCGTAGCTTTGCTCCTGTCATCTTCATGCAATTCATATTTTGACCCCACTACTTTCACATTTATCAAAAGAATACAAAACTTTAATCAAAATTGTATCAAAATTTACATTTTATTTCATTTAAAATATTCAATTAATATTGTCTTCCTTAAATGTATTTCCACTGTAGATAAAATCTAATTTCTGCATTTAAAAAACTGCATTAAAAGTAATTTCACTGGTTCCAATTCCTTAGTGAAGTACTATTATAGAAAAAAATTTAATTTCCTGACCAAAGTTTACTAAGTCTATCTTATGTCAATGTGCATTTTGTTTTGTCTGTAGTTGTTAACTAAGTGAAATTATTTAAGATTAGCTTGGTGCTTTGTGTCCACCTAGAGGGGTGGGATAGGGAGGGTGGGAGGGAGACGCAAGAGGGAGGAGATATGGGGATATATGTATACGTATAGCTGATTCACTTTGTTATACAGCAGAAACTAACATACCATTGTAAAGCAATTATACTCCAATAAAGATGTTTAAAAAATGAAAAATAAATTTAATTTAATTTTAAAAGATTTTAAACATTGTCAAAATTTTTAATTATTGGGCTTCCCTGGTGGCACAGTGGTTGAGAGTCCGCCTGCCGATGCAGGGGACACGGGTTCGTGCCCTGGTCCGGGAAGATCCCACGTGCCCCGGAGCGGCTGGGCCTGTGAGCCATGGCCGCTGAGCCTGCGCGTCCGGAGCCTGTGCTCCGCAGCAGGAGAGGCCACAACAGTGAGAGGCCCGTGTACCAGAAAAAAAAATTTTTTTTAATTATTTATCAACATTTTACCAAATTAAAATCTTACCATGTAAATCTTACCTGTCATCAATATTATTTTGTGCTGATTATTTCTATCAAGTGTAATTTTTTGTATTATATTATTGCTGTTTTTAAGGTTTTGTGAGCTAAATGATTCTTCAATCATATTTTTACTTATAACTAATTTAACACTGTCAGTATGGGTTTGTGGATTACTTTAATCATAATATTTACAACGAAATAGATAAAAGTTTTAGATGTAATTATCATCACGTTTCATGATAGGCATTTCAGACTTTTTAAAAAGAGTTATCATTTGGCTTAATAAAATAAAAAAAATTTTCTCCTGAATTCATTTCAAGAAATGCCATACTTTGGGCATTTTCTATTGAATAGGTCAGTAATCCTGTTCTATTCAATCTGTTCTTAAAGCTATCCATTTTGTTCTTAATTTTAGATATCACATTTTTCAATTTTAAGTTATGGGTTTTACTTCTATAGAATGTCTAAATTCTTTGATAAAATCATCCATTCAATCATTTTTGTGTCTTTTTCTCTATTTTTTTAGCATATTAATCATGATTACTTAGAGGTCCTGTCTGCTAAGGTTACTTTTTGGATCATCCATTGAACTTTTCTACTATCTGTTCTTTTTTTCTTGTGGGTTTAGCCACACCATGTTACCTTGTTGCATGTCTTGTAACTTTTAATCGCATGTCACAGATTTTGGATAAAAGAACCTTTGAGGATCTAGATGGTACCTTTTATTACATATCCATTTCTTCTATTAGACAGAAACCATAAGTGGCTGGTTGCTTCCATCCAATTAGTAAATTTCAGTTTGGGTAAGATTTCATTTACCTCTCCCTCATCCTTCTTTCTAAGGTTGGGTCCTCAGTAGCTTTCAATTGACAGATTGTTAGATCCTCCAAACAACATAGCCCTAAAGTAGATATTCTAGAATTTAAAAGTACATTATTTAAAATAAAACACAAAAGATGGGTTTAAGAGAGACTCATTTTTGCCCTTTAAAGATTTGTAGCTTAGTCTATCAGCCAACAGCTTCAAAATTTGAAAACTGGACTTCAGTTTTAGATTGGTGATGTAAGGAGTTAGAAAGAGGATTGCCCCCATCCTTAAAACAAGAAAAAAGCTATAACTAACTAATTTTCATGAGACTATAAGAGAACTGAGGACACAGCTGATCGATGAGAATCTGTAGGGAGAACAGCACCAGAACATTTGCTTACCTGAGACAGAAGTTGCCAAATAACATATAAATAGGTAGAAATGTTAAACAAGACATTTTAAACAAATTGTTGAAGCATGGGCTATATTGAGAGTGTGAAGCCTCTGATATGAGGGCGGGATTTTGCCATCTTGCAGTC
Source organism: Stenella coeruleoalba (assembly GCF_951394435.1). Lineage (NCBI taxonomy): Eukaryota > Metazoa > Chordata > Mammalia > Artiodactyla > Delphinidae > Stenella > Stenella coeruleoalba. The sequence continues at coordinate 26,552,324 of NC_137153.1, read as the reverse complement.
TTTTCCCTCTAGAAACCCCACCAGACAACCACAGGGAAGATGGGGAGAATGCTGAGAAAGGTACTGGCTGGTGAGGGAACAGCAGCCACTGCCAAAACCCCACCCAGACCCCTCCCTCCTTATTTATCCTAAAGAACAAAGATCTTAATTTAAAGGAGGAAGATCAGTTAAATGTGCAGTTTGGGGAGCTGGGGAAGAACAATGGAGGCCACCACTGAAAATCTACCCAGATCCATCTCCCCTATCTTTCCAAATGAATAAAAGCCTCAATCTTCAGAGGGAAGAGTGGCCAAACCATAGGGGAGGGGGCTGATGGAAATCCACGGAACCTGGAGGAGGGGCAAGAACACGAATGAGGTCCATCTCCAAAGACCCAGATTCAGAGTGACTGCTTAAAACTGAGGTTTAATTAAATAATCAGAGGATTCAACGATCATCCAACCTCCATCCCAAGCACCACCCTAACCAGCCTGGAATAAAAATATCAACGGACCACAACAGAGAACTCAACATCACTGGTTTTCAGGAAATGCAAATTAAAATCAGAATGAGATACCACAGTTAGAATTAGTAAAATTAAAACAATAAAATGATGACACTAAATACTGGTGAGTATGCAGAACAGGAATTCTCCTTCACTGCTGATGTGAATCCAAAATGGCAGAGCCACTTTGGAAGACAGCTTCTTGTAAAGTTAAACATATGCTTATGTTACAACCCAGTAATCTCACGCCTGTGCTTTACTCAAGTTAATTGAAAAATTATATTCACACAAAAATGGCCTGTACATGACTGCTTATAGTTGCCAAAAATTGGAAACAATCAAGATATCCTTGAACAGATGAGAAACTAAAAAAACTGTGGTCCACCTGTACAATGGAATACTGCTCAGAAATAAGAAACAATGAGTTGCTGATTCACATAATAACATGAATGAATCTGAAAGGCATTTTGCTAAGTGTAAGAATCTCTCCCAACTTCTCTGTCCCTTGGAAGATGCCTTCTGACAAAAGCACAAAATATGTCCAAGTGAAACACAGCTGTGTTCCTCAGTGTCAATTCACTGCTCTCTAGAACTTTCTTCCCAGTCTGTTTTATTTTCTGGGTCTGTTCACCTTCACCAGGATGGAGGGCACAGGGAAATGTTTTTTTTCCTAAAGATTGTGAAACTAGTAGAGATTTTACTCTGCCTTTTATAAGTTTATTTATTTATTTATTTATTTATTTTTGCAGTATGCGGGCCTCTGACTGTTGTGGCCTCTCCCGTTGCGGAGCACAGGCTCCGGACGCATAGGCTCAGTGGCCATGGCTCACGGGTCCAGCCGCTCCGCGGCGTGTGGGATCTTCCCGGACCGGGGCACGAACCCGTGTCCCCTGCATCGGCAGGTGGACTCTCAACTACTGCGCCGCCAGGGAAGCCCTATCAAGAGTTTTAATTCATCATGGATAATCTGTCGGCAGAAGAAATTCAGCTGAGGGCTAACCAGGTTACTGATGAGTCTCTGGAAAGTACAAGGAGAATCCTGGGTTTAGACATTGAGTCTCAGGATGCACGAATCAAGACTATCACTATGCTGGATGAACAAGGGGAACAACTAAAACACATAGAAGAAGGCATGGACCAAATAAACAAAGACATGAGAGAATCAGAGAAGACGTTAACAGAACTAAACTAGTGCTGTGGCCTCTGTATATGCCCATGTAATAGTATTAACAAAGGATGCCAGGGAAGACGAAATGGGAGAGAACCTGAATCAAGTGGGCAGTATCCTAGGAAATCTAAAAAACATGGCCCTGGACATGGGCAATGAGATTGAGGCTCAAAATCGACAAATAGAACGGATCACAGAAAAGGCTGACACCAACAAAGGTCGTATTGACAATGCCAATGCCAGAGCAAAGAAACTCATTGACAGCTAAAGCTACTGCTGTACTTCTTTATCATGTATTCACTTCCCTAGCTCCTCCTTCAAAGTCATTACCTTTCCAGAGTTTGAAATTTTGTTTCCACACTCTTCTAATCGGGAGATGATGTGGAAGAAGATCTAGGAGTAACAGCCCCCCTATTCTTTTATTTTCTCTTTTTCCCTTGAGGGTAGACTGCTGCTTAGTTTGCCCTCTAGTATTTTCTTTCTCAGTCCATACTCTTAGGTTGGTATGCATACATCATATATGGTGTTGTTTTTCATTCTCTCCATTTACTTAGCAGGTTCTTCTGCTTTCAAAATTTGGAAGCATTGCCAAACACAGTCATGTAAAAGGAAGCTGGGGGCATTGGGGCAGGCACAAGGAGGAGAGGCAAGAGATAAGAGGTTGTTACCTCAGTAAAATCTGCAGACCCTAAAGCCCAAAGTTGCATAACCACAGTGAAGATCTAGTTGGGTTTAATTTCTATTTAAGTTGCAGTTATTGCCAATTTAGGCCAATGCTTGGTTTTGGAGTCTGTATACACAATATTTTTGTTATACATCACAACTTTGCAACCTCTGCTTCAAAAAAGAATTGAATGAGTTTTCTTAAAGTGAGCTTAATTTCTGAACTCTTGGTGATTCATTTATGTACATAAATTCTATGATCCCATTTCATTTTGCACCATATAGGAACACATGGTATGAATGAATGGCTTTTTATTTTCATATTATTAGTACTATCATTTGGACTTCCCTGGTGGCACAGTGGTTAAGAATCCACCTGCCAAAGCAGGGGACACGGGTTCAAGCCCTGGTCTGGGAAGATCCCACATGCCATGGAGCAACTAAGCCCGTGAGCCACAACTACTGAGCCTGTACTCTAGAGCCCGCGAGCCACAGCTACTGAGCCCACGCACCACAACTACTGAAACCCACGTGCCTAGAGCCCGTGCTCTGCAACAGGAGAAGCCACCGCAATGAGAAGCCTGCGCACCGCAATGAAGAGTAGCCCCCGCTCACCACAACTAGAGAAAACCCGCATGTAGCAATGAAGACCCAACACAGCCAAAATAAATTAATTTTAAAAAATAGTATCATGGTCCCATTACAGGCCTATTAACCTCATAAATGTGTCATTAGTCTTTGAAGAAAAAATATGTAAATATGTATATATGAGAATTTCTTTCTACAGCAGGGCTTAAAATTTTTTTGAAAAGTTTGACAAAGTATATCACATGAATTCAGATTTACCTCAATGCCAAGAATTATGTTTAGATAGGAAAACAGAAACTTGTTTTGATCTCAGGTAGAAAATGGTTAGATTACTTTGAGTTTTATGTAGCTTTAAACTTTTTTTAAAACTAGAATTTATTCTGTTTAAAAATGATTTAGAAAATTATGTCTTTGGTTTACTTATTGATGACTGCGCTATCATTCTCTTAGCCTTTTGTATTCAACTTCCAGAATCACATTTGTTTAGACCTTGAACAGTGTTATAAGAATTTGATTGGTATTTGTCACCTTTATTTTAAAACTAGCTTCTGCACACTTCAAAGCTATTGATGTCGATTGGTTTGACCAATAACCACTGTTTGATCCTTATGATTAAATTTTGTAACTTAGGAAACTGTTTTTTCAAATAAGCGATGTGCTTCTGTGACTACTTTTTGGGTGGTGGAAAGCAATAATTTTCTCAACTCTTATTTGACAAACTGAATAAAGCAAAGATCCATAAATAAAAAAAAAAAAAGAAAGAAAGAAATATGGATAGAAGGGAAGAGGGAATCAATAATAAATTAGCCAGGTAAATATGTCTTAAACAATAGGTTTTAAGTAGACCTAGTATCATTAAGATATTAGTTATTCATAAATTAATGTATACATTTAATGTGATCCTAATTAAAATAACAACAGTTTTTGTTTTCATTTTTGTTTTGGTGAGTGGTGAGGTGCTTTAGACAAGCCAATTTGAAAGTTCACATGAAAAATAAACAAAAAAATTTAGTAAAACTCTGAGTAAAGGAGCAATAAAGTGTAACGGCTCCTACCTGATAGTAAACATTCACATCCCTCTCATGTGCCCAGTACATTCACCCCATTCTAATATCCCCCAAAACCTTAACCCATTCCAGCATCAACTCTAAGCTCAAACTCTCACCTAAATATCATCAACATAAAAGGTCCCAAATCTCATCATCTAAATCAGGCATGGGTGAGACTCTGGGTAGTATGGTCCATGCCTGGAAAAACTGTCTCCCCATCTGTGGACCTATGAAACTAGAAAACAACCTTTTGTAATATGGAAGAATCTTTTGTATTCTGTTACAAGTTAATCACTATAAGCTTAAATTATACATAATGGCCCATCTCTGGGAACCCTGCTTTCCAGGTAATGAGCATTAAGCTAAAATACCTTTGTTTAGCTCACAGGAAACATCCTGATCAGGCCCACCTGTGAATGACTGCAGGGAGGAAAATATAAACACATCCCCTCCAGAGGCTGATGGAAACTAGGAAGTGTTTGACTTTACTCTCTCCCCTTTTAGTATAAAAGGAGCCTGAATTCTAACTCAGGCAAGATGGTTCTTTGGGGCACAAGCCCACCATCTTCTCGGTCTGCTGGCTTTCCAAATAAAGTCATATTCCTTGCCCCTACAACCCGTCTCTTGATTATTGGCCTGTCGTGCAGCGAGCAGTATGATCTTAGACTTGGTAACACTTTCTCCTCCAGGATAGAGTGGTGGTACAGGTACAGAATAGACATTCTCGTTTTCATCTAGGAATGGAAAGGGGTCACCAAGCAACTCTAAGCCCAGCAGGACAAATCCCATTAGGTTTCAATGAAGATTCTCTGTGGCTTGATGCCCTGTCCTTTGGGCCCATGGTGGTGGCCTTGTTGGCCCCTGGCCCTAAGCCTGTGTCTCTGGGCTCTACTTCCATGCCCACACTCTGTCTTTGGAACTGTTCATCCTTTTTCCTGAAGGGCAGCCCATGTTTGTAACCAAGTAGTTCTGTCAGTCCCATGTCCTGTTTGTAAAATCTCAGGAGTTTAATAGCCTCCCTTCATTACTTCCTGTCTCTGTTCCCTTCAGTCTAAGCTGGTAGTGTTTCTGCTGATGTAACATTCTCAAAAACCCCATTGGTCTTTGGTGCATGTCAAGGGGGTCTACTCCATTAGGCAAAAGAGTTCTTCACTGAATCTTCCCGTATAACCCCATCTCTATTCCAGGATTCTGCTGAGATGGTTGAGTGGACCCAGGAGTCACCTACATAATCTCTTCTGCAACACATTTTCCAGCCACACCTTGGCCCTCTCTCCCCAGCACACTTCCCCCCAAAAATGAATTTCCTCGTTTCTTCATACTTTGTAATCTGGATTGGCTTGAAACACTCCAAATAATCAAGGGCTGGTTCCTTTTTGCCTAGTAGTTCCTTGTTCAGTTTCTCTCTTTCCTCAGGCATTTTACTATCAGCAGGAAGGAGCTTTGCTTGGAAATCTCTTCAGCTCCATATCCAAGTTTATTGCGTGTAAGTTCTATTTTCCACCCAGAATGAAAGAACACAATTCAGCCAAGTTTTCTGCCACTTTATAACAAAAAATACCTTTTCTCCAATTTCCAATACAATGTTCCTCATTTCCTTTTAAAGTCTCACCAGAGAGATTTATATTTATATATTTATGTCAAGATTCTGTTCATGAACAATGGGATGTTCATGATGAGACACTTTCCTTACAATGCTTTTGACTTCTCTCTGAGCTCTCATCAAAATCACCTTTGACAACATATTTCTACTTTCTCATCAAGATGATCGAGGCTTTTCCAATCACCAACCTCTAAATTCTCCTAGTCTTTACTCATTACCCAAATTCAAAGCCACTTCCACATTTTTAGGTATCTGTTACTATGGCACCTTAGTTCCCAGATCTGTATTAGTTTCCTAGGGGCTGCCAAAACAAATTTTCACAAACTTCGTGGCTTAAAACAACAGAATTGTTTTCTCCCTACAGTTCTGGAAGGCCAGAAGTCAAAAAATCAAGGTTTGGGCAAGGTTAGTTCCTTCTGGAGGCTCTGAGGGACTATCTGTTCCATACCTTTCCCCTAGTTTCTGGTGGTTGCTGGCAATCCTTGGCATTTACTGGATTGATCACTCAAATCTCTGCCTCCGTCTCCAATGGTGTTCTCCTTTGCGTCTCTGTGTGTGTTCTTTTCTGTTTCTTATAAGGACAATCTCATTTGATTTAGAGACCACTCTCACCTAATAGGATCTCATCATAATCCTTACCTTAATTACATCTGCAAATACCCCATTGCCAAATACATCACATTCTGAGGTTCTGGGAGGACATGAATTTTGAGGGGACACTATTCAACCCATTATGGTTAGTTATACTTCAAGAAAATTATTTTTAAAAAGTTGCCAGAGCTTGCTTATATAAGATAGATAAGATAGTGTATTAGGGAATTTTTCTTCTACTGAAATGTTCTTCTCTAGCCTGTTTGGCCCATTTTAAAATCCTGTTAGCCACATGGTGATTTAAAGTGATCCTCCTTTTCTGTCAAGTAAATTAGAATTTGTCTCATTATGCCCCCAGTGTTGAATTTTCCTTTTGATCTGATTGACTTCTGAAGTGATAAGTTCACAATTTGTTTTGGTACTTTGAGCATATAGTTGCCGTTTTACACATCAGAGCTTAAGGTCCCCTGAGGGGTTTCTGTGATTTTCCCAGGAATCTCAACAGTAAGTTTCATTCATATTTTCACACCATATTTACTATTACTTTTCAGACTCCGGTTTATTCTATCCATTTGTTGCATTTTCGTTGATGTGTATGCTCTATTTCTCCCTCTCTTGTTCTCTCTGTGGAGTACAGAATGGCTGTGTGTTGCTTTTCTCTGTTACGCGGTGCTGGTGTGACTGGACCCCTCACTAAAGAAGACTCCCTACCCTTCCTGCTGGTTTCTCCTCAAATTTATCAGTTATAAAAATATTCACCTCATAGCAGACCTTATTATGAGGTCTAACATAACACTTGTGCATCAATAAAGCCTTTTTTTTTTTTTTTGCGGTACGCAGGCCTCTCACTGTTGTGGACTCTCCCGTTGCAGAGCACAGGCTCCGGATGTGCAGGCTCAGCGGCCATGGCTCACGGGCCCAGCCGCTCCACGGCACGTGGGATCTTCCCGGACCGGGGCACGAACCCGTGTCCCCTGCATCGGCAGGCGGACTCTCAACCACTGCGCCACCAGGGAAGCCCAATAAAGCCATTTTTAAAACACTTGTAATTTCCCAACATTTCATGAAGTAAGCAGCTCCATGTTTTTTTAAATGTTTCCAATATCATGATTTCATCTTTTTGTTATGCTACCTGACCGTGACCGATGTTAATGTTGTGGAGGTTGCTTTCTGATACAAACTAAGTTATAAGAACTTATTTATGGTCAGGAGTATATAGGCAACTTGTGGGCCAAATTCTTTTGTCTCTCAACATTTTATCCAGCCAAGTACATACACATATCAAAATGCAGCCACGAGCATCATATAACACTCTGACCTGCTTCCAAATTCAGAGTTCTGTCCTTTTATCTCATAACATGGCTGTTACCATCTTGTCCAGAGCCAAGTGTTCCTTGATAATATGCATTCCTTATCAATGCAGCCTCTGCATGGAAATCCCTGAAGAAGAAGGCTGGTGTAAACCTTCCTATGTCCATGAAAGTGGTATCAACAGTGTTTGATACATGAACAAAGTATGTGTGCACTTCTGATGGAAGTTGGGAGAAAATGTGAAAGAGTGTAATTGATGGAGTACCAAATGAAATAAAATATAACAGTTCAATGGAATGACTAGCAGGATCTTGATCTACAAGATGTATAGATCAGGGATATATACATGTATATGAGAATTAGAGCAAAAATGAGTGGGGATTTTTTGTTTTGTTCTTGAGCTCATAGAGGAGTTGTTAAGAAGACTCTTGAAATCATATCATGGAGGTGCTACACCCACAAAGTGCTGTCCCTTTGGTTTTTTATGAGAGGGAAATATATATATATATAACCTTTATATATATATATATTTCCCTCTCATAAAAATAATATATATACTACATTAATATTATAGTAAATTATTATATATTATGAAATAGTAATATTACATTAAATTATACAATATTATCATATTAATTATTATATATTATGTATATTATATTAATAATATCTATATTTCCCATATATATCACCTTTATATATATAGATATAGATATACACATAACCTTTTTAATTGTTCTGGGGCTAGTATTTCTTGCAATTGAGTGCAGTTTCCAGTTTTTCACTCCCATTCTTGCTTCCCCTCAAAGAACAGTTCTTATGCTTACATAGAAGTTACTAAAAATCTCAACATAATTCCCTACTACTCTTCTTGATATAGATAAACAGATACAGATAAATATATAGATATAGATATAAATATATAGATAAAACCAATCAACATTACATTGTATAATTGTGTGGTGATGAAATGCAAATTTATTTTTATTTATATTCTCATATAAAACATCAATAAAATAAGTTCCATGTAAGTAAAAGTCAAAAAATGTATAAAAACTAAATAAATATTCATGCCAGTGAGGTCAGGTAAGGTTATGCTGTGGTATAAAAACTCCAAAAATCTTAGCTGTTAAACAACAACACTGATTTCTTAGTTATATATGTCAAATACATATCATATAGGTTGGCAAGGACAGGCAGGCAAGACTTGACTGAGGCCAAGAGATTTGATCTCCAGTGATTTTTTTAATGATATCTCTCATTGAGAAGGGTGGCGTTTGTCTAAAAATCCTTCTCTGAGAGCTTTGTCCTTCAATCTATGAATCTATGTAACATCTCAACGGTAAAGAAAAGTGTGTGCTTCTACGTGAAACTGGCTTGAATATTTAGATGAAAAGAACACAGTTTAAGTTTTAAACAAAGTGAATACTCTCTACCTACAAGGGGGAGAGCTCAATGGACATGTAACTACAATCTTGGTATTAGAAATACGTCTTCTCAAAATAACATTACAGAAATACAACTTGAATTTGCTAAAATAAACAAAAAGAGATTGTTTCTCTTTTCTCTGCTTCCCTATATGTGTGTACTTTATTCTTATCCTCCTGGGTGGGATGGCTTTTTTGTTCCTTCAATGAATGTGGGTACCTAAGATTATGTCTTTTGTTCACGAGATGAATCAGATGGGAGTGGGGAAGTGAAACATTTTAGTCTCATTTTAGATTCCTAGGGCAGAATCCTGATCATCCAACCCTAGGTCAGAAGCTCATCCCTGATGAATCAACCAGGGGTTCGTCAGCTAAGAATATGACACCTTCTGTAGAGATCATGTGGATGGAAGGCATTGCAGAGATGAACAGGGTAGAAAGTGTCTCCCAAAAAGAGAACACTGGACAGATAGAACAATAAGTGTCCAGAAAAAAAACAAATAACAAGACCCAGAAAAGAAGGTGAGTTACACATCACTGCAGAGTTAGCCAGAAGGACAATTTCATCTAATAGACATTGGGGGCTCAGGGGAAAGGAGTGGTCACAGGTCATTGTTACCAAATGATCCAAGGACTCAGGATCTCTTCTTCATCTCCCAAGGGAGCTTGAGACCTAAACTCAAGAGCACTCCTTGTGTCAGCAGGAAGTAGATACCACCTTTCCCATATCCACCCTCCTCTTCCTCCTTCCTTTCATTAGGAGTTCCTAAATTCACATTGTTCTGAATTTTGCCCATTGCCTCCACTGCATAGTATTTTCTTGTTGCTTTAATTTTCTAATTTTTGTACATGCAGTGTATTTTCTTGCCTCTTAAAACCATAGATGATTCCAGGGTTTATTTACTTAAAACAGAAAGGTAATTTTCAGGAACTTGGGAATTTTCTTGTCTGTACCCAACACTATCATGGTCTATTTTGAAATGTGAAAGAATGTGATGATTCCCAGCCTTAGTCTAAAAAGGAGCTAAGTAACTCTGCAATGAAACAAAATTCTAGATATTTAGCATTACTTTTATTAAAATTGTTTTTAAAAAATATTTGGTTTTTACCTGTGTTTTCTTACTGCTTTACCCCACTCTAGTAGAGGATTACCCCACCCCCAGTAATAAAAAGAAGCAAGCATACAACTTGGCAGAAACCCTCGAGAATATAGAAAAACAAAGTATTTGGATTATTGGTGGAGCTCTTCCCATTTTGTTTTCTATATTCACTATTTAAAATATGCTTCTTACACATAGAAGGGCAGCAAAATGCAATGGCTCTAACAACTTGCAAACATAAAATGTTAATTAAAATTTGTGGCTCTCAAAGTTTCTAATGGCCTATAAAATTCATTCTGCTATTAGAATTTCAGTTTCTGTTCTCTTTTCTTGATGGTATCTCTAATTATAGACTATAAGCTAAAATAATTTTATTTTTATATTTTACAAGAGCTATAAAAGAAAACTAGCAAATGTTTAAAAATATAAATGGCTTCCTAAGGTTCAGTTGATGCAAATACTATTAAATAATTTGGTTTCGCTATGAAGTGAAGACTTCTAACAGAAATGATTGTGCCTTCATGGATTAGAATTTAGGGAAAATAATTTCAAATACTGATAAGGTCTAATTAAATTATGGACATAATCCCATCTGTAGGTGATGATATTACATATTCTTCATTTTCTTTTTTATCTAAATGGCACAAGAATGTGGCAGGAAAAGGTGAGTTATCACTCCATTTTTTGAGTATGTATACAAGTTTGGTCTCTTAATCTTACATAGTAGTTAAGAAGTCGAAATGATGACAAAGAAGAGTCAGAAATCAAGACAATAGTGATACTAATAGCTGCCATTCATTAACTAGCCCCATACACCATGCATTTTTTACCACAACACTGAAAGTTACCAGTGTATTTTATTTTTTTACCAGCTTTATTGATGTATATATATCATATATATATACACATAAAATTATATATTATATGGTATAAGTATACATATATACATACCATAAAAGTCACCAAATTTAGGTGTACAATTCGATAGCTTCTAGTAAATTTGTAATGTTGTACAACTAAGACCACAACCCGACTTTAGAACATTTCTGCCCCCACATAAAGATCCCTCGTGTTCATCTGCAGGCACTCTTCATTCCCACTCCAATTCTAAGTGATCACTAATGTACTTTCTGTCTCTACATATTTATATTTTGTGGATATTTCATATAAATAGAATTTTATAATCTGTGCTTTTTAAAATTTACTTATATCTGAGGTTCATCTGTGTTGTAACATGGATGGGCATTTGTGTTATTTCCACTTTTTAGCTGTTATAAATGATCTGCTATGACCATTCGTGTACAAATTTTTGTACAGACACACATATTTTTATCTCTCTTGGATGGATGCTCAGGAGTTAATTTTCAAATAAGTGAGAGCGGCATCTTTTTATATTTCCTTGAGCAATGAATGAGGATTCCAATTTCTCCACATCTTCTCCAGCACTTGTTATTGTCCAGTGTTTTTATGTAGTCATTCTAGTGATTGTGAATTAGGATCTCATTGTGTTTTTTACTTGCATTACTAAAATGTCTAAAAATATTGAGAATCATGTATGTGCTTGGTCACTCCTATATATATCTTCTTTGATGAAATGTCTATTCAAAAATATTTGTTTATTATTTATTGCATTTTTCTCTTCTGGTAATTGAGTATGCTTTGAAAATATATTTTAGATACAAGTCATTTATTATATATATGCTTTGAAATTTTTTTCTCCCATTCTATGGCCTGTTTTTTCATGTATTAATGATGTCTTTTGAAGTTCAAGATGTTTGAATTTTGATGAAGACCAACTTATCTTTATTTAATCACTTGTGCTTTTTTTTTTTTTTGCAGTACGCTGGCCTCTCACTGTTGTGGCCTTTCCCGTTGCGGAGCACAGGCTCCGGACGTGCACGCGCAGCAGCCATGGCTCACGGGCCCAGTCGCTCCGTGGCATGTGGGATCTTCCCGGACCGGGGCACAAACCCGTGTCCCCTGCATTGGCAGGCGGACTCTCAACCACTGCGCCACCAGGGAAGTCCAATCACTTGTGCTTTTGATGTTGTATCTAGGACTTTGCCTAACCCAAGGTCACTCTTTTACTTAATTCTTACTGAAGAGGAAACTGAGGCTTGGCAAAACCAAGGAGACACTTACACGCAAGACTGTGTTCCTCTGCAGGATATTGTCCCTGCACGACTTTCCTCTCCACTCACTGCTACCAGTGTAGAATTCAAGTGAAGTCTGATACTGGGCCAGGTTTTTTGCAAGCTGAAATGTTTCTACAGGCAGCATACCCATTTTGAGTGACTGAAGTTCACACAGAAGGACCAGATGTGTCTTTCCAGAAAACTCTCCTCTAGTTTCTTCTGCGTACCTTTGGGATGAAGGTAAGAAGCATACCTAGAATAGAAATTTTTACTAGGGAGTTTGAATGAGATAATGCAACTCTGCTTTTAGAGCATGAACTTGTTGATCAGCCCTGTCTGCAGCTGGCTGAGCTGTGGTCCTTACTGGGGAGGGAGGAACCTCATCATGACATCTTGGTCTCAAGTGGGCCTTCTGGGTGTATGAAGTGTGAGATCTATGCTGGATACTGATGAGACGATATTCTATGTGAATTTGTCAACATTAACCATTTTACTTCTGCCAAATTACTATTTGAAAGTTCAACTATGTACTCAAACTTGAAAGGTTCTATAAGCAAACACATAGTACAAGTAAGTTTCTGAGGACCATTTAATCATCCCAAAATAAAAAATAATTTTCTTTGAGCTTAAGACCTATAAAAGTATACATTTAAGTTCAACACTGTCCTCTAAACTTTTTAAAAATTTTCTATACAAAAAATTTTTATAAGAGAAACAAAACAAATTAAATGTGGAGTGATCAAAAATTTCAACTGTATTATCAAATTAGAAAAATGGACTATGTATTGTGACATGCCAACAATTAAGGCTAATTGCAGTGTATGCCGGTTTGATGTTAAGACTGACCAGAGAAATTTTATGATGAATAAATTGTGGAGACTGGCTCATTTTGTATATGTAGAAAGCATTTCAAAAAAGTGTTCTTATGGGAGGCAGCCTCTAAGGTGACCCCCAAAGGCCCCTATCTTCTTGTATCCCCACTGTTGTATGATTCCCCCTTCCCTTAAATATGGGCTAGACTTATTGACTTCCTTCGAACAAACAGTATATAGCAGAAGCATGAATAGAGGTACTGCTTCCAAGATAAGTGACAAAATGACTTGCTCTCCCTCTCTTACTCACTTGCTCTGGAAGAAGCCAGTTTCATGCTATAAGCTGCGCTATGGACAGGCCCACATGGTAGACGCTGGGCCTCTTGCCAACAGTCAGGTAGGCCCTGGGGCTGGGGAGTGTCATTCTCTGGCCCTGGGGAGTGGCCATATCTTCAAGGGATCCTCACCAATGAGAATTTTCAAATCTACAGAAGAGTAAAATATCCTTTAAATCAGTATGACTTTTGGAAAAACTAATTATTCCAATTAAATGGAGATTGGTCAAACCAAGAGATGGTGAGTTCATTTTAAGTATCCCTCTATTCTCCAAGCATGTTACAGGTAAGGGCTAATGAGAAAATGCTATCAGCAGCCAATGTCACCGCACTAAACTCTGTGGGCAATGAGTTCTGACTGCCATGATGACATAATAATCAAAACAGTTCCTGGCACTGTTTTACTTGAGGGCTGCATTGAGGGACCAAGGATGTCTTGCTCATTCAAACTGCACATTCTTAATACTTGATGTTCTAACTACTAGAATTTAGGGGTTTATTTTATATTCTTGGTTCAGTGGTAGCTTACTGAGCAAAGGATGCAATTCAAAATCAAGCAATTAAAGGGAGCAAAATTTCTTATAACTTACCTCTCTTCAGTTATATTATAATGAATGGTTCTAAGCTACTAGGTATGGAGAACACAGCAATGATGAAAATGGAAATAAACAGGGAATCTTTCAAGGCAGTGCGACTCAAAATGTGCTGATGACTGCAGCATCAACAACATCTTGTATTAGAAAAGCAAATTCCCTCCCCCTAGTCCCAAAATACTGGATCAGAATCTCTGGGTCTGGGGGGGTCCTCCCAGTGATTCTTACATTCTCTGAAGTTTGAGAAACACTACTCTAAAGAATTTGCTTTCAAAATGTGGCCTTGTCCTAGAACCAAGAGAGTCTCCAAGACTGGCTAAAATTTGATAGCAAATGTAATAGAGAATGCTATAGTTTTTCATTTTCCATTCTGCTGAGGATTAGATGTTAGTAAACCAAACTGGACTTATGATTATTCATAATTTGTGGTTATTCATAATATTATGGTTATTCATAATTTGTATTCATAACCTAAGATCAATTATTCAACTTTAGTGTTTAAACCAGTTTCACTATGTATTTTAGAAATCTGGTTGCAAAATTCCTGCACTAGAAAATAGTCAAAAGTTCCACGTGTTTTCAAGAATGACATTTGGTTATCAGCGCATCATCAGGATACACAGTGGGACTGGTGAAATCTGTTGCTGACTGAGAGGCCAGATTTAGAAGGAAGAATTAGGCCTCATTAGGTATAGTTAAGCAATGAGATCATGCATCTAACAGAAAAAGCAATAAGTCTTTCTTTCTTTCTTTCTTCTTTCTTTCTTTTTGTTTTTATTAATATTTCTTTGCCTCTGTTGAGAGAAGTATTACTGCCTGGGACCTTTCCTGGTCCCCAGGTTTTGGAGGATTTGAGATTGGAGAGAATAAGGATGGGGGTTGGTACATCCCCACCTTGAGTTCAAGGATATGGAGGGCAGTGCTTTGTGTGGGGATGTGGGGGAGGACTAGGTCTGATGGTTCAGGACTCAGAGAAGATTGTGTGAGGAGTTTTGGAAGGAAAAGAAGTATTGAGACAAAATTTCCCTTCTTCCCCAGTGAGGCTGTGAGCCCCTCTGAAAAGTTCTTTGCATTTCTGGAAACATTTTGGCTTTTTTTTTTTTTTAAATCTGTGCAGCAAGAGTAACTTTTTCTAGCAAATAAAACTGTGAACTGGAAAAATGAATAATCAAAAGAGGAGGGCCTAGGTGGGAAGGGGATTTGGTGATCCCCAGGATCAGCCTGGCATCTTCCTATCTACCTGCCCAATTTAATATCTTTCAGTTCAGTCATGAAGGGGTTTCCAGGGCCTCTAAAGTGGATGTGCCATATGCCCTGACCTGGGAATTTGGCTCTCTCCTTCAGTTTAAGACATCTTTAATCCACCTCTCTCTTCTCCCCAAAGTTCAGTCCTCCCTGTGTTATGTGGTCAGAGATGGTCCCTTTCTCGTGGATTTCTAGGATAGAGACGTCTGCCTCTTTCTTCATACTCATTCCCTTTATTCTATTGCCCTAAGTCTGATGATTATGTTTACCTTTAATTCACTGGGAGGAGGATGTCACGAGAAGGTCGGTGAGGGCCAGGCCTGGGGGAGTGCCACTGGACTGAGGAAGGAGGCTTTGGGTAACATTTCAGAGAAGAGCCTCTGGAAAGGCCGTTCAGTAGGCTGCTTCCTGCCTCTTCCTCAGCTTTTATTTCCAGACTCCATCTACCTCCTCCTTCAAGAATCTTCTGCCTCAAACTAACCTTGCTGCTGACCTCAGTCTCATCATCTACTACCTTTAGAGTATCTAGATTCATTTATTCCCAATAACTGATCTCTTCCCTTTTCCTCATTTCCAATAGTCAACAGTTTCCTTCACCTTTGAAATCCCCTTAAAATGCTGATGTCTGTCTCCTAAAACCTGCCATGCTCTTGCCTACCTCTGTTTATCCTGTGTGCCTAGTGGCCCCTGCACATGTCTTTCCCACCAGAGACAGGGAGGCCCCTGTCCCCTCACTCATGCTATGCTCTCGGCCTCCTACACGTGACTGCTCATGCTACTATTCTCCAAATTGTCAGTCTTTCTTCTTTAAATTTATGTAATTCTGACATATGCTTAAGAACTAGTAATTTATTTTCTAGTCTTTAAAGTATCTACCATGACCTCTACCTAGCTGAATACTTTTTCTTCCCAAATTCTTTCTGCATTTCTAGTGAATTACAAATGGATGCAAGCCATGATTTATATACATTTGCTGTTGGCCATTGGGCTATTAACAAATGATATATTACTGATTGAGATAGCAACATTTGGAATATCTAAGATGGTTTTTAGTAGCTGATAAATAGAAATTGTCCCCCAAATAGGTGTTAGGTGGTGAATAAGAGGTGGTGGGTATGCAGAATAAATCTGATTCTACTGATAAAAATATTTCTGTATTGAAAAATCACTGTGAAATGCAGGTAATAGTTGGGTCATATTCTTTTGGAATTGGTAAAGTGTTAGAATTTTATAGGTGACAGTGAGTTGCCTGGGTTTTTCTCTTTTTGCATCTAATATTCCAGATTTGGGTCTGGAGAAGTCAGCACCCATAAATGCCAATTGGAAAAGGCAAAATAGTGTACAAAGTAAAATAAAATCCCAATAAAAGCCTGTCCTCTCTAGCTAACGGACCAGAATACGTGAGGCCTAAAGATACAGAAAACTTTTAGGCAGTAAGTGTTCTACTCTAGCCAAACACCACAGAAAAACTACAGCCCCCTCCCCAACCCTACCAGCAAAGTCCAATTTGGGAGTCTAGACTTCCACCCCTGCCAGTCTGCAATAAGGCAACCCAGTACTGACTCCCCCAGTCCCTGGGCGTCAGAGAAGGCCTGAAAAGGTATTGCCAGAGTCGCTCCAGATCTTTGCTCAAAACCCATCCACCCCCAACTTTAGTAGGAGTGTCCTTGCTCACAACCCTCCAACCCTCCCCCCACCAACCTTTAGCAGGAGTGAACATAAATCCTTAAGCTAAAGGGTCCACAGATAAGAAAGGAAGATACACACACAAAAAAAAGAAAAAAAAGAAACAGATGGAACCGCTTGAGACCAAGATGGCAACGAATCTGACCTCCAAGTGACCCTGAGTCTCATTATATGTTGATTTTACTACATTAGCATATTAAATGACACACCTACTGGTGGCCAGAACCAGACATTAAGGACCAAAAATGTCTATAAAGGGGGTAGTATCCCACTCCCTCAAAAAAGCCCTGCCCCTTCCCTGGTTAACTAAGGCATGTGCCTTCCCATCCTCTGCCTCACTCCTCTTCCCTTTGTCTTTACTCTTTACAGTTATATCACTTTCACCAGGTGGGTGAGAAGTTGATCCATGAACTTACTTCCTGCTTCTCCTTTTTTTTTTTTTTTTTGCCCATTGAATAAGGCTTGTGCTGTGTGGATCTCTCGTTATTCGCCTACTCGAAAAAAAAGAACCCTCCCCTGCTGAGCTGGGCCTGAACAAGGTCCATATGACTTAACATAAGGAGCCAGGATATTCATCCTCAGCAGGTGGTAATGCCGGTGGTAATGAGTGACCATCTCAGCAGTGTCCCTGAAGACCACAGAGACCCTGGACTTCCACTTCCACCCAGCAAGAATAAGGCACACTGACCCCTCCCTGCAGAGGTGGTTTCAGAGTCAGGACTCTCACCACCATCCAAAGGTAATGAGGCTCTTCCGTGATGTCAAGTTAGGCAAAAGGAGGTGCAGGAACAAGGCACCCATGCCCCTCCCAGCAGGGGGTATCAGTGAAGGTCCAGTGGGAGCCAGAACTCCCAACCCCACTGAGCAGTAACAAGGAACCCCTCGCTCCCTGGGTGAGAACAGAGACAAATCCAAAACCTGGAGACCATGACCTGGACCCCCATTTCCACCAGGCAGTAATGAGATGGCTTGTCATCCCCTGCTAGAGTGGTGTCAGAAGAGGCAAGTCAAACAGAAAATTTATATAATATCCAGAATCTCATAATGTAATACTCAAAACACCCAGGTTTTTATTGAGAATCACTTATAGTAAGAACCAAGATGATCACAACATATATGAGAAAGGACAAAGACACTCAACGGACACCAACAACAAGATGTCAGACACACTGGAATCATCTGATTCCAACATTCTTGCATAGCACTGGATATTTCATAGGAAAATAAAGAGATCTGATTTATTTGCAGCAAGAACATTCAATAAGTAGGAAATGGGAGAAAACAAAACCACTGCCTTAGTTTACTTAGTTTACATTGTTTTCTAAACTGCTTTGTGCAGAGTCTTGCATCAAGAATACAAAATTTGGGGCTTCCCTGGTGGCGCAGTGGTTGAGAGTCCACCTGCCGATGCAGGGGACACGGGTTCGTGCCCCAGTCTGGGAGGATCCCACATGCCACAGAGCAGCTGGGCCCGTGAGCCATGGCCGCTGAGCCTGCGCGTCTGGAGCCTGTGCTCCACAGCGGGAGAGGCCACAACAGTGGGAGGCCCACGTATCACAAAAAACAAAAAAAAAGAATACGAAATTTAAAGCTGTAGGGAATCCAACAGGGCTACAGCAGTCTGGTATGAATCATAAGAATTTCTTTATTCCAGGACATGTTTTACTGCCTGGGATATCTACTACTACGGCCTAGAGTTTGGGGAAAGTCCTTAGTTTACTGTCTTGCGGATGTGGCTAAATGATGTAGAAGCACTCATAGATTATGGGAAGTTGCATCCTGGACCACTGAGTAAGCTTCATAAATAACAGTGTTAATCACAGAGAATAAGGTGGTATGAGATACACTATATGATACTGCCATGGACCGTAAACCTTTTCAGACAGGGCTGGATGGTGAAAGGAGGAACCACCCCTGAGTCAGGAGGACCTGGGTTCTGGTCCCAGCTCAGTGCCTGACTGAAGAGAAATTACTTAATCTCTCTGATCATCAGTTTTTTTATCCAGTGTGTGAGATGAGGGATGTCAAAGCCAGTTGTAAAATGCTATCATTCTCACTACTCAATATAAATACCTACAATCTTCACAGTTGTCTTACAAAACAGAACATGTTATGCATCTTCAGGATTATTTTGTTACAACTACACAAACAAAACAATCTATGTGTAAAAATGGTATTTAAATTTCTATGAAGACAGTTATGTATTTTAATTTTGATCTTTTTCAGTAGTGTACATTTTAATCTCCTTAAAAGTACCTTTTATGGCTACCGCGTATATACCCCAGGGTCGGTTAACTCAGAAAGCCACTAGACTGATGTCATACACATTTGATCTGACGTCCCATTGTGAATTCAGTTTTTCCATTTGTGAGGGTCTCCTGACCCTAAGAGGCTTTGCAGTGGTACACCAGGGACTGGGTGTGGTCAGATCATGGCATAAGACCCACATCTATGAAACAACTACAGTCCAACTCCAAAAAAAGATGTAAGTGGCATGTGTCAAAGAAGAAATAGAGTTCTATATTGCGTTTTAGGTTTAAAAGCTGTCAGAAGTATCTTAGTCGAATCCACCTCGTCATAAACAAGGTAGCGGGAGGGAACAGAGAATCACTGTTTCAAAAGCTAGGAACCTCACTGAAATCATTAAGATGTTGTGAAACAAAGCTTTCCTCTGATGTACAAAGAACCCATTTGAATGTGTTTTTCTGTGTCCTCTGTAATACTTTCTAGCAGACAGGGCTCACTTTTTCTTGTTGCTATTGCTATATTCCTTTTCCCCAATTGTTTGTTTACATTATTGTTTTGATTTGTCTTTTAAAACTTGCAAAATAATGTGTGAAAGTTACGCAGAAGATGTAAAGAATAAAAATAAATGAACACTCATGTGTAACCACTCTTCCTAAAAAGAAAACTTACCCATATCTTTGAAGGCCTCTGTTGGTCCTTCTTTAATCCTAACCTGTTTGTTATTTCCACTGTTTTTCTTTACAGTTTCATCAATATGAATATACTGCTAAATAAGATATTGCTTTGACTTGCATATTTTGAACTTTAAAAAAATGGAATCATACTGTACGTATTCTGCAACTAGCTTTTTGCTCAGTGTTATAATATTATTATGAAAATTTTACTGTAGTCTATTGTCATTGCTTTATTGTATCCCTTATAAATTTATATTAAGCAAATGCATCTATTCCAATTGATTGGATTGTTTTTCCCCCATTTTTGATATTACAATAAAAACAGCTACGAATATTCTTAAATGAGTTTTCTATGTAAAGGAGCTGGAATTTCTCTAGGTTATATACAGTGCAATTGCTGTGTCAAAATGTTTACACATTCACACCTACGAAATTATGAGAAACTGTTTTCCAAGGTGGTTGTAACAATTTACATCCCTACAAGCAGTTTAAAGACAATGTCACCTTTTTTAAATGTGTCCAATTTGGTGTTGTTCAGGAAATGGTATCTCACTGTGTTTTAATTTACATTTCCTTAATTACTAAGGCAGCAAAGAAAAATAATTTTAGTTATTAATAAATGCCATGAAAAATAAACAAGTCAAGGAGAAAAAGATGGAAAGGGGTTACTTAGGAAGAAGGATCAGGGGAGAGATCTCCCCATGGAGGGTCATCAGTGTTAGAAACAAGTGACAAGATGGGGTGAGCCAGGTAATGAGGTAGGGGCAGGGGGCTGCAGGGCAGAACAAGTGGGTTCCAGCTCTAAGAAGAGGCAGAACAGTCTTTCCTTTTAAGTGCTGAAACTAAGTATTTTTAGTTGATGAGTTAGAGAACAGGCCAGAAGGATCTCAGCTAGACTGGGAGATTTAAACAGATGGTGTTGAAGAGAAAACAGAGCTTTGGGTATGAAAAGGGGGCGTGGAGGGAGCCATACATGGTGCCTATTTATTCTCTTAATTAGGATCTGAATTACTTTGCATTATTAAAAAAATCACATGTGAAAACAAATTTTTTAAAATCCTTGAAAAAAATTAACCTGTCATGAATTATGCGAATATTTTAAACTTAAAAGAACAATTAAGATCTTTCTAGATTTACACAATTTAAACAAATTTTGATCTATTGAATTTAAGATCTGTGTGGTTTTATAGGACAATGCCCTGTCTGTGTTAAATCTAGATGAAGCATTTCCAGTCCTTTGGAGATGCCTCTTATTATTCCCCAAGTTTTATTATCTGCAGTCCCAATGGGTCATTCATTTTCTGGAGTGAAAAATAATCCTTGCTTTCCTACCTTGAATGTTAAGCTGAGTTGAGTGTCGCCATTAATTCCTAGAAAAGGATTCACTTGCTGTTGATCAAGTGGAGTCTAGAGGAGCCCAAAGGAAATTTTTCTTAGTGGATCACTTAGGGTTCTCTTGCAAGCAGATGCCAAGATGAAATCAGACATGTAAGTGATCTGCTGGGGAAACACCTGTGGAGGATAAAGAAGTGATGGAGCAGGAGTAGGAGGGAAAAGCATTCAAACTGCCCTGCAGATCTGACACCTGTGAAAGGAGACAGGGAAGGAGGGAGGATTGTGGAAGAAGAGCCTCAGACTTCAATGCAACTCTGAGAAAGTCTTGGCTACACGTATAGGGAGTCCCGGAGCAAAGGCTGCCAGCTATGGTAATCCCACACAGGGCAGGGAGGGCCGTATTCCATTATCCAAACGTTGGCTGGGAGCAGCCTGGGGAGAGCATAGCCTCAGTGTAAAGGCTGTTGGAGGTCCCAAAGGTCCAGAGGCACAGCAGCTGGAGGCTGTCACTTTCTCACACTTCTCACAGTATGTTCTTTTGAAGGGTGAGCTGGAAAATGTACTTCCTTAGCTGCCACTTAGAAATAAAATATATCAAATTTGCTACAACAAGATGCTTACAGTCTTTGATGTCTGTATAACAATGAAATATGATAAATACATCTCAGTTTCTAATCAATATGCTGACTTATTAATTACCATGTATAAGAATAGCTCACTGGTTTTCCTAATGATATTGAAGGGAAATAGGAATTATTTGGCTCAACAGATTATTTTAAAGGACTTTGTTTATAAACAAATTAAAACCTCACAATATTTTTCAATAAAGAATATTCCATTTAGTTTATATTTTTAATTCTCCAAAACCATTCCATGAATGAGCCTGCCCCCTGCCCCCATAAACACATTTGTTTTTGGTTCAGTTTGATTTACTAATTTATCTCAATAGTTATAACATCAGATTTATTTTAAAATTCCTTCATAACCATTTAGTGACAATTCTTTTTTTTTTTTTTTAATTTTTGGCTGTGTTGGGTCTTCATTTCTGTACGAGGGCTTTCTCTAGTTGTGGCAAGTGAGGGCCACTCTTCATCATGGTGCGCGGGCCTCTCACTATCGCAGCCTCTCGTTGCGGAGCACAAGCTCCAGATGCACAGGCTTAGTAGTTGTGGCTCATGGGCCTAGCTGCTCCAGGGCATGTGGGATCTTCCCAGACCAGGGCTCGAACCCGTGTCCCCTGCATTGGCAGGCAGATTCTCAACCACTGCACCACCAGGGAAGCCCTAGTGACATTTTTTTACTCTGATTATAAATAGAAAACAAGAAAATATTGAGATGTATATTTGTGCATGTGTTGTGGTCTATGTCTTTTTATTTCCAACTCCCAAACTTCTTGGCTATTCTGGTTAGTTTTTACATGGCTTAGACAGAGGTTTTCTGTGTATCTCAAAAGTTTTCCTACGGAACGTTTTTCTACAACATTTTGCTCGATTAATTTAGATGTGATTTCCCAAAGGGCACCTGACTTGAAAAAATTATTTTATTCATTCAGGGATTGACAATGCCCAGATTTTAGGAGAATGAAAAAACCTCAGAGAGTATGGGGAGGAGTGAAGTAAAAACTGCAACATAGTTTTGAATGTTGAGTTTTCACTGTGAATATATTTCAAAGGTATCTATGTACATTTTAACACTCTGAATAAAGATGTGCAATCTAAACAAGTTCAGATTGACTACAGTTCAGGGTTTTAAAGCATGTAAACTCTTTGGGGAGCTTTAGCTTTATAAACCTTGTAATAACAAAGCCACATGAGTCCTACAATCATTATTCATACTTCTTAGTTTCTCACCTGGGAAGCATTATTGACTCTTCTTTCTGCAGAGCATACCTCATTTTAAAACACATTGAATTATGGTTATCAAATAGAGTTATAGTAAATAATCTTGTTTGGCTAATGTACATGAAAGGCTAATTGTGTGGAGATAGAGAGCAAAATGTTGCAATTTTGCCTAAGATTGGAGAGGGTAAAGGTTAAATAGTTCCTTGAAAACATAAAAACAGAGAGCAGAAAACAACTCTCAATACTATTCTCTGCCATCTTCTTCACACAAGACATATATTATGTCAATGAATTCAGATAACTAAAAAGCCAAGTGAAAGCAGGTATAAAAATCTCCTATCTTTTACTTTACCTTTTGTTAGATATTGGCAGGTTTGTTATAACTCAGTGGGTAGCATCACCTGGAATATAGAATTTACCGGTTGTGATTCGTTGTGTTGTTTTAGCTGTAGCTTCAGGGTTTCAAATATACATTTTTACTTATTACAGCCTATCTTCAGCTTTTATTATACCACTTCACAGGTAGTATAAGAACCTTACAGCAGTGTACTGTTTTCTCCCCTTGGGCCTTTTTGCTATTATTATCACAGGTTTAATTAACCACTTATACATTTTATTTACCCAGTTTTTGACGGATATTTGGGTTGCTTCACTTTTTGGTTATTATGAATAATTCTTCCAGGAACAGTCATGTGTTGAGTCTTTCTGTAGACATAATGTTTTCATTTCTCTTGAGTAGTTACCTACTAGTGGAATTTTGCTAGGACATGTGGTAAATTTAACAATTTAAGAAAGTGCTGAACTGGTTTCCAAAGTGGCTGTACCATATTACATTCCTGCCAGCAATGTTCCTCCCCACATCCTCACCAATATTTATCTTCTTTCTCTTCATTGTTAGCCATTCTTGTGGATGTGACTGGGGTTTTAATTTGCATTTCCCTAATAGCTAATGATATCGAACGTCTCTTCATGTGGCATTCACCATTTGTATACCTTCTTTAGGGGAAATGTCTATTCAAATCTTTCGTCCATTTTTAAATTGAATTATTTTGTCTTCTTCTTATTGAGTTTTTAAGAGTTCTTTACATATCCTGGCTATAAGTTCTTTATCAGATATGAATGGCAGATATTTTCTCACGGTCTGTGGCTTATCTTTCCACTATTTTTTTCAGTATTTTTTCCAGTTTATTGAGGTATGAATGACAAATTAAAATTGTATATATTTAGGCTGTACACGTGATTTTTTTAAATGCCATATGTGATGATTTAATATACATATCTACTGTGAAATGATTCCCACAATCAAGTTAATGAACACATCCATTACCTCACATAGTTAGCTTTTCTTAGTGAATTTCAAGTATACATTATAGTATTAACTATAGTCACTAGGCTGTACGTTAGATCCCCAGAACTCGTTCATCTTATAACTGGAAGTCTGTACCCTTTGACCAGCTTCTCCCCATTTTGTCCACGTCCAAGCCTCTGGAAACTACCATTCTACTCTCTGGCTTTATGAGTTCAACTTTTTCAGATTCCAGATGTAAGTGAAATCACACAGCATTTACCTATTTGTGTCTGGCTCATTTCACTTAGCATAATGTCCTCCAGGTTCATGCAAATGGCAGGATATCATTCTTTGTTATGGATAAATAATATTTCATTATATGTCTTTATAGATATATGTGAAACATATACATGTATTTGAATATATCATTTTCTTTATTCAAATAAAACCTCACAATATTTTTTTAATTTACAAATTAAACCAATATAGAGGCATATTCTGTAGTCTCCTTTTTCTATTTAACTGTAAGTACAGTGATTCTCTATTGTGCTCCTATCCTCAGGCACCCTTAATTGGTTTACTGTGAATAGGGTTTCTTCTGCATGAACACATGCTAATTATTTATTTGTAATTCCTCACACAAGAATTGCTATCCCTGACCCAGTGGTCCCAAACCACTCAGGTGTCTCTAGAATATTCTGTGCCTAGTGATGCTGACATACAACTATGGAAACCAGCCCTCCTACAGTGTTTATTATGTGATGTTCACACCCCTCAGACTTGTTTGCCTCATTGACTTTATTCCTATTAATACCACATCCCATTAAAGCAGAAAAACACAACAACTGGATACACATAAAAGAGGCCAAGCTTAACCAAGAAACTGGTTCTTTATCCCTCTCTTTGTTTTTGATGTTTGGTTTATCTAATTTATAATAGGAAATGGGGTGAATTGGCTCACTTACTAAAAGCAGAAGTAAGTGGAGAAGAAAAATTTATTAGTCAGTTAGAGCAAGGGTTCAGCATGCAGTAGCAGGTTGGCCATCTGTGCGGGAGAATAGAAAGTTGCATTCCTGCAGGAGGTCTCTCTAACGGAAGCCATGTGGCCCAAGGAGGCGCAGAGAACTCTAGAACTGACATACATTTATGCTGTGTGTGACCTGCCTTTATCTAAACCTCTTTCTGTCTCACTAGAACTTCTTACTACCTGGCATGGTTTACCCAGCATTAGCCCCAAAATTGCAGTAAACTTTCTGGGAAGAGAATAACTTTCCAGTTGGAAAACAGTATTCTTTGCTCTCCCAATGGCCTTACCTTCTGGGCCCCTGACTCTGCCTAGGCACCTTTGCCCCTGAATTGCTCTCACTGACCACCTGACTTTCTTTTGCTTCTGTCAAGACCCCTAAGCCCCCTTTAATGGAAACAAAGAGTGTTCAATGACAGTTGCAGGA
This sequence comes from Stenella coeruleoalba, assembly GCF_951394435.1. Lineage (NCBI taxonomy): Eukaryota > Metazoa > Chordata > Mammalia > Artiodactyla > Delphinidae > Stenella > Stenella coeruleoalba. Next base: position 26,526,698 of record NC_137153.1, on the reverse strand, counting down.
ATACCCATCAAAAACGGAACACAAGTCACTGACCTATTAGAAGACATTGCAAACCAAATAATTAGCTATTCTCAAAATCAAAGCTCACACTGGAAGCCATAACTCCCAAAGCCAAGGAAACTACCTGACTGACAAAAATGTTAACATAGACACTTCCCAAGAAAATCTGTCCTCTGCCACCTACATACTTCCCCTTGCTCAACCTTTTTTAGAGATGGGAAACTCTACTTAAGGAACCTACGGCACAACAGCCTGCTAAAACCTAGGCTGAAAAATCTCATTGGAAACAAGCTGGATGTTTTGCCACTCAGATGGATTTTGGAGACACCCAGATGGCCACTTGGTCTCTTCTTGGTTACTTGTCGAAAATTTACTACACAGCATCCATTAGATTACACATCAGGACAAAGGGAATCTTGAAGATCTCTTTTACAAGTATTGGTGGGACAAGGATGAAAGCTAACTCTTTTATATGGCCCAGGGATCATGTATTAGTATCTCTGTGCTTTTGTCCAACACATGGCTAAAGTTGTAGACTTGAAGCTCTCTATCTGTGTCTGTCTGTATGTATTTTTGTCTATGAATGTGTAATAAGTTTCTACCTTTGGATGGTATTACAAAATTGCACTATGAAATTTCTTAAAGAGAATTCTGTTTTGATTAGCTTAAACATAAACAAACACACATAAATAGTTCTAAAATTACCAGAAATTAAGGAAACTGAACTTCTGATATTTTCATATGCTTAAAAAAGTATTCTTATGGAAACTAACTAAAAAGTTTTTAAAATTCAAGTTTACATAATTAAGGCAAATCTTTGTCAAAAAAGACTAGTTTAATATTACTGGTTTAATAAAAACAGCTATGTTTTCAACATCATACATTTTTATTCTACCTGGATATGCTCTTCCTAAACTTATAAAATTTTTCTGATTGAATAAACTAGCATTGTATCTACCAGATGTTTCAGATTATGAAAAATGTAAATTTTTGTTTAACCAAATTGAATCAATATTCAAACCAATCTTGTCTTAACAGTGCTTATGCTTTGTGGTACGAAGATAGTTTCCAAGATCTTTAGGTAACTCAAAACATTAGACTTATGCTAAACTGAGTTAAATAATAGTATTCTTTAGATACCTATACATTTTTAAATAAGCTAAAATCCTGAAAATTCATTACTAAACATAATTTTAAGTTGATATGATTTTGCCTCTAATTTTCACACGGAAAAGAGAGGGTACAGACTTTTTCCTTACTATAATATTTTATGTTAATACTTCTCTTCTTCATTTTAGAATCCCTCTTTTAAGATGCCTGATCTCCAGAACTCTAAAACACTCATCTTTTCCACTTCCTCTCAACAATTGTTCAAATGATTTTGCAGGAACAACGCCAAACAAGAGTCTTCAGGAGATTATTCCTTAGACCCAGATTTGACCCACTCAAAGGTTTATGATTGTCTCTGTGTTGTTCAACAATGAATGACATTTCTTGGTCATGAACAAAACTGAGGCCCAACAGTTTTGAATTTTACCTGTGATTTGTGATCTCAGAAAATAGCAACAGTTAAGAAATCACCTTATCCTCTGTTTTCTGAAATCCTCCACCTTTCGTGTACCACAAAGAACCACCCCACTTAAGATAAGATTTGCTACCCAGGCCTTCTCAGGATTCCCCTAAGACCTGGAGATCACTCCCTTGTTTATCTGTGACCAGGGAAACACCAACTTTTCCCCTTTTGCTTTAACCTGCTGATAAGACCAGACACTGATCTCTCAACTTCCCTTTCTTTGTTTCATGAAATATTAGCTGAGCTCAGAACTGGGTGTCCTTCTAAAACTAGCCAGACACAGAGATGAACCTTCCTGTTCATCTAACTGACTGAGACTTCACCTAATTGCAAAATAATTCCAATTGTAAATCAGCCCCACCTGTAACTTTCCTACTTTCCCTAAAAAAGTCTAAGGCAAAAACCACCCTGCAAGACATTCTGATCTTCTTATTGCAAAAGCCTGAATAAAATCAATCCTCTTACTTATTTTTTGTCTTTGAAAACATGAATAAGGGCATATATATCCAGCATTCTATCTGGGCATATTCTGTTACATACATTAATGGGGCATACATAGCTATAGTGAAAGCTGTATTAGCATCCTAAAAAGAACTAAATAATTTATATAGCCATATGAGGGACAATGTGGAGAGTATCACCTGGAGTGGAGTGGAGAAACTGACTTAAATGTGCTAATTTTTCCAGGATTTTTTACTTTTCAAAAATTCGGAACTGAGGGCAAGAGATGCACCATTAATTTATTTGAGATAGTTTCATAATTAAGCAAGTACACTTAAGGAGCATATTAAATTACTACTTTGGGAATAATTTTAGAATAACAGCAAAGTTGCAAAAATAGTACAGACTGTTCCTTGTACCCAGTTCCCAGTTTCCCCTAATGTTTCCATTTTATCTCCTCATTTAAGAGTGTAAGTTATACTTCTTAAATTTTTTATGGTTTCCTTAGAGTTTACAATATGCATTTTTGAAATAAACTACTCCCACCTTGAAATAACACCACACCATTTCATGGGTTCAGGAACTTTATAACATAGTATTCCCAATTCTTTTCTCCCATCCTTGTGACGTGGCTGTCATTAATTTCACTTATCCATGTGCCATAATTCCTTAACACATTGTTACTACTCTCCCTTAAAACAGTTATATGTTATCCATTAGGCCACCAGGGCTGATAAAAAGTTATTTTTTAGATTGATTAAGAAGCAGAAAACTCAAGGGTTTCATTTTACCAGCATTCATTTCTCCTTGGAAGTTCCTCCTTTATGTAGATATAATTTTCTGATCTTTGTCAGTTGTTCTGTTTTTAATGTTTGTGGTAACATAGGTGCCAAAGGCTTCAAATTCCTCTAATGTCCTTGTTTTTGTCTCTCCTCCTTTTTTTTTTTTTTTTTTAATATTTACTTATTTGGCTGAGCCGGGTCTTAGTTGTGGCATTCAGGATCTGGTTCCCTGACCAGGGATCAAACCTGGGCCCCCTGAATTGGGAGCACAGAGTCTTAACCACTGGACCACCAGGTAAGTCCCTTGTCTCTCATCTTGATGTTGGGGCTTCCCTAGGTACTGTTGCTCAGCTTGAGTCTCTGTCTTGCAGTTCTTTTGGCAGTGATCTACTCTTAACTATCCTGGAAGCCTGCAGGTGTGATGGTCAACTGTGAGGGAGGGAAAACATTCTATAATCTTGCAGTAAATCCCGGTCTCTAGCAGGCCTCTGTTTGAGGGTGTGGCCTTCACAAGTGTTTCTGACTCTCCCCAGGGATATGGCTCTTTCCCCTCCCCCTACTCCTTGCCTTGGCTGCAGCATTTCCTTGAAGCCCTATCCCCTGCTGATATGTTCCCCCAACACACCGCATCACATGAGAAAGGAAGGATGTAGAAGGCTGAATTGGGGGAGAATTTATTTCCTCTAGCTGGGATGAGATTTCAGAATCGCACTCTGGCCAAGTCCTTTCTCTGGAGAGTAAGATTCTGCTACACAGAAAGCTCCATTGCCACCCCTTCGTCCCCCCGCCCCCAGAGCCACCAGGGAACCTCTCTCCATCCTCACCATGAGAGCCTGCAGGGGTTCCTGAAGGGAACACCCCACAAGAGTCTGGCTCCCAGGATTTTCTCCCTCTCAATTAGTCATCCGTAAGTCCGCCTGCAAATGAAGCAGAAATCAGGACCCACCATGATCTCCATTGATTCTAGTTGTCTAAATTAGGGACCTCCATGCTCCTCAGGTACCCTAGTTGTTCACACTGAGGACTGTCATGCCCCAGTGACAATATCATAAAGGGTGAAGAGCCTGTAATAAAAGCAACAGTAGATGCTAGAGACGTGTTCTTGAACATGTACATTCATGACAGTATAGCCAAATAAATATTTCACATATTAAGAAAAATTAACCAGGTAGTGATTAAAAAGTACAATCCCTAAGTGAATACCCAATTCCACCTGCCAAAGGGATGTCCAATGATGTTATAGGGGATTTCCTATAAGACTCAAAGTGCCCTCTCTATAAGGTACAGGCAAGACTCGAAGCTCCAGGGTCTGGAGAGGGTAGGGTAGGAGGGCGAAGGCAAGGTGTATTCTGAAAAAGAAAATGTGTAGAACACCCTAGGGATATCATAAAAGGCTACTGTAGACGACTTTAACCCAGGCCTTGGTCCTCCAGTCCCAGTGTCTACTCTAAAGATTAGAACCTAAGCTCACCTAACCCATTTCTGACTTCTGGGAGTTCCACACATGTTTCTAAACTCTGGAGAATGGAGACTGTCTATTTCGGGCAGAGTGAGAAGAAATGTGGTCAAGACAATATACAAAAGATTTAGAGAAAATGAGGACATGCTTAATTTTTGGATTTGACTATACTGCATTGGTCTGTCGAAATGTGTGTGTGTGTGTGTGTGTGTGTGTGTGTGTGTGTGTGTGTATGTGTGTGTACAGTCTTTGTGAGGCTTTTCTACCTTCAGAAGTATAAAATGTTACTAACACAAAACATATCACTTAGAAGTTTAATTACTTATCTTTTTATTATACTTGGTTTTGTAAATTTGAAATAATAATCATTAGTTTGAATTTTTGTGTTAATTATTCTGAGTGAAGTTGGCAAAGGTGGATGGAAACTATAACAAATTAAATATTCAAAATTAAGTATAAAAAAAGTTCTATTTCTGGATTGATGAAAGTAACAAACTTATATGGGAAAAGTGGTGTTCATATTTGCAACAATGTGGATGAATCTAGAGGACATCATGCTAAGAGAAAGCCAGACAGAGAAAGGCAAATACTGCCTATTATCAATTATATGCAGAATCTACAAAAAAAAAAGTCAAACTCATAGAAACAGAGGAGTGTTTGCCAAGGGCTAGGGTTGGGGAAAATAAGGAGAGGGTGGCAACAGGGTACAAACTTTGTATGAGATGAAAGTCTTAGGATCTAATGTACAACATGGTGACCAGAGTTGATAATACTGTATTGTATAATTGAAATTTGCTGAGAAAGTATTCATACAACTTAAATGTAAACATGCGAGATGAAAAAACGATGGAATTGTGAACAAAGGAGATTCTGAGAGTATAAATCACTGGGAAACGGCCAAAATCCTGGGAGAATTTCAGAGTTTCAAAGGCTATGAAAATGGTGGGTTCAAGCCGAGATCCCCAAGAGATCTGAGGAATCAGGAAAAATGTGATTTCCAGGTGGAACGAATAGAAAATTGACTAAGGTCTAGAAGACCCATGAGGGTGGAGGGCTAGAGCTGTGGGGCAGATGTTTAGGGAGGGGCCGTGGTACAGCCTCCTCCTCTATGACTCCCTCCCACACCCTCAGGAGCCCTTTGTGACCAAACCACAGCTCTATGATGTAGGTCTAGGGCTTTAGTCTCCAAGTACATGCCCTGTGCTCAGTTGCCTGCTGGCAGCCCTGTGATTCAGATAATGGAGAATACTCTCTTTCCTCTGAAAAGCACTTTTGATACTTGGCAGTACTCCAGTTGCACTCTCTGTGTGAGTGACATCATCCTAGCCTTCCTGTGTGGACTGGGGCTCTTTTTCCTGTTACTCCGCTACCTCGAGAATAATGTATCTTCACCACCTCCCAGGAAACATGAAAACATCAGGAAGGTAAGGAACCCTTGGGTCAGACCCACAAGCACATGATCCTCTCTTCTTTTCTATCGTTATTTCCACTTTTCTCAGTCAACTACACAGACTCCTGAAATGGGAAAGAACAGGACATCTACTCTCAAGTATAGAACATCATCCCTGTAAGGACACAAGCCAGCCTGGGCAGGGGATAGAGTGAACACTAGGATTTCTATCCAAAGGTCTCAGACCAGTTGCCCAGGTATGGTAGAGGGCTCCAGGGCAAGTCTCACACACAGTGACCGGAGGTCGAGCACTGGATACCGAGTTCAATCTCAGCCAGAGGACAGGCCCATGAGCACTGGATCACCAGCTGTGAACAGGTGTCTCGGATGAGGGCTGATCTGCTGGCAGTGCTGAGGCCCTGAGAGCCTCACAGCTGGCGCTGGAGTGGCCCTGGCCTTGGGAAGCAGAGACCCACCTGCTGGAGCTCAGATGAATCCGTAGTTCAGAGAATGTGTGTGTTTCTTGAGCAGAGGAACAGTGACGAAAGAAATCCAGGGTGAATCTCACATTGAAAATCCTTCTTTATGTTCTTCAGAGAAGGAAAACAGAAAATATTTTTATCGTCTTTAAAAATGAGTGAAAGGAAAGAAAACCCACAGAGCTCTGTTAGTTAAACGTAGAAAGTCATATTATGTTATGGACACTGAGTGTCTGATGCTTGTCTAGAGAGGGGAGAGTGAGAATTGGGTCCCAGGTCCTCATTTGTTCTGCCTCTCAGCATCAAATGGAGCCGAAGGGGAGACGCAAGATTAACGAGAAAAAGAGAGCTGTGAAAGGTAAGTTGTGCCATTCATCCCTGTGTGCCCGGAGGGTTAGCCCCCATCTCTCCCAGCCCTGAGGGCCCAGCTCCACAGGCTCCGAGGAGGCCAGTGGCAGGGCCTGTCCCTCAAGAAACAGAATCCTCAGGGAGGCTCCTGGGAAGGAGAGCAGAACCCAGATACCTCCCAGATTCCATGTGCACAATGAAGTGGTAAGGGGCCTGGAAAAGGGTGTGGCCCAGCAGGGGTGTGTGGGCTACAGTGGACCAATAGCGCCTGGGTTGGGAGGTGGGACCTCCAGGTCCAACCGTGGACAAGTTGTTTAACTTTGCTCAGATTCCTCTGTAAGGTGACCCCTGCCCATTCTCCCCCACATGGAGGACGTGAGGTCGGCAAGGGGTAATGGATATGGAAGTACTTTGTAAATGATAAACCCTTTCGTGAGCTTCGCCATCACTGTCAGGGATCATGTGGCTTTGGACGCTGGTGCCTGGGCTGCAATCTCCCAATGGTGTCCCCTTAAAGGGACACTGCACTCAGCCTCCTGTAAGACCCCCTAGGCCCTTGCCTTCACCATCGTGACCCACTCTGCTGATTTCCAGCTTGCAGAAATTCCCTGAAAGAGCTGGAAAAGGCTAGGGACCTGATTTCACTTCTGCGAAGGTAAAGAATCTTTCCCTTCTCTCCTGGGTTCTTCTTCCACCCAAAGCCTATGGTGTGACACCTGGACTGCAGGGAGCCTGGGGCTGAAATGCGAGGGGGAGCCCTGAGGACAGCGTACATCTAAAGCCCTGGGGTGAGGGACAGCAGGAGCACTGTGAAGTCAGCATGGGGGCCGTGGAGGGCCGTGGGGCCACAGGTGCCCACCCCTGCCTGCCCTGCCCAGCCCTCCTGGCCCTGGGGGCTCCTGGCTGCAGCTTGTGCCTCATGTCTCCTGCAGCCACCTGCACAAGCTCCCTGACAAGGGCGGCTTCCATCAGCTCTCCTGTCAAGACCCGCTTGGTGAGGTGGGCAAAGCAGCGCCTGCAGCAGCCCACCAGCCCTGCAGGGAACCTGCAGAAGACGATGTTCCTGCCGTGTGCCCATCAGCTGCCCTGGTTCCTCTGACACAGGGCTCTTTACCTGTGGCCTCCACCCTGTCAACAGAACCTCAAGACCAATCCAACTTGAAGAGAGTCACCCTTGGCACTGTGGCAAAGTGCTCACCTCCAGGTAATTCTTTTTTGGCATCTACCACTGCAGCCATCTTGAGTCTTGGCCTCGCACGCTATCACATTTTGTTCCTGTCCTGCTGGTGGAAGATTACCAAGGCCTTGTTCTTCCCCACCGCATCACAGAGTAAGTCCTGGCAAGAACACCTGTCCCACCAGCCACCAGGGGCCCCGTCCTCGGGAGGGCCCACAGACAAGCAGGTAGAGACTGGTAGCCCCTTATTTGTCAACCCTGAAGTCCAGAAGCTGCTGGAGCTTCTAATCACCAAGAAAGTAAAACTAAACACTTGTAAGGAGAAAGAAAAGGATGGGTCATTCTCAGAACAAATGAGCTCAGACTACCACCTGAACACTTTAGGGAATATGTGGAAATCACTGGGTGCTGAGCAGGACAACACAACCCCTCAATCTTTCTGGAACATGAAAGACAACACAGAGCAGCTAGAGCAGCTACCTGGTCCTCAGCAGCTCTTACACTCCGAGGTCTTGAGGGACCACCTGGAACAGAAATACAGCCAGCTCTACTGGGGTCTCCCCTCTCTGCACAGCGAGTTCGTGATGGTTGTTAGGAGCCCTGCTCAACAGCAGACGCCCTTTGTTTTATTCATGGAGTTTCTCATGGCTTTTCAGTTTCAATTCAACCTAGAATACTTTTAGGTGCTTCCCAGGCGCCAGTCTTGCCCTGCCCGGGGGTCCCACCCCAGCCTTTCACTCAAAACTTGCCTCCCTGCCAGCCCCCACCTCTGGCTCAGATCCAGGCCCAGCCCTACCTCCCATCTTCTCTCCTATCCGAACCACCTTATTCTCCACCCCAGATGAGTACCTGTGGACTAGACTGTCCTACATTTCAGAACAAGACACTATATTTTATCCCAACTGAAACTCAATGTCTGCCCCTTGTTGCAGAAGCAACTGAAAAGTGGGGAGCCTTCACCCTCTGTGGTCAAAAGATCTCAGAAAGGCTTTAACCAACTCATTCTCACCCTTCCTCAAGACAGGGGACGCTCCCAGGCCCAAAGGTCAGCAGTTTCCTTTCATCATGAGGACTTAATTGGCCCTGATCTCCAGAAGCAACATCTTCAAAAGAGGCTCATCAAAGAGCAAACCAAGAGGGGCCTGGCCCGCAGTATCCACCTGTCTCCGTCTCTGGAATTGAGCTCCTCTCAGTGCCAATTTTTAGGGACTTATCAGGCACAGGGCAAGCAGGGACCCTGGCAGCCCTCTGCTTTTACAGGCAAAAGGAGACTGGACCGACAGAAGATAAGGTCCAGGTGCCCTAGGAGATCCCATAGGAAGGGTCAAATGCAATTCCAACCAGGGCAGGATTTCGGCAAGGGTCTAAGGCCATGTCTGAGGAGGATCTCAAAAGCTTCCTCCAGGACCAGCCTCCCAGTGAAGTTTCTGCTAAGAAACTCTGAAAAGGAGTCAGAAAGATACTTGATGAGCCCCTTGAAGAGTAACTCTGGAAACTGTTTACCCAGTAGCCCAGAGCAGAAACATCTAGAAAAATTCTTGAAAGCCCATTTGAGCACAAAGTTGAGGCAGATTAATCAAGGTATGACGCCTGTGATGGTGCGTCAATCCTGGCTTGCCGCCAACTATGCTTCTTATAAGCCCCACCCTCGTGAGGAAATCAGAAATCTAGCATCCTCGAAGTATTGGAAACCCGGTGTAAACTCCTCCCGTGAGCTTTCCTTCCTCAGTCCAAGCATTCGGCAGATGCTGGAAGCACATGTTATAAGGTGGCGGGTAAGGCACAGGTGGGGCTTACCCAACCAGGCCTTTGAGCCCATAAATCTCAAGCCGGGTGGGGCTCAACCCTTGTCCTCTCCAAGGTCCACCTTTTCCCCCTCTGCCACCTGTCAATCTAGAGCACACTCAAAAGCCAACTTGGCTAATAAGCTCTCTGGAAAACCTCAGCCCCATCAGGGAATGAAAGTGATAACAAAAGCAACAGTCCCCACCCTGGTGAGTCCCCTCCCTGTTCCCTCACCTGAGCATACAGAAATCCAGAGGGCCCTGGGACAGACTTCACCTGGTGACAGGTATGGGCTCTCAGAGGCCCCTCTGACTGGACAGGAGGGCAGGCTGCCTTATCAGATGCCCATAGTCAACCTCATGGGCAGAAGCTGGGAGAATGGAACTGTCTTGGGGTTTCCAGCCACTAGGAAAACCCTGTCACCACCAACAAAGTCACTTGCCCAACCTCCAAAGGAGCCATGCCTTAAAACACAGGTGGCTCAAGGCCGTGCCACTGGTGAGCTCCTTCCAGACTCTCACAGTGACATCCTCCTTCAAGACTATGCCATTGGCATGCCCCTCCAGGACTTTGCCACCAATGTGCTCCTTCAGGACCATCGCACTGATGTGCTCCTTTCTTCACACATCTTGGCTTCTCACAGGTCTCTTTCTAGTTCCCAGAGGGAACATGCTAGTGAGGACGCACCAGCTTTCCAGGTGGTGCCATATGACCTCAACGTCAGGGAACAGAGCAGCCGGGGGCAGCAGACATTCAAAACACCACAACTTCAGGACCCATTTAAAGGCCAGAGGGAGATGTCTGCCCCAACTGAGGAGTGGAGGGACTTTCAGAGGCCCCAACCAAAAGAGCATGAAGAAATGAAGAGCCAGAGGGAGATGCTCGCATCAGCTGAGGAGTGGAGGGGTTTCACGAAGCCCCAACCAGGACAGCATGAAGAAACAAAAAGCCAGAGCAACGTGCCTGCCCCAGCTGAGGAGTGGAGGTGCGTTAGGAGCCTCCAAGCAGGAGAACATGAAGAAACGAGAAGCAACCAGGAACAACAGGAACCCAGGACACCAAAAGTTAGGGACCCGTGGAAGGGCCAGTTTGCCTCGACTGAGGGGAGGGAGGACAACTGGAAGCCCAAACCAGGAGAGTATAAAGAAAGGTCTTCAGGACTAAAGGCTTCGCAAGCAAGTGGGATGAGCCACGCTTCTCAGGTCAGGGAAAGAGGAGAGTCCCTTGGGAGCAAACACCCCCAGCTCTCACCAGGGAAGAGACAGCTTTCACCAGAAAGCCAAAAAAGGACGAGGCAGTATGTCAGCCACGATAAAAAAGGCAAAGGAATAGAAGAATCCCTTCAAAAAGGCAAGCCTGCATCAGCCACCGCTCACCAGCAGAAACCAATCAAAGGCAAACCTGTTGGAGAGAGCAGGGCTATTGACCCTTGTGCGACTGCAAGAGCTTTTGGACAGGTCCTAAGAGAGAAACTGGGGCTTCACCAAGGACTCTGTGCCTCAAAGTTAAATCTGCACCCAGAACAGCTCCAGGCCCCAGCACAGGGGCATTCCCACCACCACAGGGTTCTCTCCTCTTCAGAACAGAGAAGGTTGTTGAAAGATACAGCCTACAGTCACCAAGCCAGCCCCAAGGACCACAGCTACCTTAACAAGAGCAGGCATACCACAGGCAGGGGCGACAAGTTAGCCTTCCCACCCAGGGAACTGGAGTCCCCAGTCAGACGCTGCCAGCATGGACCAAGGCTGGCTGGTGACTCAGGCCACCTGCGCCATCACTCAGCATGTCCTCAAAAATGTGTTCCCTCTGGTCAGCCAGAGTGTGCTTCTCATGCCTTTCCTGGGGGGAAAGTGGTGCCAAAGAAAGTTCAGTTCATGGAAAGAAAACCTGCTTCTTCTCACGTTAACAAATCATCTATGCGCTAATGGCTTCTCTTCCTACCACAATTTTTATTGTTTCCCAAAATACATGTTTTTTCTCATGAGAGGTGGTGGTCTCTGTCTGTGCCCTGCTGGGGGGAAGGGAAGGGATCAGGGTCCACTCTTCCCAGGTGCCTGCTCTGGCTTCCAGATGGGATGGGGCCATGGAGGGAGGTTGATCCCAGCGTGGAATACTCATCCTCACGTCAATTCCCTCACTGCACTTAAGTTTCCATAATAGCAGCATTACAGAAACAAGCAACAGCATTCAGGACGTGTCAAGGTGAACTAAACCTAAAGACCTCCCCCTTCTCAGGAACTGGCTCAGTCCTCTCCTGCTCTCTCTCTACCTTGAACTTGTGGGACTGTAGGGGAGGGGTTTGCAGAGGCTGAAATTCCCCTCAGGCTCCAGAAAGTGTCACAGACTAGTTCACATGTCAGAATAAGGAGGGGAGTTTGGGGGCAGTGCTAGCCCAGAGTCCAGAGGTGGCAGAAACCTTGCCCCCATGTCTTGGTGGGGACAGATGATGCCTGCCCTGGAAGCTCCTTCTCTCCCTGATGGAGCTGGGATTGAGATGGGCTGGGAGTGTCACCAGGCCTCTGCCTTCCTCACAGTCTGGAGCAGCGGTGAGAACAAAGACCACGCACTCCCAGCTCTGAGGGTGTGAGGTGAGGACCATGGAGGCCGCCAAGGGCCGTCCACTCCTGCCCCAGAGGAGAGGACAGCCCTACTCACAGTGTCTACCTCCCCCAGGGAGCGAGCAGGGATGTGACTGTGTTTGCAGTCACCTCACTGTCTGTCATGTGCCCCTAGGGTGGGATGCAGAGGACGGAGGCAAGTGGCAGAGGTGCCCATAAATGGCACAGTGACCAAGGAGCCCCTGGCGTCCCACCACCGTGTACAGGCCCAGAGAAAAGAAGTTAGGGGCCAGTGGCTCACGGTGGCCCCAGCCCAGACTCTCCCCCGACTCCAGCTCCCAGAGCCCAGTCAGAGGGAAGGCGCCTGGAGCTCCCCTCCACAGAGGGTCAGGCTCCCAGAGGCCGTGGAGTCGCCAAGCAGGGAAGGTTCACTTCCCCACAATGTAGTTAATCAACTTTCACAGGACTGGGAGCTCACGACAGACTCGCCGTCTGTGACCTTTACCTACACGTGTGGCCCAAGGAGGCTCCCAGGGGACAGGTGGGACTTAACAGGCTCAGGGACTGTGCTGGGGTCGTAGCAAGTCTCATCTGCTATCAGCCTTGCTCACTCCAGAGTCTGGAGAGGGAAGAGGCCAGCAGACAGGATGTGTCACCCAGTGGGTGGGAAGTGACTTGTGGAGAACGAGGGTGCCGTCAGCTTTCCTCTCCGGCCCGTCCACACAGGAAACCAGGGAGACAGGAGCAATTCTACAGAGCAGTTTGGGGCTCTGTGTCACAGTCACTCCCGTGGTGGAGAGTCCTGCTCCAGGAGGGTCCCCTGATCCAGGTGACAGCTTGAATGGCCCTGCCCTACGCCTGTCAGGATCCCAACATGTGGGACCAGGACCTGCTGCGGGGGAGCAGGCACAGGCCTGCTTGTGCTGTGGTTTCTCCCTGAAGCCAGGTCTCACCTCTGGGCTCCATCCTCCAGGGTGGACACAGCACTGGGGGCACAGCCAGGGCCTGAGGGAGGGGCTGGAACCCAGAGCACAGAACAACCTCCAGAGCTCAAGAGAGGGTGGCACAGAGCGGAGACCCTGAGCCTGACTGCTGCCAGGTCCTCTCAGGGGCACCAAGAGGTGAGTGCTGGGTTTGAGGGTGCTGGACGCCCAAGGCACGTGTTGAGAGAAGTGACACAGAGGGACACTGACAGAAGAGTAAGAAACAAGAAGGTGCAAGTCCCTTTGCCCTTCTGCTGTGAGGTGCAGAAAGGCCAGCAATGGAGGGCCCCTCACTAAAAGTCCCCAACACAGGGATCCACACTCACCCCACACGGGGACCCACATTGATTCCACACGGGGACCCACAGTGACCTCACACGTGGACCCACACTGATTCCACACGGGGACCCACACTCACCCCACACAGGGACCTCTCAGAGATAATACACAGACTTCACAGAGACCTCTCACAGGAGCCTTATACAGAGCCCTCTATGAGAAGAGAAATCTCAAGAGACCTGCACACAGTTCCATGCAGTCCACACACAGGCACCCAGTGCCCCACCGAGACCACAGAGACCCTTCAAACAGCGGTCTGACACCCACTCAAATGAGCCTGAGCCACCAGCTGGCTCTGAGTGCACCCCAAGCCATGTAGCAAACTGAAGGTGCAGAAGGAGATCAGTACCAGTGCCCACAGAGAAAATTCTTGTGTAGTTTTTAATTACTTCTGAAAAAAAAGAATTACACATTCCCCATGAAAACCCACAAAATCCTTTCCTTCACGGGTTTTACTTAGCTTGAGCTCTGACTCACAGCTGAAAGAATGACAGACTTTGAAAAGGAGCAAAACTCTGCCCGCATCTAATGAGGGAAAAATCTTTGTCCAATTTTAAATATCATTCAGTCAAATGGCATCAGGGGGTCACATGCTTTGTTTTGCTGGGGACAAGTTCCTGCATTCAAAGTGACTTCTTTCCTTTGGAAACATGATGCAGAGAGGCCTACAGCAAGTGGGATCCATGGTGAAATGAACCAGCAAAGAGGCATCTAACCCCTACTTCCTAGCTGTGCAAACGGCATGGGATTTCGCACAGAATAGCTTGTGTCAGGTTTGTGAGGTTTGCTTCATTTTTCAATGAAGTGAGCCACCTTATCAAACACACGAAGCTTATTCACAAATGTGACAGATTTTTAGCAATGTCTCTATTACATTAACTGGCATATTTGTACTTAACTGCCTAATATTAAATGATATTGTTTATTTTACTCCTTTTAAAATATAGTAGTACAGTCAAGATGGTTGTATGGTATGCATGTCTCTAGAACATGAAAAAATCCTAATGTTCACCTGTGATAACTTAAACTTCTGAACCATTTAGAAGAATTCATATTTTATATAATTCTAAGAAATGTGCATTTTCCAAGACTCAGGAAATTTATATTTTATTTATTTATTACAGGGCTACAAAAAGGATACATTGCTTAAAAGAATTTTGAAATCTTAGAAAAGATGTCACTTAATTGGTGCTTGAAATATATATTACCTCATATTGCTTGGGAATTGGCATTTTAACATCTGTTAAAGAAAGTATACCTTTAATCGGCATTTCTATTATAATAATAATAGAGGTCTCACTGTCTGCCTAATACTTTCCAAACTGCACTCAGTTGAGACTACATATATGTCACTGCTCATAAATTCCGTTGCCCCTTTACATGGTAAAATCTGGATAATGTACAGATGTCAAGTATTATGTCTGGTTAAGTCTCTCAGGCTACTCTGTGGGGTAACAGTGTCATGGTCCTTTCTCTCAAAAGAGAAGAGTGAGCTGATGTGAGGGTCCTGTGTATTTTTTTTAATTAAGAAAAACAAATATTCAGGCTGTAAAATATTTTTAAAAATCATAGCTATTAATTTTTTGAAATGTGCTCCCTTTGTGACATTTTCTTATGTTATGGAATCACAGAACTTTGGAAAGTAGCCACAGATGTCCTCTAATAGCCAATCAATAATATTTACTAACTAGACGAGCTCATCATTCTCCTATAGATACCCACACCTACAACATCTCACATTCATG
This sequence comes from Stenella coeruleoalba, assembly GCF_951394435.1. NCBI lineage: Eukaryota > Metazoa > Chordata > Mammalia > Artiodactyla > Delphinidae > Stenella > Stenella coeruleoalba. Next base: position 26,511,639 of record NC_137153.1, on the reverse strand, counting down.
AAAATGACACTCTCTTTTCGGAAGTTTAAGCCAATATTTCTAAACCATGTGTTTGAGATAAAACTAAATTCTAGTAAGAGGCGTTATAAAATAATGTAATTCCCAACAAAATATATGAGGATTTAGGAAATACTGGCATCTTTCATAGGAAAACAGTTGCCTCATCTCATCCTGATAACAAGAAATTTGAGTGACACAGCTCTTTGGTCTAAGCATTTGTGTGTGTGTGTGTGTTTTAGCTGGTCCTCTGGATTGGATGCATTAATATTCTATTTTTAAGATGTGTGGGCTAGAATATTTTTACATAAGTGATGCATAGGATATGTGGTTTATAAATTAGGCTCTATGGCCATTCTTATCCCTCATGGAATGGAACATGAGAGTAAACAGAACAACCAGCACAAATAGTTTCTGGAAAAACGATTACATTCCCTTGAACTTTCCCAGTAGAAGAAAAAAGGTGGAGACTTCAGGTAGGCAGCTGAGATACATTTGCCCCACAAATAAGTACATAAATTTTAGTCTATTAAAACTGGAAGGGGGTCTTCCAAGAAGATGGCAGAAGAGTAAGGCGTGGAGATCACCTTCCTCCCCACAGATACACCAGAAATACATCTACACGTGGAACAACTCCTACAGAACACCTAATGAACGCTAGCAGAAGACCTCAGACCTCCCAAAAGGAAAGAAACCTCCCACGTACCTGGGTAGGGCAAAAGAAAACAGAATAAACAGAGACAAAAGGATAGGGATGGGACCTGCACCAGTGGGAGCGAGCTGTGAAGGAGAAAAGGTTTCCACACACTAGGAAGTCCCTTCGCAGGCAGAGACTGCGGGTGGCGAAGGGGGAAAGCTTCGGAGCCGCGGAAGAGAGCACAGTAACAGGGGTGCGGGGGGCAAAGCGGAGAGATTCCCGCACAGAGGATCGGTGCTGACCAGCACTCACCAGCCCGAGAGGTTTGTCTGCTCCCCCGCCGGGGCGGTCGGGGCTGGGAGCTGAGGCTCGGGCTTTGGTCGGAGTGCAGGGAGAGGACTGGAGTTGGCGGCATGAACACAGCCTGCAGGGGGTTAGTGCGCCACGGCTGGCCGGGACGGAGTCCGGGGAAAAGTCTGGACCTGCCGAAGAGGCAAGAGACTTTTTCTTCCCTCTTTGTTTCCTGGTGCGCGAGGAGAGGAGATTAAGAACGCTGCTTAAAGAAGCTCCAGAGACGGGCACGAGCCGCGGCTAAAAGCGCGGACACCAGAGACAGGCATGAGACGCTAAGGCTGCTGCTGCTGCCACCAAGAAGCCTGTGTGCAAGCACATGTCACTATCCACACCCCCCTTCCGGGGAGCCTGTGCAGCCCGCCACTGCCAGGGTCCCGGGATCCAGGGACAACTCCCCCGGGAGAATGCATGGCGCGCCTCAGGCTGGTGCAACGTCACGCCGGCCTCTGCCACCGCAGGGTCGCCCCGCACTCCGTGCCCCTCCCTCCCCACCGGCCTGAGTAAGCCAGAGCCCCCGAACCAGCGGCTCCTTTAACCCCGTCCTGTCTGAGCGAAGAACAGACGACCACCGGCGACCTACAAGCAGAGGAGGGGCCAAATCCAAAGCTGAGCCCCTGGGAGCTGTGAGAACAAAGAAGAGAAAGGGAAATCTCTCCCAGCAGCCTCAGAAGCAGCGGATTAAAGCTCCACAATCAACTTAATGTACCCTGCATCTGTGGAATACATGAATAGACAACGAATCATCCCAAATTAAGGAGGTGGGCTTTGAGAGCAAGATTTATGATTTTTTCCCCTTTTCCTCTTTTTGTGAGTGTGCATGTGTATGCTTCTGTGTCAGATTTTGTCTGTATAGCTTCGCTTCCACCACTTGTCCTAGGGTTCTATCCGTCCGTTTTCTTTTTTCTCTTAATAATTATTTTTTTATTTTAATAACTTTATATTTTATCTTACTTTATTTTACTTTATCTTCTTTCTTTCTGTTTTCCTTCCTTCCTTCCTTCCTTCCTTCCTCCCTCCCTCCTTTCTTTCTTTCTTTCTTTCTTTCTTTCTTTCTTTCTTTCTACTTCTACTAATTCTTTCTTTCTACTTTTTCTCCCTTTTATTCTGAGCCGTGTGGATGAAAGGCTCTTGGTGCTGCAGCCAGGAGTCAGTGCTGTGCCTCTGAGGTAGGAGAGCCAACTTCAGGACACTGGTCCACAAGAGACCTCCCAGCTCCACATAATATCAAACAGTGAAAATCTCACAGAGATTTCCATCTCAACACCAGCACCCAGCTTCACTCAATGACCAGCAAGCTACAGTGCGGGACACCCTATGCCAAACAACTAGCAAGACAGGAACACAACCCCACCCATTAGCAGAGAGGCTGCCTAAAATCATAATAAGTCCACAGACACCCCAAAACACACCACCAGACGTGGACCTGCCCACCAGAGACACAAGATCCAGCCTCATCCACCAGAACACAGGCACTAGTCCCCTCCACCAGGAAGCCTACACAACCCACTGAACCAACCTTAGCCACTGGGGAAAGACACCAGAAACAATGGGAACTACGAACCTGCAGCCTGCAAAAAGGAGACCCCAAACACAGTAAGGTAAGCAAAATGAGAAGACAGAAAAACACACAGCAGATGAAGGAGCAAGATAAAAACCCACCAGACCTAACAAATGAAGAGGAGATAGGTAGTCCTGAAAAAGTATTCAGAATAATGATAGTAAAGATGATCCAAAATCTTGGAAATAGAATAGACAAAATGCAAGAAACATTTAACAAGGACCTAGAAGAACTAAAGATGAAACAAACAATGATGAACAACACAATAAATGCAATGAAAAATACTCTAGATGGGATCAATAGCAGAATAACTGAGGCAGAAGGACGGATAAGTGACCTGGAAGATAATAGTGGAAATAACTACTGCAGAGCAGAAGAAAGAAAAAAGAATGAAAAGAACTGAGGACAGTCTCAGAGACCTCTGGGACAACATTAAATGCACCAACATTCGAATTATAGGGGTTCCAGAAGAAGAAGAGAAAAAGAAAGGGACTGAGAAAATATTTGAAGAGATTATAGTCGAAAACTTCCCTAATATGGGAAAGGAAATAGTTAATGAAGTCCAGGAAGCACAGAGAGTCCCATACAGGATAAATCCAAGGAGAAATATGCCAAGACACATATTAATCAAACTGTCAAAAATTAAATACAAAGAAAACATATTAAAAGCAGCAAGGGAAAAACAACAAATAACACACAAGGGAACCCCCATAAGGTTAACAGCTGATCTTTCAGCAGAAACTCTGCAAGCCAGAAGGGACTGGCAGGACATATTTAAAGTGATGAAGGAGAAAAACCTGAAACCAAGATTACTCTACCCAGCAAGGATCTCATTCAGATTTGATGGAGAAATTAAAACCTTTACAGACAAGCAAAAGCTGAGAGAGTTCAGCACCACCAAACCAGCTCTACAACAACTGCTAAAGGAACTTCTCTAGGCAAGAAACACAAGAGAAGGAAAAGAACTACAATAACAAACACAAAACAATTAAGAAAATGTTAATAGGAACATACATATTGATAATTACCTTAAATGTAAATGGACTAAATGCTCCCACCAAAAGACACAGATTGGCTGAATGGATACAAAAACAAGACCCATATATTTGCTGTCTACAAGAGACCCACTTCAGACCTAGAGACACATACAGACTGAAAGTAAGGGGATGGAAAAAGATATTTCATGCAAATGGAAACCAAATGAAAGCTGGAGTAGCAATTCTCATATCAGACAAAATAGACTTAAAAATAAAGACTATTAGAAGAGACAAAGAAGGACACTACACAATGATCAAGTGATCGATCCAAGAAAAAGATATAACAATTGTAAATATTTCTGCACCCAACATAGGAGCACCTCAATACATAAGGCAAATACTAAGAGCCATAAAAGGGGAAATCGACAGTAACACATTCATAGTAGGGGACTTTAACACCCCTCTTTCACCAATGGACAGATCATCCAAAATGAAAATAAATAAGGAAACACAGCTTTAAATGATACATTAAACAAGATGGACTTAATTGATATTTATAGGACATTCCATCCAAAAACAACAGAATACACATTTTTCTCAAGTGCTCATGGAACGTTCTTCAGGATAGATCATATCTTGGGTCACAAATCAAGCCTTGGTAAATTTAAGAAAATTGAAATTGTATCAAGTATCTTTTCTGACCACAATGCTATAAGACTAGGTATCAATTACAGGAAAAGATCTGTAAAAAATACAAACACATGGAGGCTAAACAATACACTACTTATTAACGAAGTGATCACTGAAGAAATCAAAAAATACTTAGAAACAAATGACAATGGAAACATGACGACCCAAAATCTATGGGATGCAGCAAAAGCAGTTCTAAGAGGGAAGTTTATAGCAATACAATCCTACCTTAAGAAACAGGAAACATCTCGAATAACCAACCTAACCTTGCACCTAAAGCAATTAGAGAAAGAAGAACAAAAAATCCCCAAAGTTAGCAGAAGGAAAGAAATCATAAAAATCAGAAAAAAATGAAAAAGAAATGAAGGAAACGATAGTAAAGATCAATAAAACTAAAAGCCGGTTCTTTGAGGAGATAAACAAAATTGATAAACCATTAGCCAGACTCATCATGAAAAAACGGGAGAAGACTTAAATCAATAGAATTAGAAATGAAAAAGGAGAAGTAACAACTGACACTGCAGAAATACAAAGGATAATGAGAGATTACTACAAGCAACTCTATGCCAATAAAATGGACAACCTGGAAGAAATGGACAAATTCTTAGAAATGTACAACCTGCCAAGACTGAACCAGGAAGAAATAGAAAATATGAACAGACCAATCACAAGCACTGAAATTGAAACTGTGATTAAAAATCTTCCAACAAGCAAAAGCCCAAGACCAGATGGTTTCACAGGTGAATTCTATCAAACATTTAGAGAAGAGCTAACACCTATCCTTCTCAAACTCTTCCAAAATATAGCAGAGGGAGGAACACTCCCAAACTCATTCTATGAGGCCACCATCACTTTGATATCAAAACCAGACAAGGATGTCACAAAGAAAGAAAACTACAGGCCAATATCACGGATGAACATAGATGCAAAAATCCTCAACAAAATACTAGCAAATCCAACAGCACATTAAACGGATCATACACCATGACCAAGTGGGGTTTATTCCAAGAATGCAAGGGTTCTTCAAGATATGCAAGTCAATCAACGTGATACACCATATTAACAAATTGTAGGAGAAAAACCATATGATCATCTCAATAGATGCAGAGAAAGCTTTCGACAAAATTCAACACCCATTTATGACAATAACCCTGCAGAAATTAGGCATAGAGGGAACTTTCCTCAACATAATAAAGGCCATATATGACAAACCCACAGGCAACATCGTCCTCAATGGTGAAAAACTGAAAGCATTTCCACTAAGATCAGGAACAAGACAAGGCTGCCCACTCTCACCACTATTATTCAACATAGTTTTGGAATTTTTAGCCACAGCAATCAGAGAAGAAAAGGAAATAAAAGAAATCCAAATCAGAAAAGAAGAAGTAAGGCTGTCACTGTTTGCAGATGACATGATACTGTACATAGAGAATCCTAACGATGCGACCAGAAAACTATTAGAGCTAATCAATGAATTTGGTAAAGTAGCAGGATAGAAAATTAATGCACAGAAATCTCTGGCACTCCTATACACTAATAATGAAAAATCTGAAAGTGAAATCAAGAAAACATTCTCATTTACCAAGGCAACAAAAAGAATAAAATATCTAGGAATAAACCTACCTAAGGAGACAAAAGACCTGTATGCAGAAAATTATAAGACACTGATGAAAGAAATTAAAGATGATACAAATAGATGGATAGATATACCATGTTCTTGGATTGGAAGAATCAACATTGTGAAAATGACTCTACTACCCGAAGTAATCTACAGATTCAATGCAATCCCTATCAAACTACTTCTGGCATTTTTCACAGACTAGAACAAAAAATTTCACAATTTGTATGGAAACACAAAAGACCCCGAATAGGCAAAGCAATATTGAGAACGAAAAATGGAGCTGGAGGAATCAGGCTCCCTGACTTCAGACTATACTACAAAGTGACAGTAATCAAGACAGTATGGTACTGGCACAAAAAAAGAAAGATAGATCAATGGAACAGGATAGAAAGCCCAGAGATAAACCCAGGCACATATGGTCACCTTATCTTTGATAAAGGAGGCAGAAATGTACAGTGGAGAAAAGATAGCCTCTTCAATAAGTGGTGCTGGGAAAACTGAACAGGTACATGTAAAAGTATGAGATCAGATCACTCCATAACACCATACACAAAAATAAGCTCAAAATGGATTAAAAACCTAAATGTAAGGCCAGAAACTATCAAACTCTTAGAGGAAAACATAGGCAGGACACACTATGACATAAATCACAGCAAGATCCTTTTTGACCCACCTCCTAGAGAAATGGAAATAAAAACAAAAATAAACAAATGGGACCTAATGAAACTTCAAAGCTTTTGCACAGCAAAGGAAACCATAAACAAGACCAAAAGACAACCCTCAGAATGGGAGAATATATTTGCAAATGAAGCAACTGACAAAGGATTAATCTGCGAAATTTATAAGCAGCTCATGCAGCTTAATAACAAAAAAACAAACAACCCAATCCAAAAATGGGCAGAACACCTAAATAGACATTTCTCCAAAGAAGATATACAGACTGCCAACAAACACATGAAAGAATGCTCAACATCACTAATCATTAGAGAAATGCAAATCAAAACTACAGTGAGATATCATCTCACACCAGTCAGAATGGCCATCACCAAAAAATCTAGAAACAATAAATGCTGGAGAGGGTGTGGAGAAAAGGGAACCCTCTTGCACTGTTGGTGGGAATGTAAATTGATACAGCCACTGTGGAGAACAGTATGGAGGTTCCTTAAAGAACTACAAATAGAACTACCATATGACTCAGCAATCCCACTACTGGGCATATACCCTGAGAAAACCATAATTCAAAGAGTCATGTACCAAAATGTTCATTGCAGCTCTATTTACAATAGCCCAGAGATGGAAACAACCTGAGTGCCCATCATTGGATGAATGGATAAAGAAGAAGTGGCACATATATACAATGGAATAGTACTCAGCCATAAAAAGTAACGAAATTGAGCTATTTGTATTGAGGTGGATAGACCTAGAGTCTGTCATACAGAGTGAAGTAAGTCAGAAAGAGAGAGACAAATACCATATGCTAACACATATATATGGAATTTAAGAAAAAAAATGTCATGAAGAACCTAGGGGTAAGACAGGAATAAAGACACAGACCTACTAGAGAATGGACTTGAGGATATGGGGAGGGGGAAGGGTAAGCTGTGATAAAGGGAGAGAGAGGCATGGACATATATACACTACCAAACGTAAGGTAGATAGCTAGTGGGAAGCAGCTGCATAGCACAGGGAGATCAGCTCGGTGCTTTGTGACCACCTGGAGGGGTGGGATAGGGAGGGTGGGAGGGAGGGAGACGCAAGAGGGAAGAGATATGGGAACATATGTATATATATATAACTGATTCATTTTGTTGTAAAGCAGAAACTAACACACCATTGTAAAGCAATTATACTCCAATAAAGATGTGTAAAAAGAAAAAAAACAAGTGGAAGGACTCCCCCAAAGCTATTTGATGAAAGGATTTGCAAAGAGTAGATCAAGAAGGACAGGCAGGTCTAGGGTCTGCTGACCATGGCCAGGATACCACCTAAAAGATTTGTCCATAATTGAAGTAGGAACCAAAACTTGGCCAAAGTGATGGGTGCTGCTCCTTCCCTCTATTTACTCCTAGATGACACTGCCTTTCACCACCCTACACTCTATAGCCCTCCTTCATTGTCTGTCTGGGGACTTACTGGGGACTTTAGGTGAAGGAGATTAGGTGAGGAAGAAGAAGAGGAGAAGGAGGAGAGCAGGAGTAGGGAGGGAACAGGAGAAGGAGGATAATGAAGGAAAGTCATTACCAAAAAATGACTGTGGCCTCTTCTTTTTTTTTTTTTTTTAAAACATCTTTATTGGAGTATAATTGCTTTACAATGGTATGTTAGTTTCAGCTTCACAACAAAATGAATCAGTTATATATATACATATGTTCCCATATCTCTTCCCACTTGCGTCTCCCTCCCTCCCACCCTCCTTATCCCACCCCTCCAGGCGGTCACAAAGCACCGAGCTGATCTCCCTGTGCTATGTGGCTGCTTCCCACTAGCTATCTACCTTACGTTTGGTAGTGTATATATGTCCATGCCTCTTTATCGCTTTGTCTCCGTTTACCCTTCCCCCTCCCCATAGCCTCAAGTCCATTCTCTAGTAAGTCTGTGTCTTTATTCCTGTTTCACCCCTAGGTTTTTCATGACATTTTTTTTTCTTAAATTCCATATATATGTGTTAGCATACGGTATTTGTCTCTCTCTTTCTGACTTACTTCACTCTGTATGACAGACTCTAGGTCTATCCACCTCATTACAAATAGCTCAGTTTCGTCTCTTTTTATGGCTGAGTACTATTCCATTGTATATATGTGCTACATCTTCTTTATCCATTCATCCGATGATGGACACTTAGGTTGTTTCCATCTCTGGGCTATTGTAAATAGAGCTGCAATGAACATTTTGGTACATGACTCTTTTTGAATTATGGTTTTCTCAGGGTATATGCCCAGTAGTGGGATTGCTGGGTCATATGGTAGTTCTATTTGTAGCTTTTTAAGGAACCTCCATACTGTTCTCCACAGTGGCTGTATCAATTTACATTCCCACCAACAGTGTAAGAGGGTTCCCTTTTCTCCACACCCTCTCCAGCATTTATTGTTTCTAGATTTTTTGATGATGGCCATTCTGACTGGTGTGAGATGATATCTCATTGTAGTTTTGATTTGCATTTCTCTAATGATTAGTGATGTTGAGCATTCTTTCATGTGTTTGTTGGCAGTCTGTATATCTTCTTTGGAGAAATGTCTATTTAGGTGTTCTGCCCATTTTTGGATTGGGTTGTTTGTTTTTTTGTTATTAAGCTGCATGAGCTGCTTATAAATTTTGGAGATCAATCCTTTGTCATTTGCTTCATTTGCAAATATTTTCTCCCATTCTGAGGGTTGTCTTTTGGTCTTCTTTATGGTTTCCTTTGCTGTGCAAAAGCTTTTAACTTTCATTAGGTTCCATTTGTTTACTTTTGTTTTTATTTCCATTTCTCTAGGAGGTGGGTCAAAAAGGACCTTGCTGCGATTTATGTCATAGAGTGTTCTGCCTATGTTTTCCTCTAAGAGTTTGATAGTTTCTGGCCTTACATTTAGGTCTTTAATCCATTTTGAGCTTATTTTTGTGTATGGTGTTATGGAGTGATCTAATCTCATACTTTTACATGTAGCTGTCCAGTTTTCCCAGCACCAGTTATTGAATAGGCTGTCCTTTCTCCACTGTACATTTCTGCCTCCTTTGTCAAAGATAAGGTGACCATATGTGCGTGGGTTTATCTCTGGGCTTTCTATCCTGTTCCATTGATCTATATTTCTGTTTTTGTGCCAGTACCATACTGTCTTGATCACTGTAGCTTTGTAGTATAGTCTGAAGTCAGGAAGCCTGATTCCTCCAGTTCCATTTTTCGTTCTCAAGATTGCTTTGGCTATTCGGGGTCTTTTGTGTTTCCATACAAATTGTGAAATTTTTTGTTCTAGTTCTGTGAAAAATGCCCTCTTCTGTAGTCTGGTCACCTAATGAACAAATGGGGACCCTGAGACAGAGATTCCCCAAAACATACAGATATTCACTTTCCACAACTGACGCAGACCAAATGCTTCCTCTGCTACATCATATAACCTGTGTGAAAGAATCCTTTTCATAGATCATCCAGATGATCAACCTAGTGTAAATTATTTCCACCACCACGAGGTTATGGTACGTGTTACTGTTTTAGCAAAGAAAAAAAAAGTCATTTTGCCACTTAAGTATTTAAGAGTATACTACCCTTCTTTGATAGCAGTCTGTTATTTTTCATCATAACATGGTTTAAGAGGAAAAGAATAACAAGAGAAAGACATTTCCAGGAAAAACAATGAAATGTAGTGTGATCCACATCCACTTCTCTGGATAGAACTCCATCATGAAGAACATAACTGTCTGAATCTTGAGTCCACCTGAAATTCAAGGTCATCCATGCAGATTTTGAGAGTTGAAGTCAAAAGTACACAAAATCCAGTTCCTGGAAATACCATCCCTGCTTTGCCCCCATGTCCCCACACACACCCTCACCTGAGCGGCATGGAGACTCACTAAGAGACATATTGATGGGGAAGCCCACCAGTCAGAGTGGACAAGACAGTATAGTAGGATGCAGGAAGAAAATATTAGAACTTCCATTTGTATTCCTTCTCTTCTCATTCTTTTAAAATTCCTATATCTGTATAATTTTTGTCTTGCATATAAATTACAGAACCATAGTACATACATTTAATTTGAAAACGCATAAATATACACACTGTATCTTCATGCTCAGAAAACTTTTTTCTGAGTAGGAGAAGGATAGAAGTGTTGGAGAACACTAACATGAACCAGATTCCTGGCCTTTTCTAAGGAATCAAACCAGAATCCAAAACAGCCATGGGCTCTGGGCTCTGGGCTCTGTCAGGCAAAGCACATGTGTGTGGCCTGTCCAGGGAGAAGGAGAACCATGAATAAACTCTAGAATATCTGTTTCACCAAACTCTGAAACTCAGAGGGACCCCGTCAGCCCTGAGTTTCACCTTGTAGGCAGAGGGCAGATTACACAGGTAAGTGAACCATTCTCCCCCTACTAGCCTGCAAACACCATGCAGCTGTGGATTGGTAGGGACCCCAAGTCCATAGTAAGAGCACAGATCCAGTTAGAATACAGTGAAGGAACTTCCGGACCTTCCAGCAGCATCAGAGCTGCAGGGGGAATGTGTGAGGGTGTAGAAGCAAGGGGGACCTCAGGCAGCATCTAGCAGAGATTGGTGAACAGCAGCACACACCAATCCCAGGACAATGGCTTTTAGTTAAGAATGCAGTGGTTTGCATTTACATTAGATTGTTGAAAGGATCCTGTTGCTTTTGAGGCAAAATTCTGAAGGCAGTAGTTTTATTTACTAATTTAAAAAACAGGTTTTACATATAGAAAATCCACTGGAAGGTGTTTTGGATCAGGTAAACAGTTCTGAAGAAAGAAAAGAAAAATGGACGCATTAAGTCAAATTTATGGATATAGTGACTTGACTAGTAAGCAGAAGAGTAAAAATATTAGACAAAATTAAACATCAGATCAATATACCTAGGGTGCACAACCACTGAGCACACTCACAAACTGGCATATTGAGAAAGGGTCTCAGCTATTAGGCCAAGCAACTGCTGTGATCCAGCTTAAGCACAGGCAGATCGGATACACTTTCTCCCAATTCAGGGGTTTTAAGCTAAGATGAGGGGAGTTTAGTCAATAATGAAGTTTTAGTGAAAGCAGCATCTGTAGTTGTCAGCACTTGCCATTGGAAGATAATGTGTGAACAGCAAGTTGAGAAAGAGAAGTATTTCAGTTTTGAGGCCAAAACCAATCACTTGAACACATTATTAGATGTAGGAAATGGACTTAAGAGTCTATACTGGTCGATCCACTGCACACTGTCTACATTACCCAGTAATCTTCAGTAGTTGTCATTATTTCACACACTGATCTCTAACACAGCGGGGAGGTCAGATATACTTGTCAAGGTCAAGCTGGATGTCAGTGAAGGACTCAGTGAAAGTGTGGAAATCTCGCAACTTGCTCTCAGATAGATGACCATCAAATGAAACATTTCATGATATGATATGTAATAAATGATATGTAATATGACATGACATGATTAATGTATCAATATACAAAGGAATGGTAAAAAATACTGATTGATATGATATGATATGAAATGACATATAATACACAATATATGATACAATATGACATGATTGATTTATCAACACAAAAAGGAATGGTAAAAAAAAATACTATACAATACAAACTTGAAAAAAGTGTTGCCTGATAATCTCTGGAGACATACTCTATTTTTAATTTCATCCCACATGGCTTCATGGGCTATCATGTCTACACTCTTTTTATTAGGGTAACATTTTTTCTTTTACTCAGTATATGGATAATTTAGCAGTGGTTAAATTCTTTTTTATTGAAACACTTTGTATTCAAATTATGAGCAGACTTTATATACAGTATTTTTGTGCATGTGGATGTCTTCTTGGCTTTATGTCATCCCACTCTGATATCATTTCACCAGTTTCCTACTGAATAGAGTTGAGGAGGTGTACTGATATGGGATTTAAATCCTAAGCAAAGGGAATCAATGCTCCCAGGCTGAGAAAGTATTTAAGGGAAGATGGATGAACTGAAATCTCACTGGTGGTCTTCACATTTATGAATTTTTACTATATCAAAATATAACAAGTATAAAATATGGGAGTAGGGGAGCTAAGCAAATCTTAGAAAATACATTCAAGCTAACAATGCACTTACTCTGTTAATCTGTTTGTCCTTCATACAAACAGATGTATGGGTTTGTCTAGAAGACCTGTACTTTTCCATTGATTTCTAAAATTCTAGAATGATGCCTTCCAATTGAAGCTAAATGTTTCTCCCATGCTTCATTTGTCTTGTGAGAGAAAAAAAAAAAGCAAAAACAACAACAGCCCTGATGATATCCAGAGGTAAGCCTGGACATAAATACCAAAAGGTATCACAGAATACCAATCAATGCCAAGAAAGATTACTCTGAGATAATGATGAAGTGAGAAAAAGTGAAGGCAATTCACAACTGTTTTCTAAGTACAGAAAAAGAAGTCACTGTGCCATCCCCCCAAAATAGCAAACACTCCATTCTCTTGGTTAAAACGAGTGACATCTACTTTGTTTCCAGTAATGGCTTTATTTTGACTACAGTCTTCCCTCTTGTAGCTAAAATTTATTGAGATGAATTATAGAATTGCCTTGGCTTTCACCATCCAATTTAAGTAATAATTGAAATTAGGAGCTTAGTGGATAGGCTAAATGAATAGATTAGACAGAACTTGAATCTAATGGACACATCTACAAAGAAAACTCTGTCCGATTCTTCAGAATACATATTCTTTTCATATATGTACATAGAACATATGTGAAAATTGCCAAATGCTGTTCCATAAATCAAGCCTCCACAATTTCAAAGGAATGAAATCATGGAGTGCTATGACCACAGTGGAATTAAGTTAGAAATCAATAATTATAAACAAATAATAATCAAAGTGGGAACTAAAACATTCTTATGTTAGAAAATTGTGAAACACCAATCTAAATAATCCAATGGTCAAATAATAAAATGGAAGAGAAAATTTAAAATATTATGAGCTGAATGATAATGAAATAATGGAAAATCAAGACTTGTGGGATGGCTTAGAGGGACATTTATAATAGCTTTAAATGTGCATATCTGAAAAGAGTTTTTTAAAAACAATAATCTAAGCATCCATCTGTGTAAGCAAGAAGAAGAACAGCTAAAGCAAAAGAAAGAAAGAAAAAATAAAGATGAGAGCAGAAATCAATGAAGAAGAAACATACATAGTTTTAACATTGCTAAAACTAGTTCTTAGAAAGACTATAAAATTAATAAACCCAATGGCATTTGGTAAATTTTTCTTATAATCTGGAAACCTTCTATCAAGGGACATTTTGAATCTGGATCTGAAGGAAGATCTTCCCACCCTCCACACCCCATCATATATGGGGCTCACAAAACTCTGTGCTGTCCCTCATTTCACATTGTTTTTCCATTCCAGAGCATTTATTTTAGAATGCAGTTAAAAATGGAAAAAATGAAGGTGCAACTAATTATTTCCGGGTTTATAAAAATGTGAGTTAGAATGTTTCATCCATTCAAAACAGCCAGTTGTGAGATTAAAAACCTAATTCATTCATTTAATGCTTTTCAGCAGACATCACAAGAATAAAGACATTCTCATAGCTCAAAACCTGTGTCCAGGACATTTTTTCTTGGTTCGGATTTCAGCAGCTATGGAGTAAAAACTCTTTTATCTCCAGGGACTGTGTCACTTAACATAAAGCCTCCAACAATAACAACAAAAAAAAGTAAAAGAAAACATGAATTCAGCATACTAATAATGATCATAGGTATGAAGATATATATTTTCCAAACCTGATAACTGTAACACTGTTCAAGTTAGTATGTTTTTAGAATAAAAAATTACCTTTCTGAAGCCACTTGACTGATATAAGAACAAGAAAAAATGACATCCATGTTAACAGGAGCTGTCAACAAATAGATTATTATTAGTCAAATGTACAAACTAGATCATTCGTTTTGTAACTTTATGTCTTCCAAGCAACATGGTGCACAAAGTTGAGGTTATAGTCTTCAGAAAATATAACAAACATGAAAACTTTGATCCTGTGGTCGCTGTCACATGCGTCACATTTGTGACATTTGAATGTATATGCCACAAAAGAATTAGACACACACATATCCACACACATACACACCTACTTACACACAAATACTCACATATGTACACATGTAAACATGAAAACAGAAACGTACACATATATATATACACATACATTTCGACTTACACACATAAACACCTACTTATACACATGAACATATTTATACACATGCACACCTACTTACACATACATACACCCATGCATGAATACACATACTACACATACATACCCTACCACACATACACACACACTACAGAGTATAGATGTATAGATGTCCAAAAAATAATTTTTAGGATTAGGGTTTTGAAAATATGAAAACATCCCAATAAATGCTGCATTAAAACCAAGTAAAATATGTAAGTGCTCACTTGGACAACAGAACCTTTAGCAAAAGAAATGTCCTTGAAAATATTGTGATTATTATGAGCTGTGAGTACAAATGTACTCTATAATATAAAGCTCAAATATTCTCATTTGTAGAGCTGTTCCATTTCATCCTATCATCTTTTCCTATTCTGTGTCTGCCCCAATTCTCTCTTCTCCTCCCATGATGTTTCAGCCCTGACTTGAAAGCAGCAGAAGTTTAATGCTGAAAGTAACCAGCATTTTACAGGCTGATTGCCATTGCTGGGCTATTAGTAGAAATAAAGATGGCTTAATAAACTCTAGCATTCCACGCTAGTTAATGTCATTCCAGGTGTAGAGAGAGATAAAGAATTCTATGTCTTCATTGTAATGATATTAAAACAAACTACTGTGTATTAAATCATGCTTGGAAATGAGCAGACACTGCAGCCAGAAGCAAGCTCAGGAAACCATGGGAAACTATTTTGACTACTTCATCCAGGTTCCTTTTGAGGGAGAAGGCTCTGTATAAGGAAATGAGCTGCCTCAGAGCCCCATCTTGACTTACACAAAGACCATCACTGACTTGCTGTGATTCTCAACTACTCAGTAGAAGAAACAGGGGCAGCATGGAGAGGAGATACAGAGGAGCACGAGGATGGACCACTGGGCAAGCAGTGATCAGAAGAAAAAGCTTATTTCTCTAATATTCAGCAATTCCCAGTCATTTGTGTTCTAGGCTTACTCCACCATAAGAACTGAAACACTGCCAGGAAATGCACAATATTAGATTCCTTGAGAGAAACCTCCTTGGGCCTGGACACATGTACACTGTCTTGGGTCATTTTACATTTTTCCACAGAGCTCACAGCAGAAGACTGAATAGTTAAAAGATACAACTAATCTTATTTTCACTTAAAGATTCTTAAATTCTACCAGTGCAGCATGGCTAATAAATTGGGAAAACAAATCTAACTTTAAAGCAGTGCAATCCTCTATAATAATTTGAAAACTTTAAACTCTTTCCTCTCTGGAATTTTAAATAGATGACAGACTCATAACCATTTAAAAATATGTTATGCTATGGAAATTGACAAATAATTGATTATCAGCTTAAGTTGAAATAATAGTCTACTCTAAATCCAGGACTAAGGACGGATGAAAAGCTTAACTTTGGGGCCTCATTTTTGGACATTGAATTAAGAGAGAACGGGAGCAGCAGGCATGTGGTGTAGGGAATGGTGGAAGGGAGGAATAAATACTGGGAGTGCAGAGGAGGAAAAGTTGACACCTGTTTCACACTTCCCCTCTATTTCTACTCCAATGTTCCTGGCTTGGGTATTACCATCTTTCACCCAAATGACTCAAGGACCCCACAGCTGCCTCCTTAGCTGATGTTTTGTTGCATTGCTTTCATGTACAATGAAGTAATGGATACGCCCTGCTTTATGTAACCTTTTTGTACTTTCAGCAGTCCTCAATGCAAATCTGTTTTATTAAAACTTAGAATAAACATGGAATTCAGTAACTGCCCAAATTCTAGAAGGAAGTAAAAAAAGATGTAGGAAGGATGATTCACAGTTCAAGTTATTTTTTAAACATAATTTCTATAAACTTTGTACATACTGGAAAAAATAGAATCAACACCTTAATCCTTTCTTAGTGTCTGGCTGTGTCCATTAAGGACCGTGCATACGCACAGACACATATGTTACCCAGCTGTCTGCTTTGTGGGAGTCACAGGTGTCCTATGTCTACATGCCATCATCCAGGGAGAAACAGGATCACGCCATTTCAGAGAGGCCTTAAGGCTGTTGAGCACCCCTTCCTCTGACAGCTCAGGATTGGTCGTGAGTGGTCACAAAGAAGTGTTCACTGAATACGTTTATTAAGGACTGGATTAAATGTTTTACAACAACAACAATACACATTTGGGGGCATAAAAGAAATACCTCAAAACATTAAACATGCTAATATTGGAAAATATTAGCATTTCCAATCACTGCTAAATTATCCTGATTCAGCTTCCCAGTGACAGTCCTATTTCCTTCACTTTTTTGCTGGATCATGTGGTAGTTGTATTTTTAAATTTTTGAGGAACCTCCATACTGTTTCCCATTATGGCTGTACCAAATTACATTCCCACCAACACTGTACAAGGCTTTTCTTTTCTCCACACTCTTGCCTTTTTGGAACTTTAAGGTAATCCAAAAACATTATCCCTGCATTGTATGTATGCAGTTAAGATAGAAGCACCAGGGAATGGAGAGAGCAACAATCTCCTTAAGTCAGTGTTTGCATCTGAAAGAACACGAGGGGATTTATGCCTGCCATTATTTTTTAAAAGGGCAGTAGAATGCTGATCACACACAGGTGGGATGCTTAAAGTAAATCCTGCATGTGGACTAAAAAGGAAGAGGCTCGGCCTGGACCTTGCATGGAATATTCTACCTATTCTTTTCTTTTAAATTTTTATTGCAGTCTAGTTGAGTTACAATTTTGTGTTAGTTTCAGGTGTACAGCAAAGGAAATAAGTTATATATATATACATATATCCACTCTTTCTTAGATTCTTTCCCCATATAGGCCATTACAGACTATTGAGTAGAGTTCTCTGTGCAATACAGTAGGTTCTTATTAGTTATCTATTTTATATATAGTAGTAATGTATGTCAATCCCAATCTCTCAATTTATCCCTCGCCCTCCGCTTTCCCCCCCGGTAACCATAAGTTTGTTTTCTACATCTGTGACTCTATTTCTGTTTTGTAAATAAGTTCATTTGTACCATTTTTTTAAATTCCACATATGATACCATATGATATTTGTCTTTCTCTTACTTACTTCACTCAGTATAACAATCTCTAGGTCCATCCATGTTGCTGAAAATGGCATTATTCTTTTTTATGGCTGAGTAATATTCCATTGTGTGTGTATATATATACACACATATATATGTATATATATATATATATATATGTGTGTGTGTGTGTGTGTGTCTCTCTCCCTCTCTCTCTCTCTCTCTCTCTCTCTCTCTCTCTCTCTCTCTATATATATATATATATATATATATATATATACACCAAATCTTCTTTATCCATTTCTTTGTTGATGGACATTTGCTTCTACTGATTCTTAAAGTAGTCCTCTTCCTAACAGGTTCAGTGGTGGTTACATGAAGCATATTAGCTATTACATACCTTGTCCCCTGTTTCTCATTAAGCAGAAGCCCTTTTGGAGTGGGAAATGTCCCGAAGTGAAAGAACTTATTCTAAGATGACTCTCATTGTCTTATAGATAAAATGTCAATATGGCATCAATTCATTAAACAAAAAATATAGATTGTGAAGCAGTTTCCATGAGGTTTCAGGATTTGAGTCACTCCCTAAAACATGCTCAAGTGAAGACGAATCCTTCACCTCTCCAGGATGTGCACGGTCAGCCTTCCTAGCAGTCCCTTGTAGGGGGTCTTTAGGCAGCTCCCCCAGAGCCTGAGGGCCAGGACAGTCAGACTGAATTTTGATCTCCCACAATTAACCACTTCTACACTTCATTCAGCCACTTCTTTGTGGAGCACTTCTGAAAGCTGAATCATGTGATGTGGAGAAGGACAGTGACTTTAGCACCAGCCAACAAAAGTATAATTTCTTCAAGATTACAGTTTTCTCTTCCAATGTTTTAATAGTTTGAGTATAAATATTTTCACAAAGAACATTTATGAGCTATTTTATTCTTTGAATGTGCTCTGTACAAATGAAATCGTCTCTAGCCTCACTGGGATAATTATTTTGGCTATAATTTAATTGTCATGCAGAATCTAGAGCAAACCAAGCATTGAAAAAGAGAAGAGGAGAAGGAAGAAAAGACTTGTAGGTGTGGGAAAAATAAAACTAAAGTAGCATTGTTACTATATTAATGTTCTTGCATTTTTCTAGCAGCTTTTCTTTTTCTAATAATCTTGAAGTATTTCATGAACTGTTGCTGTAGGAAAGCCATGAGATGCAGATTATTAAGAAAAAAAGACATCAGGATTATCCTAACCCCACGATTCTGCATGACCTTTGCTACAGTTCCATTGACAGATAATTACGTGAGGAGAGAAGTAACAGCCATGTGCTGAGTGCCTCTGAAGTCCAAGTATTTTCTCCAGCATCTTCACTGCTAACCTCTACCCTGTGAGGCAGCTGTTACCAGCATTTTACAGAGGTTCCCAAGAATCAAGAAAATGGTCCCAAGTGGGGTGTGTGTGTGTGTGTGTGTGTGTGTGTGTGTGTGTGTGTGTGTGTATATAATGGAATATTACTCAGCCATAAAAAAGAATGAAATAACGCTATTTGTGGCAACATGGATGGACCTAGAGATTATCATACTAAGTGAAGTAAGCCAGACAAAGACAAATATTGTATGATATCACTTATATGTGAAATCTACAAAAAAGTGATACAAATGAACGTATTTACAAAACAGAAATAGACTCACAGACATAGAAAACAAACTTATGGTTACCAAAGGGGAGGGGAGGAGAGGGACAAATTAGGAGTTTAGGACTAACTTATACACAGTACTATATATAAAATAGGTAAAAAACAAGGGCCTACTGTATAGCATCGGGAACTATACTTAATATCTTGTAATAACCTATAATGGAAGAGAATGTAAAAAAGAATACATATATTTATACATATGTATAACTGAATAACTTTACTGTACACCTGAAACTAACATAAAATGTAAAACAACTATATTTCAATAAAAATAAAGAAAAGAAAACAATAAATTAACCAAATCACATGAAGAAAAAAAAAGAAAGAAAATGGCCCGAGGTACTCTGCCTTGTGGATCTTGGGCGAACAACTGAGCTCCAAATCAGTGTGTATTTCCTTCTTCATTTATGTTCATCCCTCAAATGAAATATGAGACATGTAACTGCTATTTGGCAAGGGTATAGGGGAGGCAGCCTCCAAAATGCAACAATCTTGGCATTACAAAAAGTTGAGGTGGATGCCAATTCCAGAAGACTCAGAGGGAACTGAGCAAGTGCTCAGACTGACCAGTATCACTGCCCAAGGTGACCTGGACATCTTTATGCCAAGAAACAATGTATAGAAATGGCATTGATGACAGAGGCCAGCAAGGCATGGGTCAGGGGCTCCTTTCCACCCCTTACCAACTCCCCATTCCATAATGCATGTAAGCCCCTCGCATAAAAACAGATACACAAAGAACTTGGATTCCCACAGCAAAACCTTGCGTTGCCTGAGAAATTTCTGCAATGAGTTGAGAAATCTGAAATTGACTAGATTATTTTCTACTGTCAAGCAAAAATGAAATTTTATGATGAAAAATGAGATATTTTTTAAATTACAATTTTGCCTTCTTTACTGGCTTTTTGGACTGCAACTATGAAACTTAAGCATGGTTTTAGACTTATTTTCAAAACAAATGTTTTAAAACCTTTAATAAAGTAGAAGTAACATAAAATAAACTGCACTTACAGTGTACAGTTTCATAGGTTTGATATATGTGTGCCCATGAAACCATCAGCCTAATTAAGATAGTGAACACATCCATCACCCCCAAAAGTTTCCTCATGCCCTTCTGTAACCCCTTCCTACTCCCCTCATTCCTTCCATCCCCAGGCAAACATTTAACTACTTTTTGTAATGATTTATTTGCATTTTCTAGAACTTCATACACATAGACTCATACAGTATTTTTTTCTAGCTTCTTTCCCTCAGCATAATTGAGATTAATCATGCTGTTGTGTGTACCAACAGTTTACTTCCTTTTATTGTCATGCATTATTCTATTGCAGGGATATATCATACTCTCTTTATCCATTCACTTGTTGACGGATATATGGGTTATTTACTGGTTTGGGCTGTTCCAAATAAACCTGCTATGAACATCCATACACAAGTCTTTGTGTGGATATATGATTTATTTGTCGTGGGTAATATCTAGGCGCAGAATGGCTGCATTATAAGATGGCTTTGTATGATGGGTGTCTGCTTGGCTTTCTAAGAAACTGCCAAACTGCAAAACAGGTACCTTCTAAGAATATTAAAATCAACTCACTGATTTTTGCCAAATGCCAAAGGAAAGTGTACGATCTTCTTTTTATCTCTTTGTTTTTCTACTGAATGTATTATGTTTTCACTTTGAAAACAGGATTCCCCTCCCCTCTTAATACTGAAACATTTTACTGACCAAAGCAGGCAATGTAAAAAATATCTCATCCCTTTTAATATTATAAGCCTTTGATTGTTACAACTTTTTTCCTCCTCAGAAAGCCATCCCCTGCTATTCCAGACCCACAGATGTGGGAAGGGAGTACTGTATCAAGCAGCCTCCCAAGCGACAGGACATTAATTACTGAGACAAGAAAAACCATGGCCTAATTATCATTAATCCAAGTGCATCTCTATTCTAGAAAAGCAGAGTGCTGTGAAGGGCAGAGAATATGCCTATTCATAACATTATGTCCCTACTAAGTAACTCGTGATCTATTTCAACTTCTCTACTGATACCTCAAGTCCAGAGAATTACTCTCTGGTTTCCACCAAGTGCCTGAAAAAATAACTTTTTTTCCCCACTGATTTTCTTTTTCTGGCCCTCAGAAAATTCTATCATCTTAAGCAGATATGATTGTATTTTGAATTCCTCTGCAGGCTCTTTCTGCTTCACTGTCCCCCTGTGAGGTTTAGCAGTTCATCCATGAGAGGTAATGTTCTTCTATGAGTGAATTACACTCAGTGGTTGACATACACTTACCTGTCCCCACCACTTCTATTATCTGGCATATTCCCTAAAATAGGTCTGCCTCCATTTTCCTGGTACTCTTACCTTACTAAAAGAAAAGAAAACATAATCAGTGCCAGTGTTTTCACTGGCTTCAGTTAAGGTTGAAGTCAGGAATAAATCATAAACTTTTTAGTGGGGATTTGTTCTTCCCTTTTTTTTTTAACACTTAAAATAATATTTATACTACTTTTTCCCCATGGAACGTGTTTTTTTTATGCCCACTATTTGGATCATTTACAAGTTTCAAGACAAATCAATAGAATCTTAGCTTTAAGGTAAGTCTCAGGTTTAAATCCCAACTTTGTTGACCAACTAATGGTGGTGATTGTGCAAGTTACATAATCTCTCTGCATTGTGTTTATTTCTCCATGAAGTTGGAGTACCTCCAATCACAGAGCTCCCTGAGGGCACGTATCGTGGGCCATTTTGTTCATTATTATATAGCTGATGCCAAGAATTGTGCCTGACATATGGGAGGCACTAAATAAATAATGACTGAATGTATAAAACAAAAACAGCAATTATAATAACATAACTACCTTCACACAATTTGCTGCACGAAGCCAGTGGATAAACAATACTATTTAACTTCCATTACATACAAAAGTGTTCTACCAGGAAGAGAGCAAAGTAAGTGATGATTTCACCATCA
Source organism: Stenella coeruleoalba (assembly GCF_951394435.1). NCBI lineage: Eukaryota > Metazoa > Chordata > Mammalia > Artiodactyla > Delphinidae > Stenella > Stenella coeruleoalba. The sequence continues at coordinate 26,489,239 of NC_137153.1, read as the reverse complement.
GAGAATTTAGAAGGAATGATTTCCAGGGATCCTAGACCTGGGATCTGTGATTTATTCCTGACATCAATCTTAACTGAGGCAAGTGAAAACAACAGCACTGATTGCCTTACATTTTCTTTTCTTTCTGTAAGGTAAGGGTACTAAAAAATGGATCATGATAGACCACATGAAATTCTATGCTAAGAAAGTAAGAATTTTACATGTCAATCTTTTCCAGTTGTCACATAACAAAGTGCCACTTTGTAGAGAAATACACCCAGGTCCATTCTAGTAGAGTAGTTAGGACACAGGGCCTGAAGCAATGCCCAAGACACCCAATATGTGGCCATAAACATAACTGAATTACTTTCCCAATTTCAGAGCAGAACTACTTGTAAAAATGGAAAGAAGAGATCCCAGAGACATCCTCAGAAAAGAAAAAGAACTCACCTCTAGGCGGGGCTCACTGTGTCTGAGAGTTACTAGGTAAACATATTGTGCCCCTTCGACAAGATTTGTCCAGCATCTACTGCAAGAGCAACATACCTTGAAACCTTCTCCCAATGCTATAGCTCACATGGAGAGTAGTGGCTCAGAATATGCAATGGACCCAGTAATAAACAGAAACCATGGCCCTAACTCATCATCAGACAACAAGGCAGCAGGTAGCAGCACCTTGAAAAGTCTAAAATACCTTCCTAAACTACATAAGGGATAAATAATGAAGACAGCTTGGAATTAACTTCTGATGATGCGTATTTTACTATTTACGTGTTGTTCAGGATGCATTATATTTATAAAACCAAGGAAGAAGGATCCAGAAAAAAAGTATGATGATACAGGCAGGGCCACCAAGTCAGTGAGCAGAGCAAGAACTCTGGTTCCTGGGAAAAGAGCCTGAGGAGCTGCAGTGGAAGTTACAGGACAGTGGTGGGTCTCAGGGTTCCCAGGAGAGGCTCTGATTACAGCTGCCACAGTTGTCAGTCACTTCTCCAAAACTCGGAGTCGCTCTGGCTTGACTGAGTTTTAGAAGGTCTTTTTACTCTGTGTACCCTTGAGAAAGACAGATTCTCTGTACAAGTCAGATGAAAAGGAAGGAGAATGGGATCCTTCTGTCTCTTGAGAGATGGCTATTCCTCCTGCCTGCTCTCATCCTCCAAGAATGGGAGAACCTAGTCACCAAAGGCACATTGCAGAGCTTATCAATTAAAAACACTCTGAAGAAATATAACCCTTCTAGGTTTCTTTCTTCTAAGGACCCCTCCCAATGTCCACTCCCAGGAGCATCCATTCCTGAGGGCGAAGTGAGGACAGCCAACCCCACTGTGCACACAGCTCTGCAGGTCCGGCCCAGACTGACCCCACCTGCACAAACACCACCACCCAGTCAGAGAAAGACCAATTCCCATGTTCACATTAATCCTGACTGAGCCAGCCCTTGATTTCTGGCAATGTTTCATCTTTCTCTTTGTGAACCGTTCCTTCAAATCCTTAGGTGTTTAGCATTTCTTGTTTTTAGGTACCATGTTTCTTTCCTGTGTGCATGTAACACTTTTGCAAGGAAAGGTAATTCTTACTTGATTAGTGTGTTGTGGGCTCTTTGTACTGTTTTTGCTAATGGAATTTAATTCATATCAACCCTCCATGGCAAATGTCATTCCTATTTTAAATATGCAGGAGCGAAGACTCAGGGAGATTAAGTAAGTTGTCTGTGGACACTCCACAAATAAAGAGATCTAGGTCTGTCCAATTCTGAAATCCCCATTTTTTCACTATGCTAAGTAGTGTCTGAGAACAGGAGGCACATACATTTAACAAATAAATCTACTAAATTATCTATAACACACCACGATTAAGCCAGGACAGGGAATAGTTTATAAATGGACTAAATAAATATCTCATATGTATCATATGTTCATGATGAATAGAGAGATGTTTTCAAAGTCATAGGAATAGAACTTCCAAAAAAAACAAACTCATATGGCCAAGTGAGAGTTTTAAGAAAGGTTTTCTCGCAAAAATATGTTATTTTGCCATTCGGATATTTTTCTTCTAAAGAAATCTTGTTTGATCTCTTTATTAGTGGCATACAAGACAAAAAGATAATGATAAGGACATACATATTATACAACCTGTCCCTTCAAACTATAAATCAAGAAGTATTTTTTATCCTCCAACCTAATAAGAGGAGTCATGTTGATGTTTTTTCTTACTTTGAAGGAAATAAAGGCAAATTCATCACTTAAGAATTTTATCTGCTTCAGAGTCATTATGAAATAACTAACAAAATAATGTAGAGTATTTTTAATTAGGGTATAGTTGCTTTACAATGTTGTGTTAGTTTCTTCTGTACAGAAAAGTGAATCAGCTATACGTATAAATATATCCCCTCTTTTTTGGATTTCCGTCCCATTTAGGTCATCACACAGCATCGAGTAGAGTTCCCTGTGCTATACAGCAGGTTCTCATTAGTTACCTATTTTATACATATTAGTGTATATGCGTCAATCCCAATCTCCCAATTCATTCCCCACCCCTCACTTTCCCTCCTTGGTATCCATACATTTGTTCTCTACATCTATGTCTCTATTTCTGCCTTGTAAGTTGGTTCATCTGTACCATTTTTCTAGATTCCACATGTATGTGTTACTATATGATATTTGTTTTTCTCTTTCTGACTTCACTCTGTATGACAGTCTCTAGGTCCATCCACATCTCTACAAATGACCCAATTTTGTTCCTTTTTATGGCTGACTAATATTCCATTGTACATATGTACCACATCTTCTATTTAGGGTCTTTTGTGTCTCCATACAAATTTTAAGGCTTTTTGTTCTAGTTCTGTGAAAAATGCCATTGGTAATTTGATAGGGATTGGACTGAATCTGTAGATGGCTTTGGGTAGTATAGTCATTTTCACAATATTGATTCTTCCAGTCCAAGAACATGTATATGTCTCCATCTGTTTGTGTCATCTTTGATTTCTTTCATCAGTGTCTTATAGTCTTCTGAGTACAGGTCTTTCACCTCCTTAGGTAGGTTTATTCCTAGGTATTGCATTCTTTTTGTTGCAATGGTGAATGGGAGTGTTTCCTTAATTTCTCTTTCTGATCTTTTGTTGTTAGTGTATAGGAGTGCAAGAGATTTCTGTGCATTAATTTTGTCTCCTGAAACTTCACCAAATTCATTGATTAGTTCTAGTAGTTTTCTGGTGGCATCTTTAGGATTTTCTATGTATAGTATCATATCATCTGCAAACAGTGACAGTTTTACTTCTTCTTTTCCGATTTGGATTCCTTTTACTTCTTTTTCTTCTCTGATTGCCATGGATAGGACTTCCAATGCTAGTATGGAAGTTAGTAGAAGGAAAGAAATCATAAAGATCAGAGCAGAAATAAATGAAATAGGAACAAAGAAAACAACAGCAAAGATCAATTTTTTAAAAAGCTAGTTCTTTGAGAAGATAAACAAAATTGATAAACCTTTAGCCAGACTCATCAAGAAAAACAGGGAGAGGACGCAAATCAATAAAATTAGAAATGAAAAAGAAGAAGTTAAAACAGACATCACAGAAATACGAAGCATCATCATAGACTACTACAAGCAACTGTATGCCAATAAAATGGACAACCTGGAAGAAATGGACAAAGTCTTAGAAAGGTGTAACATTCCAAGACTGAACCAGGAGGAAATAATATAAACAGACCAATCACATGTAATGAAATTGAAACTGTGATTAAAAATCTTCCAACAAACAAAAGTCTAGGACCAGATGGCTTCACAGGCGAATTCTATCAAACATTTAGAGAAGAGCTAACATTTATCCTTCTCAAACTCTTCCAAAAAAACTGCAGAGGAAGGAACATGCCTAAGCTCATTCTATGGGGCCACCATCACCCTGATACCAAAACCAGACAAAGATATCACATAAAAAGAAAATTACAGACCAATATCACTGATGAATATAGACGCAAAAATCCTCACCAAAATACTAGCAGACAGAATCCAACAACACATTAAAAGAATCATACACCATGATTAAGTGGTATTTATCCCAGGGATACAAGGGTTCTTCAATATACGTAAATCAATCAATGTGATACACCATATTAACAAATTGAAGGAAAAAAAACTCATATGATCAACTCAATAGATGCAGAAAAAGCTTTTGACAAAATTCAACACCGATTTATGATAAAAACTCTCCAGAAAGTGGGCATAGAGGGAACCTACCTCAACATAATAAAGGCCATGTATGACAAACCCACAGCAAACATCATCGTCAATGGTGAAAAACTGAAAGCATTTCCTCTAAGATCAGGAACAAGACAAGGATGTCCACTCTCATCACTATTAATCTAAAGTATTTTTAAAGTGCTAAAGTGCTAAGAAATAGCTGTCTAGTACTAGTGTAAAGATGTCCGCAGAGGGCTACTGCAGAAAGTCTACACTCTGGATCTCCACATGGAGCAGAGTTAAAGATGCTGATTAGCTGCATATAAGGGCATTCCAGACAGGAGTCCAAGAAATTACAGACTCAGAAGTTCTAGGGACAAGTAGAAAAGAAAGAAAACACCATGCCTTAGCAAGTCTTAAGATGTTTATTGTATGTGGATCTTTCGTTTTTATTAACATTCCATAAGTATCTAGTCCATACGCCTCCTGCATCTATTAAATCTACAGAAGGCACAATCCTGTTTGTGACAGAGGAATTAACAAAAATAAGACTATTTCTGACCTTGAGAAACCCTATTACCTGGTTGGTGAGGATGTGGAGAAAAGGGAATCTTAACACACGGTGGTGGGTAAATTGGTGAGCCACTGTAGAAAACAGAATGGAGGTTCCTCAAAAAACTAAAAATAGAGCTACTATATTATTCAGTTATTCCATTTCTGGGTATATATCCAAAGAAAACAAAAACACTAATTCAAAAAGATACAGGCACCCCAATGTTCATAGCAGCATTATTTACATTAGCCAAGATATAGAAGTAACCTAAGTGTCCATCAACAGATGAAAGGATAAAGAACATGTGGTGTATATATATATATATATATATATATATATATATATATATATATATATATATATATAATGGAATATTACTCAACCACTAAAAAAAAGGACATTTTGCCATTTGCAACAACATGGATGAACCTGGAGGGTACTGTGCTTAGTGAAATAAGTCAGGCAGAGAAAGACAAATACTGTATGCTCTCACTTATATATGGACTCTAAAAGATAAAGCAAACAGATGATCAACAAAAGCAACAAAACAGAAATAGACTCACAGTTATAGAGAACAAACTAGTGGTTACCAATAGGGAGACAGAAGGGGAGAGGGGTAAAATGGGGTAGGGGATTAAGAGGCACAAACTGCTATGTATAAAATAAGTAAGCTCCAAGCATCTATTGTACAGCACAGGGAACAGAGCCAATATTTTATAATAATAACTTTAAATGGAGTATAATCTATAAAAATATTGAATCACTATGTTGTGCACCTGAAACTACTGATAATATAATATTGAAAATCAAGAATACTTCAATAAAAAAAAGAAAAAGGAAACCCTATAACCTGGAGGTGCAGACACCTACGCATCAACATGCTTTCAACTGGAGAGAGAGGTGGTTGCTAAGTGTCATGAGTCCTCCTTTAAGGAAACAACTCCGTCAGAAACAATAACCCATGATAACATCTGTGTCCAAGGCTCCAGATCCCTCAGACTGATTGCTTTGTGGCATAAACTGCTGTCAGTCAATCCTTCCACAGCTGCCAGCACCAACAGGCATGTATAGAAATGCTCACTATGAGCCGTTAGAATTGTTATTGCAGTGTGATTTGGAATAGCCCAAAACTGGAAACTATGAAATGTCCATCAAAAACATAAAGGAGAATAAATTGCAAATGTAAAGTGGAAAACAACACAGCAACGAGCATAAATGCTCTACCACTATGTGTAATAATACAGATGAATACAAAAACACAATATTATGCAAAAGGAACCCATGACAAGAGACTACCTGCTGCACCATCTCACTCATATAAAGGACAAGAATGGGAAACATCAAGCTACATGAAGCTCAATGACAAAAAAGACAAACAATTCAGTTACAATATAAGCAAAGCACTTGAATAGATATTGTTCCAAAGAAGACATACAAATGGCCAGCAAGCACATGAAAAGATGCTCCACATCATTATTCGTTAGGGAAATGCAAATCAAAACCATAATGAGATACCACTTTACACCCACTAGGATGGCTATAATCAAAACAGTGGAATATATCAACTGTTGGCAAGGATGTGGAAAAATCAAAACCCTTGTCCAATGCTAGTGGGAATAGAAAATGGTACAATCAGTATGGAAAACAGTTTGACATTTCCTAAAAAAATTAAACTTAGAATTACTGCAATTCTACTCATAGGTATATATTTCAAACAGGTGTGGAAGTAAAAACTTCTATATAAATATTAATAGCAACACTATTCACAATAGCCAAAAGGTGAGAACAAACCAAAACAAAGTTTGGAGGTACTATTTTTAATATCAGCCAAAAGAAAACATCTGTGAGATTTGGAATTCTGGTCTATTCCCTGCATGCTGAGGTCATCAAATTGTACTTTCCAAAAATCTTTGCACGTGATGTTTATCACCTCAATCCATATTGAAATAGGAACATCCAGCAAACTTGTAATTTTCCTAATTCAGACATCTGGATGTCACAATCTAAGTGAGATCTAAATGTATTTCATTTAGGCCTAGGGTCATACTTTTCTGGTAAAAGGAATGCTTTTCCATCTTCAGAGCTGGCTTGTTCCCAGAATCCTCTTTCACTGGCCTGATGCTAATGATTCATGTGCATGAGTTCTGGCTCTTTAGGTAGTCACTAGAATGTGCAACCCCCTCAAGAGGGTACCTGCTTCTAGATCCTTCCTAAATCTCTACCACCAACATTCTTTTCATTAATTCCAAAGATTTTTTGTGCGTTGTTCTTTTTTTTTTTTTTTGCGGTACACGGGCCTCTCACTGTTGTGGCCTCTCCCATTGTGGACCACAGGCTCTGGACGCACAGGCTCAGTGGCCATGGCTCACGGGCCCAGCCGCTCCGTGGCATGTGGGATCTTCCCGGACCCGTGTCCCCTGCATCAGCAGGCGGACCCTCAACCACTGTGCCACCAGAGAAGCCCAATTCCAAAGTTTTGACTGCATACATTATATGACCCTTAATGAGTATGTGGGCAGTCCATATGTCACACATCAGTCACTTTCCTCTCTTCCTCAAAACAGAGGGTTGTTTTGTTACTTTAAAGAATCTAACAGGGAATATCCAACAAAGCCAGAGGGGATTTTCTGAATACAGTGGGACAATGCCTACAACCCAAGAGCCCTGCCGGCTCTTCCCTACTACTTGGCTGTGCTTCTGCTCACTTTCAGAACGGAAGTGAGACAATTTGTTCCCACATCTCCCTCAGAATCCTTCCAGTCCATGTCACCATCACGTGGAGGTCCTCTTCTTAAAGTCACCTATTCTAGTAGGGGACAGAAGGGATACTGATGAGTATTAAGAAAAACATGAACTGTCAGGCACTGACAGGAAGAGCAGGAAGCTCTCACTTTTGTGAGATGGAGCCCACTAGCAATGCATATTTCACTTTTAAATATATGCACCAACTGGAGATTTTAAAAGGTAACTTACAATTACCTGTTCCTGAAATGGTGCTCCCCTTCTCACTGCAGACGTCTTAGAGTACTTGCAGTTACTTTACCATTTAACATGCAGTGGTCTGAGCCAGGAATTCACTGAAGGTGATGGATTCACACTGTACTTTTTTGGCTCTCACAAAAGTAAAATCATTTATTTCTGTATATAACTTTCCTCTACTTTTCCTTGACAGAGATTAGAGAAATAAGCAAAAGGCATCAATCAATCCCAAGAATGCATTGATTAACTGTCATGGGCCAGGCAGCTATCTGGATCCTGGAGTCAGAGAATGAGTTACCTGCCAGCAAAGACCATAGACTCTGGCAGAAGCACAACAAAGATGTACCCAATCAATCAATAATCGCCCACTGAACAGTACATGTGAAAGGCACTCTGCTGAGAACCGGAGACAGAAAGATCAACAAACCATAGACCCTGTAGTCTTTTTGTCTACAAAGAGAGGACGCCAGACTGGAAGGAGAGGTATGATTAAACATAGGGAGGTAATGGGAGTCATATAGTGGGATTGGCTAATATATAAAATGCCTTAAGGACAGCTGACTGTAAGTTGATAATGCTGAGCTTTCCTAACCATGTAGTACCTTACAACAGTTGATCAAAAACAGAAAACTAGTTACATGGAGCATTTAAGAGAAACAAAGATCAAGATCATGAATTCTTAGTCCTTTTACTAGACTTAACCCTGCATGCTGGCATTTAGAATAACTGTGTTAGATATCTATCACTGCATAACAAAGTACCCCAGAAGGGGCTAAAACAGGATTATATTTGCTCACAATTCTATTTGGGCCAGGCTCAACTGAAAAGTTCTTTTGCTTGTCTCATCTGAGATTATTCATGTGGCTGTTCAACTGGGGACTGATGCATCCAGAGGGACCTCAGCTGGAAGATCCCATCTCAGCTCCACGTGGTCTCACCCTTTATGAGGCTCTTCCAAGCTTCCTCACACAGACACACTACATTCTATGGGGTAAGAGGAAGTTACAAGTCCCCTTGAGTCCTAGATCAGATTGTCACAAATATTACTCACTCCACATTCTTTTGGTCAAAGCTGGTCACAAGGCCATTCTAGGTAAATAAATGGGATAAAAGACTCTACCTCTTAAAAAATGGACAGTAAAGCCATGTATTTCAAAGAGGTGTGTATACAGGAAATGGAGACTTGTAGGCATCAATTTAACAATGTCTTAACATTTAGAACTCCAAATATCTAATTTTCACAAGTGAAAGATCCTTTCTTTTCACTTCTCACTTTTCACAGTGTAAATATTCCTGATTTCATATAGAAATCTCTAAACTCTAAACATACTAGTTTTATCAATGAACATGTTTATACAGCACCTGTATTGATAACTTAACATTTTTACCACACAGGCTAAGTACAATACTCTTGCCATGTGAATTACTAAAGTAGATAATAAGGATAATAATAAGCATGTTCCTTGTTCCAAAATTATTCCATGCTACTAGGGCCAGCATCTGAGGACTTCTGATTAACATAACACTTTTTTGTATTTGACATTAATTTTAAAGGCATCAGTTTAAAGTACAAATCTTGGTCTTCCCTGGTGGCGCAGTGGTTGAGAGTCTGCCTGCTGATGCAGGGGACACGGGTCCAGGAGGATCCCATGTGCCGCGGAGCGGCTAGTCCCGTGAGCCATGGCCGCTGGGCCTGCGCGTCTGGAGCCTGTGCTCCGCAGCGGGAGAGGCCACAGCAGTGAGAGGCCCGCGTACCGCAAAAAAAAAAAAAAAAGTACAAATCCTATATAATTAGGTTGAAACAACTTATTTAAACATGTAACTTTTCATGGAGACCCACCTGTCAATACTTCCCCTCCTCCTTCAGACACTTGAAGGTAAGTGACCAGGAACAAATGAATAACTCTGATTTTTATATTACAATGTGCAGTTTTTGTTTCCTTGACAAGAGGGATAGAAATAAGAAAATATTGGAATTTTTGAATCTCCTAATTAAAGACAATGTGTTCTGCATTTTTTTATAACTCAAACTGACTATAATACTTCAAGCATAGTGAAATTCACTTACTATTGAACAAGAGATGACTAGTCTCAAAAATAAACTTCCAATGTTCTTCCAAGGTAATTTTATCACAATCGTTTCTGCTAGAAAAGATGGAAAGTCCAGGTAATACACTCAAAATTTCCATTAGGAGAGGCAGCCCAAATAGTATCCTATCACCTTATGATTTTCCTGCTGCTTTCACCCACCACGAGGTCACCTGGCATTGTTCTGAGAGAGCCTTCTATGATTTCGCTTGGCAGACTGAGGCAGTTTTTCTACTCTGTGATTGATTGCAGCATTACCTGGATAGTCTTAGTCTAAGCTCCCCTGTGAAAGTCTTGAATAATTTGTAACTCCTGCCATGAGCTCAGCACCTGATTTATCACACCTCATTATTGCAGCTGCCTGTCTGTATACAGAGGCAGCAGGTAGTGAGAGCACACAGAGTACAGGGAAAAAGACAGTCACCATCCCCCCAAAGCAGCCTAAATAAGATGGACAATGGAATTAGAGTCTACATTACAAAACTCCAAACTAAACACAGAAGCTTTCCTGTTAGAGACTTAGTCAGTGTGGACCTAGCCAATGCCTCCACTCTTTCTTTCTCATAACATTCATCTTACCTGTGTCCTAGCCAAATGTTAGACCCACAGTGAAATTATCCCCCATTTTGTTCAACTGCAAATAACCCCATTTTGAATTGAACTGAGTACAAGAAAACATCCAAAACAATATAAGCATACAAATGGCCAAGACCTATATTTAAACCAACAAAGAACAACAGCCAACATTCATTCAGAATTATCTATGAAGCATTTCTCACAAAATAACCTAGGTGTCTCGTTCACAGCATCAGTGTTCCTGTTTTTGAGCTGGTGGTGTCATTGTCACTAATCAATTCTCTTTATGTGTGAAAGATTCCCAAACATTCTTCTTTATCACATTTTTGTTTCATTTAAGAATAGCCTTCCCGCAACACTTACAAAGGGACTCCTCTGTTGAATTGTACACTTGAAATGGATTAACTGCATGGTATGTGATTATATCCCAAAAGAGGCCTGAGAGGAAGGAGAGAGAGAGAGAGTTTCCTGCCTGCCAAGTTTTCTCTCAGGACTACTGAACTCTGATTCTCAGAGAGGAGTGGTTAACCCTCTCCCAGTGTACAGGTGCATACATCCTACATAAGCTGGGGATGTGGGCTCTATGATTATCTTAAAATCCAATGATAAATGTGGGGACAATCACCTGTTATGTACTGAATGTTTATGTACACCCCAAATTCATATGTTGAAGCCCACAAGTAATGCTATTTGGTGGTAGGACTTCAGGAGGAAATTAAGTTTAGATGAGGTGATAAGGGTGGGGCCCCCATGATGGGATTAGTGTCCTTATAAGAAGAGATAGAGCTTGCTCACTCTCTCTCCACTGTGTAAGGACACAGCAGGAAGGTGGCCACCTGCAAGCCAGGAAGAGGGTCCTCACCAGGAACTGAATCTGCCAGAACCTTGATGCTAGACTTTAAGCCTCCAGAATTATGAGAAATAAATTTCTATTCTTTAAGCTACCCAGTTGGTAGTGTTTTGTTAAAGCAGCCTGAGCAGATTAATATGTCATCTCTGGGCATCTTTACAGTGTGTTACCTTCTTTACGTTTAAGTGCCTTTACCTAAGGCATTGGGCATCAGATTGTTAGCAAAGCTTGTAGTGCTTAAAAACCTGCCACCCAAAGAGCAAACAGAAGACATCTCTGTCTTGACAGTCTGTACTATTTGGGGATCCTTTTAGGCATATTTTGTAGGGAGAAAATGGCATAGGCTTTTAAGATGTCCTGGGTAGAGTCAGAGAAAAAGTCATTTAAGGTCAAGTTAATAAAGAAAAATGTTCCTGGCAAGAATTTATCTCGATTTCACTAAACACGGCAGTAACAAAGTATTTAATTAGCTCCTTCTTCTTGATACACCTGCCCTCTCCACCAACATCAGAAGCATACTTGAAAAATAGTCTATGAGGTGATCCTGAAGGAGGCAGGCTTATAGCCTGACTCAAATTTTGATCTGTAAGCTACTGGGTCACAATCCTATGCATAGTTATTTAATGAATACAGAGTTACCTGTTAATATCTGTGTCTCTAAAGTTTTTTCTCCTTTTGTCTACAGAATAAAACTGTTTTTAGATTTCATAAAAAGAAGCTGCCACCTCTACACCCAAAACAGTCAGGTCTCATGGTGTCCTGCTTCTTGCTATTCTTTGAAGGGGACACTCACTGCTTGATACCCCATACCACCCCCACATTGTTTTTATTTTTGAAAAAATTAAATAATTGCCAGTAACAACCAAGGTCTTTTATGAAGAATAAAACATTCCATGTGTTTTAATTAATGAAAAACAAGGATTTTATGTTTGAAAAACCACAATGATTGCCCTAGGAAGAAAATTAATGTAGGTCCATTTCTCTACACTGTTATTCTAATGGTGTAAAAGGTATGCCAGCACTTCCATAGCGAGGTGCTAGGCACAGAGGAGGTTTTTAACAAATAAAAAGGAGGAAGGAAACAGGAGAGAATGACCAGACACCTCAAGTAATTACTAAATGACTACAGTCATCTAAAGTGATAATTTTGACTGAGCACAAATCTCCCTAGAAAATACTCATCACAAAGACCTACTAGAGTATAGGAGAGAAAGAAGAGTTTTTGGCTGGAAGCCCCAGGAAAACGTCTGTAGCAGTAACCCTCTAACAGAAGGGAGATAATAATTTATGGTGACATAATGCAACCCATAAGAATTTATGGTGACATAATGCAAAACCACAACACAGAGGCAAGAATATTTGGGGCAGCGCAAGGGAGGGCAAGTGCCCATACAGGTAGAAAATGAAGGATTCATTAGTGAGAAAGGCTAAAGAAGTTGCTGGGGTAGTATGTGAAGGTCTTAAGTGCCAAGATAAGGCTGAGGAACTGCATCCTGCACTCAGGACCAGCACCTTGGAAGTGAGTAGCTTGAGCCATATGTCACCATAGCCAGTAGCCTTGCTTATATACAACAGAACGCTGGTAAAGATCATATCTTTGCTTTAGAATGACAACTCTGCTAACAGAGCATAGGATCACAGAGCAAAGAAGACAGAAAACTGTAACAGCAAGAATGGTTAAGGGTCTCCCTGGAGAATTGGTTGTACCAAAAGAGTAAAATGACAGAGCAGCCATTAAAATCATGGTCTTAAAAAAAAATGTTATTTTTCAAAAGGAACATGTTTAGGATATGAAAAGAGAAAATCAGAATAATAAATGCTATTTCCAATTTTTTTAATTATTCAAGATAAACACAAGAAAAATCTTAGTAGTAGACACAACATATAAAGTCCATTTCCAGGTTGACAATGTGAGAAGTTTCATGAACCCATTCACGGACCCTCTGAGGTTTCACACTGCTTCACACTGTGGAAGAAATAGACTTCACAAAAATAATCTTAGCCAAGTCACAAAACAAATAAACAAGCAAATAACAACAAGCCAGGAGAGCAGGGAGGGGAATCAGTACCCAGAGTTGCTATAATACATTACCCAAAATGTTCAGCTTTCAACAACAGCAAAAACAACCATATGAGAAGTGCAAAGGAAGAGGAATGTTTGACACATACTCAGGCAAAAAAGCAAGCAACAGAAACTGACTTTGAGAAGGACCAGATTTAACAGACAAAGACTTCAAAACAACCACTGAAAAATATATTCAGCAACTAAAGTGAATCATGCTTAAAGAAGTAAAGCCTGATATGAAGACACAGTTTCATCAGAGATACCAATAAAGAGGCAGAAATTACTTTTTAAAAAATGGAAATTTTGGTATTGAAAAGTAGTATAAATATTAATAAAAATAAAAATTCATTGGAAGGACTCATCAGTAGATTTGAACTGAGAGAAGGAACAATCAACAATCTTGAAGACATATAAATAGATAGAGATTATACAATCTGAAAAACAGAAAAAAAATAGAATGAAGAAAAATAAACGAGCCTCAGAGAAATCTGAACACCATCAAATATACCAAAATATATGTGATAGGAGTACCAGAAAAGAGGAAAGAGAGAAAGGAACAGAAAAACTATATTTTAAATGGCTGAAAACATCCCCAATTTGCTGAAAATTATTAATTTACATATCCAAGAAGATCACCAGCTCCAAATAAGATAAAACACAGTTAAAATGAGATCCTCATCCACCAGAGGGCAGACAGCAGAACCAAGAAAAACTACAATCCTGCAGCCTGTGGAATGAAAACCACAATCACAGAAAGACAGACAAAATGAAAAGACAAAGGGCTATGTCCCTGATGAAGGAACAAGATAAAACCCCAGAAAAACAACTAAATGAAGGGGAGATAGACAACCTTCCAGAAAAAGAATGCAGAATATTGATAGTGAAGATGATCCAGGACCTCAAAAATCGAATGCAGGCAAAGATTCAGAAGATGCAAGAAATGTTTAACAAAGACCTAGAAGAATTAAAGAACAAACAAACAGAGATGAACAATAAAATAACTGAAATGAAAAATACATTAGAAGGGATCAATAGCAGAATAACTGAGGCAGAAGAACAGAGGAGTGACCTGGAAGACAGAATGGTGGATACCACTGCCGCAGAAGAGAATAAAGAAAAAAGAATGAAAAGAAATGAAGACAGCCTAAGAGACCTCTGAGACAACATTAAACACACCAACATTCGCATGATAGGGGTCCCAGGAGGAGAAGAGAGAAGAGAGAAAGAACCTGAGAAAATATTTGAAGAGATTATAGTCGAAAAATTCCCTAACATGGGAGAGGAAATAGCCACCCAAGTCCAGGAAGCGCAGAGAGTCCTAGGCAGGATAAAGCCAAGGAGAAATACACCGAGACACACAGTAATCAAACTGACAAAAAATAAAGACAAAGAAAAATTATTAAAAGCAACAAGGCAAAAATGACAACATACAAGGGAACTCCCATAAGGTTAACAGCTGATTTCTCAACAGAAATTCTGCAAGTCAGAAGGGAGTGGCACAATATATTTAAAGTGATGAAAGGGAAGAACCTACAACCCAGAATACCCTACCCAGCAAGGATCTCGTTCAGATTCGATGAAGAAATCAAAAGCTTTACAAACAAGCAAAAGCTAAGAGAATCCAGCACCACCAAATGAGGCTCTACAACAAATGCTAAAGGAACTTCTCTAAGTGGGAAACACATGAAAAGAAAAAAACCTGCAAAAACAAACCTAAAACAATTAAGAAAATGGTAATAGGAACACATATACAAATAATTACCTTAAATGTGAATGGATTAAACACTCCAACCCAAAGACACAGACTGGGTCTTCCCTGGTAGCGCAGTGGTTAAGAATCCAAGTGCCAATGCAGGGGACGTGGGTTCAAGCCCTCGCAAGGGAAGATCCCACATGCCGTGGAGCAACTAAGCCCATGCACCACAACTACTGAGCCTGTGCTCTAGAGCCCATGAGCCACAACTACTGAGCCCATATGCCACAACTGCTGAAGCCCACGTGCCTAGAGCCTGTGCTCTGCAACAAGAGAAGCCACCACAATGAGAAGCCCATGCACTGCAATGAAGAGTAGTCCCCACTCGCCACAACTAGAGAGGGCCCACATGCAGCCATGCAGCCATAAAGACCCAACGCAGCCAAAAATAAATTTTAAAAAATAAAATAAGAATAAATAATTTTAAAAAAGACGCAGACTGGCTGAATGAATACAAAAACAAGACCTGTATATATGCTATCTACAAGAGACCCACTTCAGACCTAGGGACACATACAGACTGAAAGTGAAGGGATGGAAAAAGATACTCCATGCAAATGGAAATTGAAAGAAAGCTGGAGTAGCAATACTCATATCAGATAAAATAGACTTTATTTTTATTTATTTTATTTTTGGCTGTGTTGGGTCTTCGTTGCTGCATGCAGGATTTCTCTAGTTGTGGTGAGTGGGGGTTATGCTTTGTTGCAGTGCACGGGCTTCTCATTGCAGTGGCTTCTCTTGTTGCAGGCCACAGGCTCTAGGCGTGCTGTCTGCAGTAGCTGCAGCACATGGGCTCAGTAGTTGTGGCACACAGGCTTAGCTGCTCCGTGGCATGTGGGATCTTCCCGGACCAGGGCTCAAACCCGTGTCCCCTGCATTGGCAGGCGGATTCTTAACCACTGCACCACCAGGGAAGGCCCAATAAAATAGACTTTAAAATAAAGAATGTGACAAGAGACAAGGACAATACATAATGATCAAGGGATCAATCCAAGAAGAAGATATAACAATTAGAAATATATATGCACCAAACAAAGGAGCACCTCAATACATAAGGCAAATACTAACAGCCATAAAAGGGGAAATTGACAGTAATACAGTAATAATGGGGAACTTTATTTAACACCTCACTTACACCAATGGACAGATAATCTAGACAGAAAATTAGTAAGGAAACACAAGCTTTCAATGACACAAGAGACCAGACAGATTAATTGATATTTATAGGACATTCTATCTGAAAACAGCAGAGTACACTTTCTTCTTAAGTACACATGGAACATACTCCAGGACACATTACATCCTGGGTCACAAATCAAGCCTTGGTAAATTTAAGGAAATTGAAATCATATCAAGCATCTTTTCCAAACACAAAGTTATGAAATTAGAAATAAATTACAGGAAAAAAACACAAACACATGGAGGTTAAACAATGTGCTACTAAATAACCAAAAGATCACTGAAGAAATCAAAAAGGAAATCAAAAAATACCTAGAGACAAATGACAACAAAAACATGACAATCCAAAACTGATGGGATGCAGCAAAAGCAATTCCAAGAAGGAAGTTTATATTAATACAATCCTACCTCAAGAAACAAGAAAAATCTCAAATAAACCATCTAATCTTACACTTAAAGGAACTAGAGAAAGAAGTACAAACAAAACGCAAACTTAGTAGAAGGAAAGAAATCATAAATATCAGAGCAGAGATAAATGAAATAGAAACAAAGAAAACAATAGCAAAGTTCAATAAAACTAAAAGCTGGTTTTTTGAGAACATAAACAAAATTGATAAACTTTTAGCCAAACTCACCAAGAAAAAGAGGGAGAGGACCCAAATCAATACAATTAGAAATGAAAAAGAAGTTACAACAGACACCACAGAAATACGAAGCATCATAAGAGACTACTATAAGCAACTGTATGCCAATAAAATGGACAACCTGGAAGAAATGGACAAAGTCTTAGAAAGATGTAACATTCCAAGACTGAACAAGGAGGAAATAATATAAACAGACCAATCACATGTAATGAAATTGAAACTATGATTAAAAATCTTCCAACAAACAAAAGTCCAGGACCAGATGGCTTCACAGGCAAATTCTATCAAACATTTAGAGAAGAGCTAACATCTATCCTTCTCAAACTCTTCCAAAAAATTGCAGAGGAAGGAACACTCCCAAGTTCATTCTATGAGGCCACCATAACCCTCACACCAAA
The DNA here is from genome assembly GCF_951394435.1 of Stenella coeruleoalba. Lineage (NCBI taxonomy): Eukaryota > Metazoa > Chordata > Mammalia > Artiodactyla > Delphinidae > Stenella > Stenella coeruleoalba. The sequence continues at coordinate 26,471,999 of NC_137153.1, read as the reverse complement.
ACCAGACAAAGATATTACAAAAAAAGAAAATTACAGACCAATATCACTGATGAATATAGACGCAGAATCCTCAACAAAATACTAGCAGACAGAATCCAACAACACATTAAAAGGATCATACACCATGATCAAGTGGGATTTATCCCACAGATGCAAGGATTCTTCAATATACAGAAATCGATCAATGTGATACACCATATTAACAAATTGAAGTAGAAAAACCATATGGTCATCTCAATAGATGCAGAAAAAGCTTTTGACAAAATTTAACACCGATTTATGATAAAAACTCTCCAGAAAGTGGGCATAGAGGGAGCCTACCTCAACATAATAAAGGCCGTATACAACAAACCCACAGCAAATGTCATTCTCAGTGGTGAAAAACTGAAAGCATTTCCTCTAAGATTAGGAACAAGACAAGGATGTGCCTTCACACCACTATTATTTAACATAGTTTTGGCAGTCCTAGCCCCAGCAATCAGAGAAGAAAAAGAAATAAAAGGAATAGAAATTGGAAAAGAATTAAAACTGTCACTGTTTGCAGATGACATGATACTATACATAGAAAATCCTAAAGATGACACCAGAAAATTACTAGAGCTTATCAATAAATTTGGTAAAGTTGCAAATTAATGCACAGAAATCTCTTGCATTCCTATACGCTAACAACAAAAGATCAGAAGGAGACATTAAGGAAACACTCCCATTCACCACTGCAACAAAAATAATAAAATATCTAGGAATAAACCTACCTAAGTATGTAAAAGACCTGTACTCAGAAAACTATAAGATGCTGATCAAAGAAATCAGAGATGACACAAGCATGTGGAGAGATATACCACATTCTTGGATTCGAAGAATCAATATTGTGAAAATGACTATACTACCCAAAGCAATCTACAGATTCAGTCCAATCACTATCAAATTACCAATGGTATTTTCACAGAACTAGGACAAAAGATTTCACAGTTTGTATGGAAACACAAAGGACCCCGAATAGCCAAAGCAATCCTTACTAAAAACAAAAAACAAAAAAACAGAGTGGGAAGAATCAGACTCCCTGACTTCAGACTATACTACAAAGCTACAGTAATCAAGATAGTATGGGACTGTTACAAAAACAGAGATATAGATCAATGCAACAGGATAGAAAGCCCAGAGATAAACCCAGGCACATATGGTCATCTAATCTATGACAAAGGAGGCAAGAATATAGAATGGAGAAAAGACAGTCTCTTCAATAAGTGGTGCTGGGAAAACTGGACAGCTACATATAAAAGAATGAAATTAGAACACTTCCTAACACCGTACACAAAAATAAACTCAAAATGGATTAAAGACCTAAATGTAAGACCAGACACTGTAAAACTCTTAGAGGAAAACGTAGGAAGAACACTCTTTGACATAAATCACAGCAATGTCTTTTTTGACCCACCTCTTAGAATAATGAAAATAAAAACAAAAATAAATAAATGGGACCTAATGAAACTTAAAAGCTTTTGCACAGCAAAGGAAACTATAAACAAGATGAAATGACAACCCTCAGAATGGGAGATAATATCTGCAAATGAATCAATGGACAAAGGACTAATCTCCAAAATATATAAAAAGCTTATGCAGGGCTTCCCTGGTGGCGCAATGGTTGAGAGTCCACCTGCCGATGCAGGGGATATGGGTTTGTGCCCCGGTCCGGGAAGATCCCACATGCCGCGGAGCAGCTGGGCCTGTGAGCTATGGCCGCTGAGCCTGCACGTCTGGAGCCTGTGCTCCGCAACGGGAGAGGCCACAACAGAGAGAGGCCTGCGTACCAAAAAAAAATAAAAACAAAAAAATAAAATGCTTATGCAGCTCAATATCAAAAAAACAAACAACCCAATCCAAAAATGGGCAGAAGACCTAAATAGACATTTCTCCAAAGAAGACATACAGATGGCCAAGAGGCACATGGAAAGCTGCCCAACATCATTGATCATTAGAGAAATGCAGATCAAAACTACAATGAGGTATCATCTCCACTGGTCAGAATGGCCATCATCAAAAAATCTAGGAACAATAAATGCTGGAGAGGGTGTGGCAAAAAGGGAACCCTCTTGCACTGTTGGTGGGAATGTAAATTGATAGAGCCACTATGGAGAATAGTATGGAGTTTTCCTTAAAAAACTAATAATAGAATTACCATATGACCCAGCCATCCCACTATTGGGCATATACCCAGAGAAAACCAAAATTCAAAAAAACACATGCACCCCAATGTTCATTGTAGTACTATTTACAATAGCCAGGTCATGGAAGCAACCTAAATGTCCATCAACAGATGAATGGATAAAGAAAATGTGGTACATATACACAATGGAATATTACTCAGGCATAAAAAGAAATGAAACTTGGTCGTTTGTAGAGACATGGATGGACCTAAAGACTGTCATACAGAGTGAAGTAAGTCAGAAAGAGAAAAACAAATATCGTACATTAACGCATATATGTGGAATCTAGAAAAATGGCACAGATAAACCAATTTACAAGGCAGAAATAGAGACACAGATGTAGAGAACAAATGTATGGGTATCAAGGGGCAAAAGTGAGGGGGGAGAATGAATTGGGAGATTGGATTGACATATATACACTAATATGTATAAAATAGATAACTAATAAGAACTTGCTGTATAGCACAGGGAACTCCACTTTGCTGTACCATAGAAACTAACCCAACATTGTAAAACAACTATAGCCCAATAAAATTTTTAAAAATAAAAATAAACATTTAAAATGCTGAAAGTCAAAGATAAAGAGAAAATCTTGAAAGCAGCAAGAGAAACACAATATAAGGTACATGTTTAATGTGATTATCTGTAAGAGGAAGAGAGATGGATGTTGTTTAGGTTATTTTTAATGGTTTTATTTTCTAATTTTTTAAATTTAGCACATATTACTTTTGAATAAAAAAGTCGTTAAAATACGTTATTAAAGTAAAACAAATGAACAGCCTCAGTATTCTGAATGAGTGATGGAAAGATGGTGGGTGAATGGACTAGAGAATGGAGCTGCTAAGACTGCTTTGCTGTCTTTTTCAGTCTGGTAAGTCATGCTAAGGCCATGTGGTAGTGTGCTATGTTCTCTTGACCTGACTTGATACCAGTCTAATTGCTGCTAACTTTCCTAGACTTTGGAATAAGAACTATATCATATACTTGAATCACACCATGCTAAAAATAAGTCACCTGGTCAAGACAAAATCAGTAAGGATGATGATGTTGGATGGAAGGAAATATAAACCAGACAATGTTTAGAAAGTTAAAAATGGTATAGTCCTTATGAAGCTCTTTTTCCTCCTTATGCCTGTGTCCACAAGTTCCTACTAACCCATCTCTGATCTCTTTCCATAGTCCTCCTTGAGCTCATCCAACAATTATCATATCAGTGCCACAGCTTTACTCACCCTTCCCATTGAAGCTATCAGTTTAAGGTGCCCCAATTTCCACCTACACTAATTTTTGAATTTAGGCCTGTAATTCTCAATTTGTGTTGTTGTAATTTTCTTTAATTACTCAGATGGTTACCTCAGAAAATAAATCATTTCAGATCTTATTTCATCAGGCTATTCTGCATTCAGAAGTAACATAAATATACTCTGGTATGGTTGTATATGCTCCCGTTTTTCCATTGGAAAAAACGAATATAATCTCAAGAGCATAAAAGAAAACTCAAGTAGTCACACAGACATCACTACTTCATTTTGTTCTGGGTTCTGCCTCCCAAGACATGTGATCCCTCTTAGGGATTCCAACACAAGCTTGTGAATCAGGTTCAAGGGGTTGGAAAACCTAAGGAATTTGCATGCAGTTGTAGGTGAGTGTGTGTGTGGATGAGTAAGTTTCATTTGTATGCGATACATTCCATAATTTTCAGCTGATTCTCAAAAAGATTCATAACATAATAAAAGGTCAAGAATTACAACTCTGAAATGACCTCAATTCTTGGTTATTTCTTCTCTTGGGCTCAAGTTAAATCACTTTGCAGTTCCTGAATATATACAAAATGGCAGTGTAAAAAGTGTCAAGAATCTCTCAGAGATTCAAGAGGAGTGAGTCAAGTAGATATAAATTAATCCACCAAAATGATTCAACAGATATTCTACATTCAAAGGATTTCTTAATTCAAGAAATTGATTTTAATAGGGTCAATCAGTAGTGTATAAATGTAAATGTGGAGCTAATTTTTTTTCAGAAATTTCTTTTTGATTAAGGAAAACCTTAATCAAATGCCATTGGTCAGGGCCAGTCTCCACAAAGGAGGAAAGAAGGTACCAAACATCATAGGGTGACTTCAAAGCAACCTCTTATGATATAAGCACCTAAAGGCAGACTGATGCTGAGAGAGTAGATGGTAGAAAAGGGAAGGCACTCAGCACATGGGGCAATAAAAGGATTGGAGGACAGGGCTTCCCTGGTGGCGCAGTGGTTGAGAGTCCGCCTGCCGATGCAGGGGACACGGGTTCGTGCCCCGGTCCGGGAAGATCCCACATGCCGTGGGGCGGCTAGGCCCATAAGCCATGGCCGCTGAGCCAGCACGTCCGGAGCCTGTGCTCTGCAACGAGAGAGGCCACGACAGTAAGAGGCCCACATAACGCAAAAAAAAAAAAAAAAAAAAAAAAAAAAAAAGGATTGGAGGACAGATCTCACTTTCTGAGTCCATTTGGGCTTCTATAACAGAATACCATGAATGTGATGGCTTCTAAACAACAGAAATTTGTTTTTCATAGTTGTGAAAGGTAGGAAGTGTAAGGTGAAGGTGCAGACAGATTTGGAGCCTAGCGAGATCCCACTTTCGGGTTCATAGAAGGCCTTCTTCTGGTTGTCCTCACATAGCAGGAGTCAGGGAGCTCTCTTTAGTCCCTTATAAGAGCATTACAGGTATAACTTCTTTTGTTGTGCTTCACAAATGTTGCATTTATTACAAATTGAAGGTTTGTGGCAACCCTGCATCCAACAAGTCTATCAATGCCCTTTTGCAAACAGCATGTGCTCACTTTGTGTCTGTGTGTGTCACAGTTTGGTAACTCTCACAATATTTCAAACTTTATTATTTTTATATTTGTTATGGCGATCTGTGATCAGTGATCTTTGATGCTACTATTGTGACGGGAGGGGGCGCCACAAACCATGCCAATATAAGACAGCAAACATAACTGATGAATATTGTGTGTGTTCTGACTGCTCCACTTACTGGTCATTCCCCCATCTCTCTTCCTCTCCTCGGGCCTCCCTATTCCCTGAGACACAATAATATTAAATTTAGGTCAATTAATAATCTTACAATGGCTGTTAAGTGTTCAAGTGGAAGGAAGATTCACACATCTCTCACTTTAAATGAAAATCTAGAAATGATTAAGTCTAGTGAGGAAGATGTGTCAAAAGCTGAGATAGGCCAAAATATAGGCCTCTTGAGCCAAATAGTCAAGTTGTGAATGCAAAGGAAAAGTTCTTGAAGGAAATTAAAAGTGCTACTCCAGTGAACACACGAATGATAAAAAAGGAAAACAGCTTTATTACTGATATGGAGAAAGTTTTAGTGGTCTGGATAGAAGATCAGGCCAACCACAACATTCCCTTAAGCCAAAGCCTAATCCAGAGGATGGCCCTTACTCTCTTCACTTCTATGAAGGGTGAAAAAGGTAAGGAAACTGCAGAAATAAATTAAGCCTAGCAGAAGTTGGTAAATAAAGTTTAAGGAAAGAAGCCTTCTTTATAACATAAAAGTGCAAGAGGAAGCAGCAAGTGCCGATGTGGAAGCTATAGCAAGTTATCCAGAAGATCTAGCTAAGATGATTAATGAAGGTGGCTCCACTACACAACAGAGTTTTAATGTAGATGAAATGCTCTTCTATTGCAAGCAAGAAGATGCCATCTAGGACTTTCATAGATATAGAGGAGAAGTCAATACCTGGTTTCAAAGCATCAAAGGACAGACTGACTTGTTAGGGGTTAATGCAGCTGGTGACTTTAAGTTGAAGCCAATGCTCATTTACCATTCCAAAAATCCTAGGGCCCTTAAGAATTACACGAAATTGACTCTGCCTGAGCTCTTTAAATGGACCAACAAAGACCTGGATGACAACACACCTGTAGAAAAATATGGCTTACTGAATATAAGTCCACTGTGGAGACCTACTTCTCAGGAAAAAAAATTCCTTTCAAAAAATAAACGCTTATTGACAATGCACCTGATCACCCAAAAATTCTGATGGAGATGTACAGTGAAATTAATGATGTTTTCATGCTTGCTAACACAACATCCATTCTGCAGCATGGGTCAAGGAGTAATTTTGACTTTCAAGTCTTATTATTTAAGAAAGGCATTTTGTAAGGCTATGGCTTCCATAGATAGTGATTCTTCTGATGGATCTGAGTAAAATCAATTGAAAACCTTCTGGAAAGGATTCACCATTCCAGATGCCATTAAAAACATCCATGATCCATAAGAAGAGGCCAAAATATCAACATACATAGGATTTTGGAATAAGCTGATTCCAACCCTCATGGATGATTTGAGGGGTTCAAAACTTCATTGAAAGAAGTAACTGCAGATGTGGTGGACATAGCAAGAGAACCAGAATTAGAACTGGAGCCTGAAAATGTGACTGAATTGCCGCAATCCCTTGATAAAAATTTAATAGATGAGTTGTTTCTTAAATGAGCAAAGAAAGTGGTTTATTGAGATGGAATCTACCCCTGGTAAAGACATTGCAAAGATTGTTGAAATGGCAAGAAAGGATTTAGGACATTACATAAACTTAGTTGATAAAACAGTGGCAAGGTTTGAGAGGACTGACTCCAATTTTGAAAGAAGTCCTACTGTGGGTGAAATACAATCAAACAGCATTGCATGCTACAGAGAAAATGTTGATGAAAGGAAGAGTTCATCGACGTAGCAAACTTCACTGTTGTCTTAATTTCAGGAAATTGTCACGGCCACACCAACCTTCAGCAACCACCACCCTGATCAGTCAGCAGCCATCCATGCATGCAAACCCCTCCACCAGCAGAAAGATTGTGACTGGCTGAAAAGTTCAGATGCTGGTTAGCATTTTTTAGCAATAAGTATTTTAAATTAAGGTATGTACATTTTTTAGACATAATGCACACTTAATGGACTACAGTATAGTGTAAACATAATTTTTACATGCACTGGGAAAGCAAAAAAATTGTGTGACTTGCTTTGTTGTGATATTCTCTTTATTGCAGTGGTCTGGAACCAAACCCACAATATCGCCAAGGTGTGCTGGTAATCCCATTCATGAGGGCTCCATCCTCAAGATTAAATCATCTTTGAAAGCACTTACGTCCAAATATCATCACATTGGGGATTAGGTTTCAACACATGAATTTGGGGAGGGAGAAGCACAAACATTCAGACTATAGCACTCACCAAGGAGAAGAGAGGGACACAGTCGGAAGAGACAGTTAAATGTTCCTTACTTTCTCAGCATGCCTAAGACTCATCCTGCTCTCCATGACTATCCTCTAGGTCCTTCACTTTTCTCCTCAGCTTGATTTACTCATATTCATAGACACATCATATTATTCAGAAATACACAATGGACGATTTCTTTTTAAGAAAAATCCAGACTGGTGGTTGCCAAGGGGGAGGAGGTTGGGGGAGGGATGGAGCGGGAGATTGGGGTTAGCAGATGTAGGCTTTTATATATGGAATGGATAAGCAGCAAAGTCCTACTGTAAGGCACAGAGAACTATGTTCAATATCCTATGATAAACCATAATGGAAAAGACTATTTTTAAAAAAGAATGTCTGTGTGTATATATATATATATCTGAATCACTTTGCTGTATAGCAGTAATTAACATAGCATTGTAAATCAACTAGACTTCAATTTAAAAAATGCAAAAAGAAAAAACCCTAAAATCAATTTGACTCTCCTGTTAGTTTTATGGGAAGATTAATTTTCTTTGTTGGAATGTTCAAACATCAAGTGTAAAGTTTTTTTCCACCAACACTTCAAGGACCCGAGGGTATGCAGGTAGTGAGAGGTTTCCTACCTGGAGAGCAATAGAGGCCCATAAGGGTAGTCTCAGTTCTCCAGGAACAACTAATACCAAACCATCAGAAGTACAGCTCCATGCTCTATAGCCACATGAATACTTTAATTTCTTCTCTAATGGTTCAGAAATGGTACTTTGAGGACAGTGAATGACTGTCTTTGTGTGTTATGACATTTCCTCCTCCCCTGATTGGCTCATTATGAACTTGGTTTTATTTTTGGCCTTTGCAGATGTCTTATTTCTCTCCATTTTTCCTGATCATTTGTCCTAAGTTTAAGCCATTCTATTTTTCTCTTGGCACATCTGTCACCTGTGATTCTTCTTTTTCTCATTTTCAAATCTCATTTCCCTAATCAGTGTCTCTCCTGCCTTGGCCATGAGCTTTGGTACTCACAAGAAACTTCTGGCATTTTCTCTTTTGTTCTGTGTGAAAGTGGGCAAACTCTTATATTTTATCAAAACGCAGTCACAGAATGAGAGAGACTAGGAGTCTATGAAACTCTGTACCTGTTTTGTTTGTTTAAGGATTATCCTTTCTGGTGTTTTTGTGAGGTTTTATTTTTTCCAACTTGAAAATATCCAGACTTCCCTGGCAGGCCAGTGGTTAACTCTGCACACTTCCACTGCAGGGGCAACGGTTTGATCTCTAGTTGGGAAACTAAGATACTTCCAGTCACGCGCCATGGACAAAAAATAAAGATTGAAAATATCCAAAGAAGTGTCCATACTCCCTACCATTCCTGCAAAGCTTGCAGGAGCTCAATAATTACCTGTTGACTAGCTCACTGAGACTTTAAAATCACCCACCATAAGAGAAATTTTGTCTTATCTAACTCAAAATTGTTTCTACTTCAACACTCAATTGTTTTCCCTTTAATTACTTTTAGTAGTTTGCTTCACAATAATCTAGTATTTGGAGCTTTATTCCCCATTGTCTTATTATTCTCCTTAGTTTGTGTTCAGTTAAGTATGTGTGTCTCATAATCTCGTCATATAATTTATATGCTTTTACTTTTTATTTTTATGTTGTTCTGTGTTCTAAAGACCTATCTTTATATACTGTGATATTTCTGGCTTCCTGAAAATCAACCTATATGCTAACATTGCACAGGGTGGGGAGTGCAATCCTAGAGAAGCAGGAGATGGGAGAAAAACAAAGCAGGGAAGAGGGGAGAGCAAATAGGAAGGGAAGTGTTACTCAACAGACCAACATTTGGCAGCAAGTTCAGCCAATTGCTCAATCACACAGGATAATTTTAGAGATGCCAACAATACCAGAACTTCTCGGGACAGTATGGAAAAGAAGAGCTTATCTGCTGACTCCTTACTATTTTCTTTCTCCCATTGGTGTTGACTCACCCAAACTTCCAGGTTACATCATCCAGATGCTAAAGGCAGCCACAGGAGCCCACAGCCCCTATACCTATTGAATCAGTCCTGCCAGCACTCAGCAAAGTGATCTTTCTTGCCCAGCTGGCACGACATCCCTGGTGGTTGATGACGGTGGCAGCATCAGCAACCTGGACCATCACCCTGGGGAATAAATGAGCTATTTTAAGCCAATTTTCTCAGCAAACAGGGCTACTGCTCATTAATTGGGTCCCACATAATACCCTTTATAGAGAAAAATAGCTTAGTAGATCCTTGCACACTGCCTTTATCATTTTCCATGTGGAGCCAACTTGTTCGTCCATATCATTTTTATGCATTTTTCTTTCCTCACCCATGCAGCTCTGTCCAGTGGAGGCTCCTCCTCCCACTCATGACCCTGATTCTGCCACTAACTCTCAAAGGCATCTCCTTTGAAGTCCATTGACTTAACTTACAATTTCCTTTCTCGATTTAATTTGTCCTGACTTCCTTTGACAAAACTCTGAAATGTTTTCCTGCATTTCTGTCTTTCACCAACTGATTCAGCTACTCTGTTCCCTGTTATGATCCTGAGGGATCAGAATATTGACCTTGATTACCTGTCCAACACTCCGTAAATCAGTCTGCAATTGCTGGACATTGAGATCAATTACCAGATTTCACTATTATAAATAATACCTAATATTTGCACATTATCTATGGTTGTTTCCTTAGAATATGTTGCTAAAAGTAAAAGTGCTATGCCACTGGAAAAGTTGCCTGATACTGAATTTTCTCCCAAAGGCAGTAAAGTGCATGTTTATTCATATTCTTGACAATATGAAGCATTTAAAATGATCTTGTCCAAAGTATTTAATAAAATAGAAAATGGAAAGAAAATACATAATATATATATTTACATAATATATATATTCATTGCTATGTGGTACAAAAGTATAAGAGATCTTATTTATTCATTTATTCATACATTTATTAGCTAGCCTTTATTTTTTTAGTTTTTTCAATTATAAACATAATTAAGAGGACACCTATTTTGTAAATGACTTTTAGATAACACTCACAGCAACCAACCTACATGTCTAAAATTGTATGTCATATTTGCACTTCCCAGAAGCACTGGATGTTTGCTTCATAGACAAGTAAAACAGTAAATTTCACATTATTGAATGGGATTCAGAGCATTATCAACTGTCTATTATTACAGAAAAGTTTTATAACCTGATTTTCTTTTTTGGTGCTCAAAAAGTCCATAAAGATTTTCCGTCATAAAAATTTACTATTTTAGTGTCATGAAACTACCCTCTGTGTAATTTCAGAATTCTCTTGATATACTATGTTTACTGTATCTATCATCCAACAGATGTGCCAGTACCTAAAAGCTGGCAGTGAATATGTATCTTGTGGTTTTAAATTCTTTAATTTTTAATATAGGATTTTTAGTTTATGTTTACCTTTCAGCACAGAGGTGTATACCAGTTGTTTACCATAATTCCACTTCATTTTGCTTTCTTTTTCCTCTACCAATATTTTAGCATTAAATTGCATCTAACTAATTTGGAATTATTTTAATCACATTAGACCTATTTGTTTAAAAAGAAATCTAAGTCATAAAAACAAAACCATTCTCTAATATATAGTAATGAATACATAGGTTTAACTATGTCAAATATGAAGTCTTCTATACCAAATGGGTCATAATGCAATCAGATACATTCTTGGACAATTGTTGGAAGGCATTCTATCATAAACGATGCTTTTTAATTACTAACAATTTCCCATTTTACCCAAAAATTTAATGTTTGATTGTAAACTGTTCATCCTTTCTTCTTTTTTGAGCTCACATTATCTCAGACTTGCCTTTGTTCCATATTTTCTCAGTAACGTAAAAGGCAAAGGCTTTTACCAAAGGTAAAGTTTATTTTTCTTTTCATACTTTATTTAATAACAAAAAACAAAGAATATATAGTAAATTATTCTGGCAGTAAATTGTTGAGCCTAATTGCCAGCAGACTTTCTCCTTCCTAATAATAGGAATTATATTAATGTTTCTACACAATGGACTAAGTAAGTATTAACCAAAAGAATGCTAAGACTTCTGGTTTTAAAGTGATAGGATACAATGACTCTGCCTCTTATCCCCCAAATATATCTCATATAAAAGGGAATAGAAAGAAGAAATATAAATCTATGTTCAATAAAAATAGGAGCCATCTACCAAACTGAAGCACAGAATATGAGGACTAGCCATTAAAGGTAGTGAAAATCAAGCAAGAAAAAAGAAAGAGCACCCCCGTGGCTACAACTCTCAAAGCTGGCACAATTCAGGTCTCCAAAAAAGGTGATTCAGCATAAGTGGAAAAAACATCAAGCTCTGATTTTGAACAAAAGGAATAGGGTTAAAAGGCTGGCAGCATACATTTGCTTAGGATTGGTCTGATCATGCAAAGTAGCACAACAGAAAAGGTTGAATGAATACCTACAGATATGCCATATTTGCAGGAAGCAGTCTGTCCTTGAGGCAGTGCAAAAAAGACACCTTGAAATGTGAGCAGCCTGACAGTGCCAACCTCTGTTGGCTTGGGAGAGGGATAGGCTATTATGACCCATAAAGAAATACAAGCCTGTGCCATATGGAGGTCCCAGGAAGAAGTAAGAATGCTTGCTAAGGTGAAATAGTGCTTAGTGGAAACTACCTAGTCCAGGAAGTACAGATGTCCTTCACAAATAAATAAAATTCAAAAGATCAAGCTTTTGTATAACTATATAAGAATTTTTAAGATGAAAATAGAAGAAACAAGGGACAATTGTATCACACTGACAGGAAAAATAAAGTAGATACAAATAATGAATAAAATATGACCGTGAAATCAGAGGAATGGGTGAAACCAAGAGTTTAAAGCAGAGATACAAGAAAGAAATACCCACCAAATAACTAACAAGATGGAAACATGAAGTGACCAGTTCAAGATACTAGTAAAGTGGGCTTCCCTGGTGGCACAGTGGTTGGAAGTCCGCCTGCCGATGCAGGGGACACGGGTTCATGTCCTGGACCGAGAAGATCCCACATGCTGCGGAGCGGCTGGGCCCGTGAGCCATGGCCGCTGAGCCTGCGCGTCCGGAGCCTGTGCTCTACAACGGGAGAGGCCACAACAGTGAGAGGCCCACGTACCGCAAAAAAAAAAAAAAAAAAGAAGATACTAGTAAAGTGAAACATTAAACTATCACAGTCCCACTGAAGGCAGCACAAAGAAAAGTAGACACTGGTGAAAACACAGTAACAGATCTGGATTTATCAGTAAGAAATGACAAGTGAGAACAAAATGAAATAAGAAATAATTGAGTTGAATGTACTAGAGCATTCCAGTTCCAGATATGGAAGAAACAGCATAGTCTAAAAACCCACATGCTATAAAAGATCTGGATACTGAATACATTGTCCTATCTCAGAAGAGACATGAAAACTACATACACACACAACAGTACATCTGGAACTGAAACTATAAAATCTAAAATTGAATTATCTTGTACAGCTTTAACAGGCCTCCTGATGTTCCTTGCTTCCTGGTATTCAGACCCTGGTGTAGTCCTCTTTCATATTATACCAGTGTCGGTCTATGTAAAAAATAGCTATGGTATAAGTGATGGTATGTCACTTCTGAGATTAGGATATAAATGATACCCATTTCCATTATTCTCTCTCTCTCCCTTTCTCTCCCTCTCTCTCCCTCCCTGTCTCATCACTCACTGTGAGGAAAGCAAACTGACATATTATAATCATCCCTATGGAGAGGCACACATGTTAAGGAATCTAAATCTCTGGCAACAGCCAATGAAACACTGAGGGCTGATAACAATCATGTGAGTGAAACTGAAGTGGATTCACCAGCCTCAGTCAAGCCTGGAGATGACTGCATTCCCAGATGAAAGGTTGACTGCAATCTCAGGAGAGATTGTGAGCCTGAACCATGCAAGTAAGCCACATGATACATGTTTCTATTTTAAGCTCTTAGATTTTGGAATAATTTGTCATATAGTTGTATGTAACTAATACAACTTCAAATGGAACACAGAAAAAGAAAAGGTCAACAAACATATCCAAAAGTGTTATCCAAAATAAATCATGGGGCAAGGGGGAGCAAAAAATCCCCCCAAATCTGCAAAGTATTAGTGACATATGGAAAAACATCAAGTAATCTAACTTATGTGCACTTTGGAGCCCCAGAAAAAACTCGGGCTGGGAAGTGACAAAAAATGTCAATAAATGGCTGAATATATTCAAACTTTTAGGAAAAAAACATATCCTCAATTTCAAGAAGGTCAGCAAGTACTGCATACATTTTTAAATCTGTAATTAATTCATGGCCAAATTGATAAAAATGCAAATTCTAAGCAAAAATTCTAAAAGCAAATATAGAGGGAAAAATCTTAAAATACAGGGAAACAATTATGAACAATGGTAGCTGAACACCTCATTAGAAACAATGCAAGGCAACAGAATGACATTTCTAAAATATTAAAAGAAAAAAGTCAACTTAGGATTGAATATTCAGTGCAAATATTCTTCAAAGTTGAATTAAAATCAACATTTTCAAATAAATGAATGCTGAGAGAATTATGTTGGAAAATCTGCATTTTAAGAAATTATACAGAAGTTCTTCAGGCTGAAGTGAAAATATATCAGTTGGAAACAGATCTAGAAAAGGCAAATAAGTAGATAATTTTATGAACTGTTTTTGTTTTCATTTTCTTTTCAAAAAACTTTTGAATGATATTTTATTGTTTAAAGTGAAAACAATAAAATTTTGTTTGGGGGTTTCTATCAAAGGTAGAAATAAAATATATGGCCCAATGACACAAAGGACCAGAATGTGGGCAAATGGAATTATTTTATTGTAAGTTTACTACGTTAAACATAAAGTTATATAATATTATTTAAAGACAGGCTGAAGTGAGTTAAAGATGGCTGGATAAAGAACATGTCACACAGAACTACAATGAAATTTTACTCTTTTGAGCTCTACTATAAAAGAAGTAAGGAAGGAAGTACAGGTAAAAATCTCATAGTTTAGGTAAAGTGCAACACTAAAATAATGTCCAAATAATTTACTAGAAAAAAGGATAGAAGTAACAATAAAACGGAGGAAAGAGAAAGCAATTAATGAGATAAAAGACAACACAACCATATGAATAATTACACTAAACATAAATGGAGTCAACATTCAAAATACTCTAATTTTTTTAAAAAAGATGAGAGATATAGATAGATTGATAGATAGATTTGATTAGATTACATTTTTTAAACATGTTTATTGGAGTATAATTGCTTTAGATGTTGTGTTACTTTCTGCTGTATAACAAAGTGAATCAGCAATATGTATACATATATCTCCATATCCAGTCCCTCTTGTGTCTCCCTCCCACCCTCCCTATCCCACCCTTCTCGGTGGTCACAAAGCACCAAGCTGATCTCCCTGTGCTATGCAGCTGCTTCCCACTACCTATCTATTTTATATTTGGTAGTGTATATATGTCCATGCCACTCTCTCACTTCATCACAGCTTACCCTTCTCCCTCCCCGTGTCCTCAAGTCCATTCTCTACATCTGCATCTTTATTCCTGTCCTGCCCCTAGGTTCATCAGACGATTTCTTTTAGATTCCATATATATGTGTTACCACACGGTATTTGTTTTTCTCTTTCTGACTTACTTCACTCTGTATGACACACTCTAGGTCCATCCACCTCTGTCTAAATAACTCAATTTAGTTTCTTTTTATGGCTGAGTAATATTTCATTGTGCATATGTGCCACATCTTCTTTATCCATTCATCTGTCAGTGGACACTTAGGTTGCTTCCATGTCCTGGCTATTGTAAATAGAGCTGCAATGAACATTATGGTACATGACTTTTTTTGAATTATGGTTTTTCTCAGGGTATATGCCCAGTAGTGGGATTACTGGGTCATATGATAGTTCTATTTGCAGTTTTTTAAGGAACCTACATACTGTTCTCCATAGTGGTTGCATCAATTTACATTCCCACCAACAGTGCAAGAGGGTTCCCTTTTCTCCACACCCTCTCCAGCATTTATTGTTTACAGATTTTTTGATGATGACCATTCTGACTGGTGTGAGGTAATACCTCATTGTGTTTTTGATATGCATTCCTCTAATGATTAGTGATGCTGAGCATCCTTTCATGTGTTTGCTGGCAATCTGTATATCTTCTTTGGAGAAATGGCTACTTAGGTCTTCTGCTCATTTTGGGATTGGGTTGTTTGTTTTTGTGATATTGAGCTGTATGAGCTGCTTGTATATTTTGGAGATTAATCCTTTGTCTTTTGTTTCACTTGTAAATATTTTCTCCCATTATGAGGGTTGTCTTTTTGTCTTGTTTATGGTTTCCTTTGCTGTGCAAAAGCTTTTAAGTTTCATTAGGTCCCAATTGTTTATTTATGTTTTTATTTCCATTTCTCTAGGAGGTGGGTCAAAAAGGATCTTGCTGTGATGTATGTCATAGAGTGTTCTGCCTATGTTTTCCTCTAAGAGTTTAATAGTTTCTGGCCTTCCATTTAGGTCTTCAATCCATTTTGAGTTTATTTTTGTGTATGGTGTTAGGAAGTGTTCTAATTTCATTCTTTTACATATAGCTGTCCATTATTCCCAGCACTTATTGAAGAGGCTGTCTTTTCTCCATTGTATATTCTTTTTTTTTTCTTTTTTTCTTTTTTTGCGGCACACGGGCCTCTCACTGTTGTGGCCTCTCCCGTTGCGGAGCACAGGCTCTGGACGCGCAGGCTCAGCGGCCATGGCTCACGGGCCTAGCCGCACCGCGGCACGTGCGATCTTCCCGGACCGGGGCACGAACCCGTGTCCCCTGCATCGGCAGGCAGACTCTCAACCACTGTGCCACAAAGGAAGCCCTCCATTGTATATTCTTGTCTCCTTTGTCATAGATTAGTTGACCATAGGTGCATGGGTTTACCTCTAGGCTTTCTATCCTGTTCCATTGATCTATATTTCTGTCTTTGTTCCAGTACCATACTGTCTTGATTACTGTCGCTTTGTAGTATAGTCTGAAGTCAGGGAGCCTGATTCCTCCAGCTCTGTTTTTCTTTCTCAAGATTGCTTTGGCTATTTGGGATCTTTTGTGTTTCCATACAAATTGTGAAATTATTTGTTCTAGTTCTGTGAAAAATGCCATTGGTAGTTTGATAGGGATTGCACTGAATCTGCAGATTGCTTTGGGTAATATAGTCATTTTCACAATGTTGACTCTTCCAATCCAAGAACATGGCATATCTCTCCATTTGTTTGTATCGTCTTTAATTTCTGTCATCAGTGTCTTATAGTTTTCTGCATACACGTCTTTTGCCGCCTTACTTAGGTTTATTCCTAGGTATTTTATTGTTTTTGTTGCCATATGATAATGTCAATAGATGCAGAAAAAGATTTCGACAAAATTCAACACCAATTTATGATAAAAACCCTCCAGAAAGTAGGCATAGAGGGAACCTACCTCAACATGATAAAGGCCATATATGACAAACCCACAGCCAATATTGTTCTCAGTGGTGAAAAACTGAAACCATTTCCTCTAAGATCAGGAATAAGACAAGGTTGCCTACTCGCACCACTATTACTCAACCTAGTTTTGGAAGTTTTAGCCACGGCAATCAGAGAAGAAAAAGAAATAAAAGGAATCCAAATTGGAAAAGAAGAAGTAAAACTGCCACTGTTTGCAGATGACATGATACTACACATAGAGAATCCTAAAGATGCTACCCCAAAACTACTAGAGCTAATCAATGAATTTGGTAAAGTAGCAGGATACAAAATAAATGCACAGAAATCTCTTGCATTCCTATACACTAATGACAAAAAATCTGTAACAAAAATTATGGAAACACTCTCGTTTACTATTGCAACAAAAAGATTAGTTTTTTTAAAATCCCAACTACATGTTGTTTACCAGAAATGTACTTTGAATACAAAAACAGTTTCAAATTAAAAGAATGGAAAAAATATGTACCATGCACACACTACCTATGACAAAGATATGTTTAATACTTAAAAACCAGACAAATAATTAAAAATGGAATATTGCCAGGGATAAAGAGAAATATTTCATATTGATAAAAGGATTCATTTTGTAAAAGACTGTGTATGTATCTTATAATAGAATTTTATAGTAACTGAAGCAAACATTGATAGGACTAAAGAGAGAAATAGAAATGTGGAGATGTGTAAATTTGAGAAGAAATTGATGAGAGGGTCAAAAATGGTTGCCTCTGAAGAGAAGGCTGAGAAAAATGAAGGGAGCGTTCTAACTATCTCTCTTCTATATAAAAATATCTATATACGATAATAAGACAATAAGAGTTTTATTTTAGTATTTATATGTAATATATAATGGTTCTTGTATTAAGGTAATTTTTTTAAAAAACTAATTTGAGAAAAATATTCAAGTACCAGTCATGGTGACAACAAACATTATTTCTGTTCCAACTAGTATACTGCTTCTGCTCAGTGGAAAAACACAAAAAGAAGAAATATGTGGTTTGGACAAACTACTTCCTTCACAGATTTTAATATTATACAGTTAACTCCACAGAAACTAAAAAATTATTAAATTTAATAAGAGACACTATCAAGATTGAGGTTAATAAATAATACAATTGCATTCTAACAAGGAAAAATGAGAATATTATCTGATACAAATAATAAGATGCTCAGGAATAAATATAATTTTAAAAGTACAATAAGTTTATGAAGTAAAATATAAAACTTTCTTTGGAAAACACTAAATAAAACCTAAACTATTGAAAACATATATTATGGCTATGGATAAGAAGACTCAGTATTGAGTGTATATATATATATATATATATATATATATGTATATATATATACACACACACATATGTGTATATATATATATATTTAGTAGGTAGATAGATATTTATCCCTCCAATTTCTTGGTATGTTCAATGCAATTTCAATACAAATCTCAATAACATTTTCCAAATACTTCATCAAATATATTTTAAATTTTAGTTGGAAGGATAAAGAAAAGTCATTTCTGAAAAACATAAAAATTTGGGGCTCCCTGCCTTACAATACAACAAGATCATTTCAAATTTATGCACATGGAGATTAAGTTAATGAAAGAGGTAGAGAACTCAGATACATACCCACAGGTCAAAGAAGCTCAGAAAAAACCAAGCAGCATAAATACAAGAACAAACAAACAGACCTATGCATATCATATTTAAACTACTGGAAAACAAAGGCAAAGAGAAAAGGGTAGACAGAGGGGGCAAAAACACATTGCCTACAAAGGAGCAAATAAATAATTACAGCAGACCTCTTGTCAGATATCAGTGAGGGAAGAAAATAAAGTGGCATCTTTAGGATACTGAAAGAAAAAAAAAAGTCAACCTATAAATCTATATATAAATCTCTCCATAATTTGAAGAGAATAACTGAAGAAGAAAAAAACAATCAGACATTCTCAGACAAACAAAAACTGAAGGATTTAATTCCTAGTGTATCTAACGTACAAACAATGTTAGTGGAAGTTCTTTAGATAGCATATTATTTGTTTAAAAAAAAAAGAATTTGGATCTAGAGAAAAAAAATAATATAGACCATTGGAAATGGAATAAATGGAGGGAATATATAATTTTTAATTGTTCTACTTGATAATTGCTTGTATAAAATAATAATTATAAGAATGTATTAGATTTTTATAGTATATGTAAAAGTGAAATATATGACACAATGGATAGGAGGCATGAATTTAGAATATACTGTTATAAGGTCTTTACACAACATGAAAAGTCATATGACATTAGTTGAAGGTGGATGTAGAATACTTTAGAATGTGTATTTAAAATCCTAAGGCAACAATATAAAATATTTTTCAAAGAAGTTATAAATTAGATAAATGGAAGTATTTTAAAATGCTCAATTAAATTCAGAGCAAGCATAAAAGGTGAAAGTAATGGGGAAATAGCAAGAGGGTAAATTTTAACTCCACTATGTTAATAATAACTTTAAATGTGATCCACACTCACACGTTAAAATAATCAGATAAAATAAAAAAGCAACTTAGGAAGGTTAAAAAGTAAAAGGGGTGAGAAATATATACCATGAGAACACTGATAAAAAGAAAGCTGGTGTAGACATATTAGTTTGAAACAAAGTAGAGTCCAGAACAAAGATAATCAGGGATAAAGAGATCAGTCTTCCAAGAAGACACAAAATAATCCTAAATCTGTATGCACATAATAGCAGAGGAACAAAATACATGAGGATATCTGTGAAAATGGCGGAGTTAGCTTTAAGGGCCCATCCCTCCACAGAAACATAAAACAACCAAGAAAAACTGTCAGAATCAACTTTGTCAGAACCCTAGAGAGCAGCCAAAGGTCTACAGTAACCAACCACATAATGAATCAAAAATTATAACGAACTGAAATGAAATGAAAATTTAATGTAATTTAAAAGGGCAACTTAAAAAGGATGGTAGCAAGAGTAGTAGTAGAAAGGAAGAGCTAAGTGATAGAACGAATGTGTATGTCTCCCAGGATGATACTCCCTGGTCTATCATTGGACTTGGCAGCATTCTGAAAAGTCCTGGGCAGACACTAGGGAAACTACTCAACAACTCATCTATAAAACCTCCCTTGGGTTCTTTCTTTTTGGAGATGGTCTATTGCTGATTTCAGATCATTCCAATTCTGACTTTATCCCCCAGTGCTGGGATTGGCCTCTGAGAGCTTTGTCAACCAAAAACGCTATATCTGACAAAACTGTCCTTCAAAAATGAAGAAGAAATTAAAGCATTCCTACACAAACAAATGCTGGGGGAGTTGCTGTTTGCTCACCTCCCTACAAGAAATGCTGAAGGGAGTTCTTCAGGCTGAAATGAGAAGACACTGGACAGTAACTTAAGACCATACAAATAAAGAACTCTGGTGAAGTAATTACACAGGTAAATATAAATGTCAATATTATTATATTTTTGGTTTATAACTCCTCATTTTATTTCCTATATGATTTTTAAATGCATAAAACAATAATTATATATCTGTCTTAATCAGTACACAATGTATAAAAAAGTAATTTTACACAATAACTTCATAAAGGAGGAGACAGAACTATTTATATAGGATCAGAGATTTTGTATCATACTGAAGCTAAACTGACATCAATTCAAATTAGATTGTTGTAAGTATAGTATGTTAATTGTAACATAAATATGTATGTTAATGGTAACCACTAAGAAACTATCTGAAACTATACAGTAATGAAATGAGAAGAACAGAACAATGTTACAAAGTATGCATTCTACCTCCTCTAGGAGGTGATGCTTGATTCCTTCCACCACCACCTCCCCCTACCTTGAGTACAAGCTGATTTAGCAACTTGCTCCAAAGAACAGAATGGGACAAAACAGAAGGAGGAAAAAAAAAAAAAACTTTCCCATGGATAAACCTGGAAAACACTACCCTGGCCAGGTGATCAAGGAAAACATCACCAGTGACATCTTATTATCATGTACCCCCTAATATGATGCAATATAAAGGGTCCTTTACATGTGTAATAGTCTTCCCCGAAATGTATAACCTTGGTCCAATCAGGAGAAAACATAAAACAAACCCAAATTAAGGGAATCTCTATAGCATACCTGACCAGTACTTCTCAGGGTCATCAGCAGCGAAAAACTGCCACAGATCAGAGGAAACAAAGGAGTTATACGACAACTAAATGCAACGTTCTATGCTGGATTGCAATTGGGAACAGAAAAGTGCACTAGTGGAAAAACTGATGGAATTCGAATAAAGTCCACATTTTAGTTAATAGTGTTGTATTATTATTGTCTTAGTTTTGGCAAAAATGTACTGTGATCACTAACATTAGGAGAAACTGAATGAAGGGTATATGGCTACACTTGGTACTATCTTCGTAACTTTTCTGTAAATATAAATGTATTCTAAACTTTAAAAGTCTTTAAAAAATGGTTTGCCATCAGAGAAAAGGATTGACTTCCTGGTGAAAAGGAACAACATATGTAAAGACCTGGAGGAAAATGAAAATATACCTTGTTCATGTAATAGTGAGGAAAATGGCCTTGTTGGAATAGAGGATGCATGAAAAGTAGGCATGGTAGTTGAGATGAAAGAGTTTTGAAGGCTAGGCTGAGGAGAATGTGGCTGAGAGAATCAAACACCACACCCTGGGGAAGGCAGAAAGCAAGTCTGAGCCTGGCCAAGGAGTGAGATTTCTCTGGGTACCATAAATCTCTCAAGACAACAACCTTCCTCTCCATCACTCAGCCCACTCATTCCAAATCAACTGTTCTCTATTGTGTGCTGGGCCCTGGACTGGGCAGGAGGACAGAAGGACAAAGCTTTGTCCCCTGGAGCCACATCACGTGGGGAGAGCCACAGAGTCAGGCCTGAGTCAAAGTGACTGGGATAATGGGGTGTGTGCCAGAGTAGGAGACAGAGGGGTGAGAAGGAGTCAAGCACTGGGTGGAGGCAGGGAGGGCTTCCCAGGGGAGGTGACGCCTGTGCTGAGACATGAAAGGGGAGCAGGAGCTGGCCAGGTGTATGAGAATGAGAAGATTCCTGAGAAGGAAATGCTGTGATTTCCAAAGCATGGGGTCTGAGGCTAACTTGTGGAACGACAAGCAATTTCCAGAACAGAAGACTCTCACTATGGTTCCATGACAGAAACTGACCCAGTCTCACTTTATAAAGTAAAATGCTTCAAAATGTATTGAACATTTTGCACACCTGAAACAATATGTTTTAAATATTAAGCATTAGGGAAATAATTTGAATTTCACTGACTAAAAGAAAAAAAACTCACACAATTTAAAAACATAAAAGAATTTAAAGCAAAACACTTTGGACATGGACATGGACATGACTCCCACAGGGTAAGAAGAAAAGAGGAAGAAAGTAAACAGTATTCTAGGAAAGTTCTCAACTTTTCTTAAATATAAGCACTGCACTGTGCAGTGATTTTCTGCTAAGTGACTTCTACCTAAATACAAATTGATAAAAATTGGAGAAGCTATCTAAGGTAAGAGTCCTTGAGCAACTTGGATTTAAAAATAATAATAATAAATGCAAAATGCAAGACCTGTTTTTATGCAAAGACACCAGGGAAAAAAAAAAGTTACTAACTGTGATTCTCTATAATTACTGACCAGAAAGCCATGCCCATGCCACTTTGGAGCCCTTCCCCTGACAGCCCTCTAGCCTCCCTGGCTCTGCTCTGAATCAGGCTCAAGCATACAGTAGCCACAGTGAGGACCACTCAGATTCATCAGGCAGCACACATGCCTACACACACCCCAGAGCACAGACAAATCCAAAACAACCCAGTAATTAAATCTGGAGAGTCAGGTGACCATCATCTGAGACTCATAAGTATCTGGCAAGCAGATCGGCCAGTGACAGTGCATCAGACAACAGCTGTCACCTGCTATAATTATTTTGGAACTATCTTTAAATCTCTAAGAACTAACATTGAGTGACCAATGCAATCTTCTGTGACAGAATGCAAGAGACAAGCCCATTTTGATGAGAAGGAATACCACTCTTTACGTTGAAGACCAGTGGCCACTGGCACCCAACGAATGTCATTCATCCTTCAGCTTGAGGAAGAGACACTGGAGAAAGAAAAGGCTGTCCCCAAACTGTCAGTTCTACACATTTTGCCCATCACAAGCCCAGCCCTATTGGAGGAGTTAATTTGTTCATTCTATTCTCCACAGTGACAGGACAGATGATTTTCCAGGATCCCTATAACATGGGTGATGACCACTCACTACCACTGTTTTACCAGAACTTTCTGTCCCGTGTCTGAAGCTATGTTAGATGGTGCAATGGTGCACACAATATACACAGCAAACCACTTTTAGCATATGGGGATATCTACTTTAGTGAGATATGCTAACTAGCTCAGTCCCAGTTAGAGCATGACTCCCCTAGGGATGTTGACGATGGCTATTCCAAACTCTCAGATCCTCTGGAATCACACCATGCTTCCTATCCTAGTGTCTTCCTGGTCCTAGTCCAAAACATGCTGCCCAGTCCTCCCAGGTACCAATCCCTAAATGCCTGTTGATCTTCATACCCTATCAAATCCCCCAATACTTCCTTTGTGGCACTTCTGCCAGCCCTTACAGGTGCCAACTGTTCTTCAGAACACAAATGCATTGCAAAAAGGAAGGTTAGTGTGGAGTAAACATCACACATTAGAGAACACTTTCAACATCAGAAACAGCCATGGGGGGCTCAGGAGCAGAGAACAATCACAATGAGCTACATTTATACTCAGGCCAAGTTTGCAGTGGCTTGCACACTGGTTTTTATTGGCTGAGACTGTAAGACAGCAGTCAGAAAGAGGGGAAATTATATATATTATTTTTCTTTACATAAAGAGCCCAGATTCATGAGTGACCCCTTGGAAAAGAAGTACGAGGAATGTCAAGTAACTTGGTCACTTAAATGGTTACAGTCTGAAATATGAGCAAGAAATACACTTGTGTTACCTCCATAGATTTGGTTACCTGTTAGAAAATAGCAATACCAGTGACCATGTGTGTGAGGTTCAGAGCCTGGCACGTGTGAGGGCACACGGCAATAGTCTCGTGTCTTTACTTATTAAATCTAGAGGGAAAACTGCTGACACAAGGTATGGTATCAATTTATCCAATTTAAAGTTTCTGTGCCAAGAACTGTGGTTTCCTGTGAAATGAGAGTGGGCGTTAGACATACTCCTCCTCTGGAATATCAAAACAATTGAAAGGCAAATCAATACAAAATGTTTAAATTATAATTTGTTTTAAATTATCTGAAGATTTATAGCCACAGCTTTCTCAAATAATTTAAACATGCACATGGTGGTTACAGGCATGGGCTTTGAGGTTCATCAGTAGACATCACTTACATTCAGTTTACATGTGTATGAGGTGGGTAAATGGGGGAAATGAGGTTAATGGGTTAATAAGGCTGCCTTAGACTTGTTCTGAAGATTAGAGACCACAGATTGTGTCTGGAACATAGAAAGCACTAAATAAATATTGGTAATTCTTATTCTAGAAAACATTTTCTTAATTAAAATGCATTGAACCTGTCTCTGGTCTAAAATGGATAGATTAAAATAAAATGTAAAAGCCTGAGGAATCTGTAAAAATAAGTTCCTCAAAGTTTGATTTTACAAGGTAAAGAGAAACCCAAGAACTGTTTTGCAGAGTAATCATTTGAAGCTGTGGCTATACAAACATAGACAGAAAATCAATAAATTTATTTATAAGGAATAAATGTGTTATAATTTGGAAATTCTCAGAGAAGACACCAAAATTAAAGTTAGTTAAATCGTAAGATTCTTATTTCCCCTAAAAATATATTCTTTTTTGACAATCTAGTCATCATGGGTTATCTTTTAAATTGTTATGATGTCAGTGCATCTTTATGTGGGCACAGATACAAGCTCCTTGCTTGAGAGTCCTAGGAGCAGAAAAAGTACATAATTAAAATGTTAGAAGCTGCTGTCAATCCAAATTCTAACCAAAATTAATGTAAAAATTTCTCTAAAGCTCTAATCTGTCAGTGAACATAATCCTACCTCCAAAATTCCACTTAAGTGTAAGCTGTACAAAATTACATTTACTGTTGTTCTTAGTGTGAGGTTCATGGGCAATTGCACTTGTTCAGCTGCCAGCAGGTCTCTTTCCAAAACAACTCTGCACTCTTTTTGGAGGCCAGCACACCATTCAGCCTCCTCAGTGGAATTGTACTCTCTTTCACCACAAGGAAGCTGCACAGGGCAGATGAAAGAGCTCTGGGCTTCACAAAGGACCCTTCTATTCGTTTAAATATTGTTTCAATGAATCTTTTTGCATCTTTTGAGTTTTTGGCCCCCTCTTCTGGACAATCTGTTTCACAACTGCAAATTGCTTCCATAAAAGCTGAGCTGAGTACATGGATGACTGAAATGTTCTAGGCAAAATGAAATCAAAAACATAATTTCGGGGCTTCCCTGGTGGTGCAGTGGTTGAGAGTCCGCCTGCCGATGCAGGGGACACGGGTTCGTGCCCCGGTCTGGGAAGATTCCACATGCCGCGGAGTGGCTGGGTCTGTGAGCCATGGCCGCTGAGCCTGCGCGTCCAGAGCCTGTGCTCCGCAGCGGGAGAGGCCACAGCAGTGAGCCCGCGTAACGCAAAAAACAAACAAAAACAAAACCCCATAATTTCGAACAGTTAAGGGTAATTCCATTTCTAGTGCCTTAGGAAAACTTGCTTGTCTTTCCAAGTAAATAACTATGCAAAACAGGAGTCAGTTATTTCCTAAGCTTGAGCCTATTTTTCACAGAGGTCCAGAAAGTTTTACTTCAATCTGCAATTAGAGAAGGTCTTGTGCATTTTAAAACTAATGGCATCTGACATTATAGCATGTTGCTAACTTTCAGCCCAGAACTCTGACTACCAATTATTAGCTTGGGGCTCTGTAGATAAGCATTCTGCTGTAGAGAACACAGAGAGGCAGCAGAAGGGCTGTAAAATCAGGGTGTCCACACAACCCAAAATACTGCTCATTAGGGACATGAGGTCTGATGATGTAAATCAGGCCATGATGAGAGACAACTTCATCAGAACCCTTGGGCCTATGCAGGGCCCACATACATGTACTCCACCAATCTTACACAGGAGCTTCCCAGCATGCCCAAGAAAAGAGAGGCATCATGTATGGAATGCTAGGGTTATGTGGCTTTGAGGAAATGGCTGAGGGTAGGGATGCATGTGGTACCCAGATCAGGGGGCTAGACTCTCCTTAAGGCTCTCCCACCACCTGGGTGCTAGACCTTGGGTATATCTAAGCTTCCTCATGTGTAACATAAGAGAATTGGGTCATAACTGGTACCTGAGGTTGCTGCTGGCTCCTACTGTCTACAGGATGCTCAAGCAGATGATTGAGATGAAATGAGCTTTCTGCGAAGCTGCACAATAACAAATGTTTGTCCAGTCTTCACATGGCTCCTAGCAACTGGACACATCTGTAAGAACAAACCAAAGGCAACACAGGCCAACACAGGACATCCCACTGCATGATGAAATGGACTCATCACCAAACTCTTAGAATGATTCTAAAAGTCTGGCCTAGTGTTGTGGGGAAAACAGCAAGCCTTGCTAACAGGGTGAGAAACAGCCCAGTGCTGCACTTCGGCTCTTCTGATTGGGCAGATTCTCAGACATCAGAAGCACAGTGGTGGGGAGGGGGTGTTAATAGCAACATCTCCATTAAAAGCCTCATTATAAGCAGGCTCATTGTTCTTGTCAATGCTGTTTGCTAAAAAGTTATTTTTTTAACATTTTTATTGGAGTATAACTGCTTTACAATGTTGTTAGTTTCTGCTTTATAACAAAGTGAATCAGTTATACATATACATATGTCCCCATATCTCCTCCCTCTTGCGTCTCCCTCCCTCCCATCCTCCCTATCCCACCCCTCTAGGTGGTCACAAAGCACCGAGCTGATTTCCCTGTGCTATGTGGCTGGTTCCCACTAGCTATCTATTTTACGTTTGGTAGTGTATATATGTCCATGCCACTCTCTCACTTCATCCCAGCTTACCCTTCCCCATCCCCATGTCCTCAATTCCATTCTCTATGGCTACATTTTTATTCCTGTCCTGGCCCCAGGTTCGTCAGAACCATTTTTTTTTTTTTTTTTTTTTAGATTCCGTATATGTGTGTTAGCATATGGTATTTGTTCTTCTCTTTCTGACTTGCTTCACTCTGCGTGACAGACTATAGGTCCAACCACCTCACTACAAATAATTCAATTTCATTTCTTTTTATGACTGAGTAATATTCCATTGTGTATGTGTGCCACATCTTCTTTATCCATTCATCTGTTGATGGACACTTAGGTTGCTTCCATGACCTGGTTATTGTAAATAGAGCTGTGATGAACATTGTGGTACATGTCTGTTTTTGAATTATGGTTTTCTCAGGGTATATGCCCAGTAGTGGGATTGCTGGGTCATATGGTCGTTCTATTTTTAGTTTTTTAAGGAACCTGCATACTGTTCTCTATAGTGGCTGTATAAATTTACATTCCCATCAACAGTGCAGGAGGGCTCCCTTTTCTCCACACCCCCTCCAGCATTTATTGTTTACAGATTTTTTGATGATGGCCATTCTGTCCGGTATGAGGTGATACCTCATTGTAGTGTTGATTTGCATTTCTCTAATGATTAGTGATGTTGAGCATTCTTTCATGTGTTTGTTGGCAATCTGTACATCTTCTTTGGAGAAATGTCTATTTAGGTGTTCTGCCCATTTTTGGATTGGGGTGTTGGTTTTTTGATACTGAGCTGCATGATCTACTTGTATATTTTGGTGATTAATCCTTTGTCAGCTGCTTCATTTGCAAATATTTTCCTCCATTCTGACGGTTGTCTTTTTGTCTTGTTTATGGTTTCCTTTGCTGTGCAAAAGCTTTTAGTTTAATAAGGTCCCCTTTGTTTATTTTTGTTTTTATTTCCATTTCTCTAGGAGATGGGTCAAAAAGGATCTTGCTGTAATTCATGTCAAAGAGTGTTCTGCCTATGTTTTCCTCTAAGAGTTTTATACTTTCTGGCCTTCCATTTAGGTCCTTAATCCATTTTGAGTTTATTTTTGTATATGGTGTTAGGGAGTGTTCTAATTTCATTCTTTTACCTGTAGCTGTCTAGTTTTCCCAGCACCACTTATTGAAGAGGCTGTCTTTTCTCGATTGTATATTCTTGCCTCCTTTATCAAAAATAAGGTGACCCTATTGCGTGGAGAAAGATATCTTTTTCCATCCCCTCACTTTCAGTCTGTATGTGTTCCTAGGTCTGAAGTGGGTCTCTTGTAGACATCATATGCACAGGTCTTGTTTTTGTATCCATTCAGCCAGTCTATGTGTTTTGGTGGGAGCATTTAATCCATTTACATTTAAGGTAATTATCAATATGTATGTCCCTATTACCATTTTCTTAATTGTTCTGGGTTTGTTTTTGTAGGTCTTTTCCCTCTCTTGTGTTTCCTGCCTAGAGAAGTTCCTTTACCATTTGTTGTAAAGCTGGTTTGGTGGTGCTGAATTATCTTAGCTTTTGCTTGCCTGTAAAGGTTTTAATTTCTCTGTCGAATTTGAATGAGATCCTTGCTGGGTAGGGTAATCTTGGCTGTAGGTTTTTCCCTTTCATCACTTTAAATATGTCCTGCCACTTACTTCTGGCTTGCAGAGTTTCTGCTGAGAGATCAGCTGTTAATCTTAGGGGATTCCTTTGTATGTTATTTGTTGCTTTTCCCTTTCTGCTTTTAATTTTTTTTCTTCGTATTTAATTTTTGATAGTTCGATTAATATGTGTCTTGCTTTTTTTTCCTTGGATTTATCCTGTATGGGACTCTCTGTGCTTCCTGGACTTGATTGACTATTTCCTTTCCCATATTAGGGACGTTTTCAACTATAATCTCTTCAAATATTTTCTCAGTCCCTTTCTTTTTCTCTTCTTCTTCTGGGACCCCCATAATTCAAATGTTGGTGTGTTTAATGTTGTCCCAGAGGTCTCTAAGACTGTCCTCAATTCTTTTCATTCTTTTTTCTTTATTCTGCTCTGCAGTAGTCATTTCCACTATTTTATGCTCCAGGTCACTTATCCGTTCTTCTGCCTCAGTTATTCCGCTATTGATCCCTTCTAGAGTATTTTTAATTTCATTTATTTTGTTGTTCATCATTGTTTGTTTGCTCTTCAGTTCTTCTAGGTCCTTGTTAAACATTTCTTGTAATTTCACCTTTCTATTTCCAAGATTTTGGATCATCTTAACTATCATTATTCTGAATTCTTTTTCAGGTAGACTGCCTATTTCCTCCTCATTTGTTTGGTCTGGTGGGTTTTTACCTTGCTCCTTCATCTGCTGTGTGTTTCTCTGTGTTCTCATTTTGCTTAACTTTCTGTGTTTGGTGTCTCCTTTTTGCAGGCTGCAGGTTCGTAGTTCCCATTGTTTTTGGTGTCTGCCCCCAATGGCTAAGGTTGTTTCTGTGGGTTGTGTAGCATTCCATGTGGAGGGGACTAGTGCATGTGTTCTGGTGGATGAGGCTGGATCTTGTCTTTCTGGTGGACAGGATCACATCTGGTGGTGTGTTCTGGGGTGTCTGTGACCTTATTATGATTTTAGGCAGCCGCTCTGCTAATGGGTGGGGTTGTGTTCCTGTCTTGCTAGTTGTTTGGCATAGGGTGTCCAGCACTGTAGCTTGCTGGTCTTTGAGTGGAGCTGGGTCTTAGCGTCGAGATGGAGGTCTCTTGGAGAACTTTCACTGTTTGATATTATGTGGAGCTGGGAGGTCTCTGGTGGACCAATGTCCTGAACTTGGCGCTCCCACCTCAGAGGCACAGGCCTGACACCCGGCTGGAGCACCAAGATGCTGTGAGTCACATGGCTCAGAAGAAAAGGGAGAAAAAAAAGAAATAAAGAAAAATAAAATAAAATAAAGTTATTAAAATTAAAAATAATTATTATTAAAAATAAAAAAATTAAAATGTAATAAAAAAATAAAGAAAGAAATGAGAGAGCAACCAATCCAAAAATCAAATCCACCAATCATAACAAGAGCTTAAAACTATACTAAAAAAACCCAAAAAAAACCAAAAACAAAAGTGGACAGACAGAACCCTAGGACATATGGTAAAAGCAAAGCTATACAGACAAAATCACGCAAAGAAGCATCCACATACACTCACTAAAAGAGAAAAAGGAAAAAATATATATATATACATAAAAAAAAATGAGGAAGAGAGCAAACAAATCAGTAAACAAATCTGCCAATGATAATAAACTCTAAATACTAAACTAAGATAAACATAAAGCCAGGAACAAATTAGATGCAGAAAGCAAACCCCAAGTCTACAGTTGCTCCCAAAGTCCACCATCTCAATTTTGGGATGATCTGTTGTCTATTCAGGGATTCCACAGATGCAGTTTACATCAACTTGATTGTGGAGATACAATCTGCTGCTCCTGAGGCTGCTGGGAGAAATTTCCCTTTCTCTTCTTTGTTCGCACAGCTCCTGAGGTTCAGCTTTGGATTTGGCCCTGACTCTGCATGTAGGTCACCTGAGGGCATCTGTTCCCCGCACAGACTGGACGGGGTTAAAGTAGCAGCTGATTAGGGGACTCTGGCTCACTCAGGCCATGGGGCGGAGGGGTATGGAATGTGGGGCGAGACTGTGGCAGCAGAGACCAGTATGACATTGCAACAGCCTGAGGCGCGCCGTGTGTTCTCCCGGGGAAGTTGTCCCTAGATCACGGGTCCCTGGTAGTGGCGGGCTGCTCAGGCTCCTGGGAGGGGAGGTGTGGAGAGTGACCAAGAAGCACACAGGCTTCTTGGTGGCTGAAGCAGCAGCCTCAGTGTTTCATGCCTGTCTTGGTGTCCACGCTGATAGCTGCAGCTCGCGTCCATCTCTGGAGCTCATTTGGCGGTGTTCTGTTCTGTATCTCCTCTCCTCATGCACCCCAAAACAATGGTCTCTTGCCTCTTATGTAGTTCCAGACTTTTTCCTGGACTCCCTCCCGGCTAGCTGTGGCGCACTAGCCCCCTTCAGGCTGTGTTCACGCAGCCAACCCCAGTCCTGTCCCTGGAATCTGACCTCTGAACCCCGAGCCTCAGCTCCCGGCCCCCAACCCCCATGCTGGCGGGTGAGCAGACCAGCCTCTCAGGCTGGTGAATGCGGGTTGGCACCGATCCTCTGTGCAGGAATCTCTGCTTTGCCCTCTGCACCCCTGTTGCTGCGCTCTGCTCCATGGCTCCGAAGCTTCCCCCCTGCCACCCCCTATCTCCACCAGTGAAGGGGCTTCCTAGTGTGTGGAAACTTTTCCTCCTTCACAGCTCCCTCCCAGAGGTGCAGGTCCCGTCCCTATTCTTTTGTCTCTGTTTTTTCTTTTTTCTTTTGCCCTACTCAGGTATGTAGGGAGTTTCTTGTCTTTTGGGAGGTCTGAAGTCTTCTGCCAGCGTTCAGTAGGTGTTCTGTAGGAGTTGTTCTACATGTAGATTATTTCTGATGTATTTGTGGGGAGGAAGTTGATCTTCACGTCTCACCCCTCCACCATCTTGCAAGTCTCCCAGTCTCTCTTCTTTTAATAGATCCATTCAGATATTCTATTTCTTCTACAGTCCTTTTTGGTAGTTTGTGTTTTTCTGGAAGTCTATTTCATTTGGATTGTCCAGTTTGTTGGCATAGTGTTGGTTTTAGTTTTCCCCTAACATTCCCTTTCTTCAAGTGGTCATAATGTCCCCTCTTGCATGTCTGATTTTTTAATTTGAGTTTTCCTTTTTCATGTTCAATTTAAGTAATATCTTGTCAATTTTCTTTATCTTTTCAAGGAACCAACTGTTGGTGTTGTTTTTAATGTGTTATATTTTTATACGTTATTTCATTAATTTTACTCTAATCTTTATTTCCTTAATTTCAGTTGCCTTGAATTTAGTTACATTTGTTTCTAGTTTCCTAAGATGGAATAGGATATTGATTTGAGATCTTCTTTTTAAATATCGGTGTTTAGAGTTATAAATTTCCCACTGAGCACTGTTTTTGCTGCATCCCATAAGTTTTGTTTTTTAAATTGTCCTTGTTCTCTTTTACCTCAAAGTATTGTTTAATTTCTCTTGTGATTTCCTTTTTGTTTTATTCCCACATATTTGTGAATTTCCCAATTATTATCCTGTTATTGATTTTTAATTTTTTACAGTTGTGATTGCAAACATGCTTGGTATTATGACTACTCTTCTTTTTGAACTATAGTTATTTAAATACATACATTATTATTACAATATTATTTAAGTTACAAGTGTGCAACATAGTGATTCAAAATTTTTAAAGATTATATTCCACTTATAGTTAACATAAAATATTAGCTATATTCCCCATGCTGTACAATATACCTTTGTAGCTTATTTTATACCTAATAGTTTGTACATCTTAATCCCCTACCCCTATGTTGCCCCTCCCACTTCTCCCCACAGGTAACTACTAGTTTGTTCTCTATATCTGTGAGTCTGTTTATTTTTATATTCACTAGTTTGTTTTATTTTTTAAAATTCCACATATAAGTGATATCATACAGTATTTGTTTTTCTCTGACTTACTTCACTTAGCATAATGCCAAGTCCATCCATGTTGCTTTAAGGGAACATACCTCAACATAATAAAGACCATATATGACATACCCACAGCTAACATACTCCATGGTGAAAAGCTGAAAGCATTTCCTCTAAGACCAGGAACAAAACAAGGATGCCCACTCTTGCCACTTTTAGTCAACATAGCTTTGGAAGTCCTAGCCACAGAAATTAGAGAAAAAAAAGAAATAAAAGGAATACAAATTGGAAAGGAATTAGTACAACCATCACTGTTTGCAGATGACATGATACTATACATAGAAAATCCTAAAGATGCCACCAGAAACCTGCTAGAGCTCACCAATGAACTTAGTAAAGTTGCAGGATACAAAATCAATATAAAGATATCTGTTGCATTTCTATACAATAACAACAAACTATCAGAAATATAAATTAAGGAAACACTTACCTTTGCAATAAAAACAGTGAAATACCTAGGAATAAACCTACCAAGGAGGTAAAAGACCTGTACTCAGAAAACTATAAGACACTAATGAAAGTAACTGAAGATGACACAAACAGATGGAAAGATATACCATGTTCTTGGATTGGAAAAATCAGTATTGTTAAAATGACCATACTACCCAAGGCAATCTGCAGATTCAATGCAATGCCTATCAAAATACCAATGGCATTTTTCACAGGTTAGAAAAAATAAATTTTAAAATTTGTATGAAAATAGAAAAGATTCCAAATAAACCAAACAATCTTGAGAACGAAGAACAGAGCTGGAAGAATCACCTTCCCTGACTTCAGACTATTCTACAAAGCTACAGTTAAAAGCTACAGTAATCAAAACAGTTTGGCACTGGCACAAAAGAAACACATAGATCAATGGAACAGAATATAGAGCCCAGAAATAAACCCATGCACTTATGGTCAATTAATCTATAGCAAAGGAGGAAAGAATATACAGTGGAGAAGAGTATCTTCAATAAGTGGTACTAGGAAAACTGGACAGCTAGTTGTAAAAGAATGAAATTAGAACATTCTCTAACACCATATACAAAAATAATTCAAAATGGATTAAAGACCTAAATGTAAGACTGGATACTCTAAAACTCTTAGAGGAAAACACAAGCACAACACTCTTTGACATAAATCATAGCAATATCTTTTTGGATCTGCCTCCTAAAGCAAAGTAAATAAAACCAAAAGTAAACAAATGGGATCTAATTAAATGTAAAAGCTTTAGCACAGCAAAAGAAACAACCCACCAAATGAAAAGACAACCTACTGAATAGGAGAAAATATTTGTAAATGATATGACCAATAAGGGATTATTATCCAACATATATAAACAGCTCATACAACTCAATATCAAAACAAACAAACAACTCAATTATGGCTATTCTTTTAAATTGATTGAGACTTGTTCTGTGATCTGTCCTCAAGAATATCTCATATGTACTTGAGAAAGATGTGTATTCTGTAGTTTTCAGCGAGTGTGCTATAGAAATCTGTTAAGTTTAATTGGTTTATAGTATTCACATCTTCTGTTTCCTTGTTAATCTCCTGTCTAGTTTTGCCATACAGTACTGAAAGTGAGTTATTATTATTGAATTACCTAATTTTTCCTTAAATTCTATTGGTTTCACTTAATGTATTTCAGGGCTCTGTTTTTAGGTGCAAATATATTTATAATTGTTACATCTTCTTGATGAATTGATTCTGTTATTCTTTAAAATGTTCTTTTTTGCAGTGACAATTTTTGTCTTAAGGCCTATTTGATAGGATTAATATAAACACTCTAGCTCTCTTTTGCCTACCATTCGCATAATATAGTTTCTTCCATCCTTTTACATTCAGTCTTTTTGTGTTTTTCGAAGTGAGCATGTAGTTAGATCATGTTTTATTTTAAATTTATTCTGTCAATCTTTGGTTTTTAACTGAAGAGCTTTAATCCATTTGCATTTAATGTAACTACTAATAAGGTAGGATTTACTTATGCTATGTTGGTAGTTTTGTATATGTATTTTGCCTTTTTTATTCCTCAATTTTCTCACATCTGCCTTTTCCCATGTTAAATAGATATGTTGTGTACATGTTCTAATATACCATTCCAATTTCCTTATTGCTTCTTTTGGAAAATGATTATTAATGCCCTTCCTCATTTCCCATGCTTCCTCAGGTGCTGAGACGTTGGGTTTTTATGGTCATCATTGTTACAAAATTAGTGTTGATGTGGTTCAGCATACTCTACCCCAAAATATATCACCTTGGCATACTGAAAATTTTAAGCTCAAGGAGTCTGAGGAAACAGCACAAGCAGGAACATTACTTCTATCTTCCACTGCCCTTCTCATCTTGAAACAGTTCAAAAAAAACCCTCATGTGATAGGTACCCTCCCTATACCTAGAAGAAAGGAACATCTTTACCTTCAAAGCAAAGGAACTTTGAGAAGAATCCAAACACACAGGACTTGCTAAGTTTCCCTGAGTTTACTATCCTTACCTCATACTCTTTAAACTGTCACATTTCTCCCAGACTGTTTAGTCGTTATCAAAACTAGAATAACAATACCAAGATCATGTGTTTTTTTTTTGGTTTTCATTTCTTATGAAGGTTCTTGTAAAACTCATAATAAATAAATATGTATGCTTTTCCTCTGTTAAGCTGTAATTGTCAGTTTGATTTTCAGACCCAGCCAGGACCCTTACTAGGTTGAAAATTTTTTTTCCTCCCCTACAGTGTTTCCTATTTAGCAGTAATAATTTTATATTTAAAAAAAATTATCCTCTTTTCATCCAGACATTTGGTCTGGAAATGTTATATGCTTGATGGAATTAGTATTTTTATTTTTTTTTAATTATATATCTTTACCAGAAAAGCAAGTCATGTTTAAGAATTAGGACAAAATTTTGAATTTCAAAAAATTTTACAAATGTGTTTCCACAACTTTCCACTCCTTTTATCCTGATCATTTATCTTGTGAGGAGACTGTATAAGATCTGTCAAAAATTGAGAAATAACAGAAGTAAAACTTTTATAATAAATCACTGAAATATTTATTAGTAAAATTTTATTCTGCACACACTAGAAAGACAGTTCACAAACCAGGAGCACTCAAACGAAACATGGAGTGAGGCTCAAGCGTGTATTGTTATCAAGCAGCTTATATAGTGGGGAGGAAATGGCTGTTTATTCTTCACAGTGATTGTTTATATTAGAATTTTCTTAAATGATAGGGAATTAGTGAATACCGCTTATCAATTTTGGGAAACAGATCAAGGGTTTGTTGGGTTTTTTTATGATTTCCAGAAGTATATGATTTTTTCTATATGATACCCAGA
The DNA here is from genome assembly GCF_951394435.1 of Stenella coeruleoalba. Classification (NCBI taxonomy): domain Eukaryota; kingdom Metazoa; phylum Chordata; class Mammalia; order Artiodactyla; family Delphinidae; genus Stenella; species Stenella coeruleoalba. The sequence goes on along the minus strand of NC_137153.1, from coordinate 26,436,050 downwards.
GCAAGAAATAACCCAGGTCAAATCAGCCTTGCTAAATTATGCTTTACTTGTATGACTAAACTGGTTGTGTCTGCTTACGGAATTTTTAAGACTGGCCTCCATTTGAGGTTTTTCTTTTTTTTAATTTTAATTTTATTGGAGTCTATTGATTTACAATGTTGTGTTAGTTTCCGGTTTACAGCAAGGTGATATAAATATATATGTTCACTCCTTTTTAGATTTTCTCTTATAGGTTATCACAAAATATTGAGTAATTTTTCTGTGCCATACAGTAGATCCTTGTTGGTTACCTATCTTATATATAGTAATATGTGTATGTTCATCCCAAACTCCTGATTTATACCCACCCCAACGTTTCCCCTTTGGTAACCATAAGTTTTCACTATCTGTAAGTCTGTTTCTTTTTTGTAAATAAGTTCATTGGTATCATTTTTTAATTAGACTTCACCTATCAGTTATATCATATGATATTTGTCTTTCTCTGTCTGATTTACTTCACTTAGTATGATAATCTTTAGGTCCATCCATGTTGCTGCAAATGACATTATTTCATTCTTTTTTATGGCTGAGTAATATTCCATTTTATATGTGTACCACACCTTCTCTCTCCTTTCATTTGTCAACGGACACTTAAGTTGCTTCCATGTCTTGGCTGCTGTAAATAGTGCTGCAATGAACACTGGGGTACATGTATCTTTTTGAATTATGGTTTTCTCCAGATATATGCCCGGAAGTGGGATTGCTGGACCATATGGTAGTTCTATTTTTAGTTTTTTAAGGAACCTCCATACTGTTCTCCATAGTGGTTGTACCAATTTACATTCCCACCAACAGTGTAGGAGGGTCCCTTTTCTCCACACCCTCTCCAGCATTTATTGTTTGTAGACTTTTTGATGATGGCCATTCTGACCAGTGGGAGGTGATACCTCATTGTAGTTTTGATTTGCACTTCTGATTATTAGTGATGTTCAGCATCTTTTCAGGTGCTTTTCATTTGTTTTTTATTTTAATATATTGATTCCTTTCTGGGGACAGCTCATTTCATAATCAAATTGCCTTGTTATATGTACTAGGGAAAAGGTGAGAGAAGTAGAGTTTGGCTATATAATTTATTGTTGGAAACTACAACTAATCTCAAAAGTTGAATATAACAACAGCAGTGAGACATCCCCAGGAGGGGTCTGTGAACCAGATTACTGTTAGGAATGTGTAGAGGGGTCACAATTCTTGTGGTGTGTCTATTCCCAACTTGCAGCTATTGGAAAGAATCCATAGATTAGGAATGCATTCATTCTTTGCCTCAGAAATATAAAGCCAATCAGCAGCTCAATTTTAAATGTTCCCAACAGAGATCAAGCCATTTTCTGTGAACATTGTATGTGACTCAGAAGGTCCAGCCAGTATACATGCAGTTTTCAAAGATTGTTTCCACACAGAGATACCCAAGTCTTAAGGGGTGGCTGCTTTCAGTTAATTACATCTTGTGCTTAGGCTGAGACAACCTAAGAGTATCAGATTTTAATTTGAAGTGACAAGCAACGTCTTTCTAAGCCCTTTTTTGGGGGGGTGTGGGTGGTAAGCTTTGGAGTCCAACTGAATCATTCAAAAATATGCACATCAGGTCAGGAAATCATTAAGCTCTGATTCTACTAGAGCTTATTAGCAACTAAAATCTCTCTTTACAGACTTCAAAATTGTTTTATCATGTATTGATTCCCCTTCTTTTTATGTTGTCTCACTTTTTCTAGAGGCTCCAAGAGGCAAAAACCTTAGCAAAAATTATTACTTACCATATTCGTTTGCTTGGGCTGAAAGCAAAATAGCACAGACTAGGTGGTTTAAACAGCAGAATTATATTTTCTCATGATTCTGGTGGCTAAGAGGACCAGATTATGCCACCCAAAGGTATACTACTTTGGCATAAAGATTACTTTGAGCTTATTATTTTGAAAAACTGCAGAATTGGGAAAAACTTTAAAACAGGGCAGAAGTTTCCCTTTTGCAAAGAAAACTTACATTTGTAAAGGTATCTCTCCTTTTCTCCCCTCCCTACCCTCAGCCCTGTCTCTGACCTTGCTCCTGCCATGGATTTGATGAACCAACTGTCTTATACTTGGGTCTTGCATTTTAAAATTTTATAAATAATTTTTACCTCTGACAACAGAAAGCAGCAAAACCTATGCACCAAAGGTTTGTCATATGCCACCACTTCATTTTGTTTCTTTTCCAATTAGTGATTTTGCCACATTTTAGTGAATCAGGGTCATTTTAGTGGCTGTGACTTTTCACACCAACTGTGTTGAGGGTCCCTGAGGCCACCATCAAATTGGATTATTTGCTAGGAGGCCTTACAAGACTCATTCAACACCCATACTCATGGCTATGACTTATTATAGCAAAAGGATACAAAGCAAAATTAGCAAAGAAAAAGGGTTACATTGGGCAAAGTTTAGAGTAAATCAGATGCAAGCTTCCAAGAGTCTTTTCCCATTTAATTCCCCCAGCAAGGAGCTGTGATATAAAATGCTGTCTATCAGAGAAGCTCACTAGAGCTTCAACACCCAGGGTTTTTACTGGGGTTTAGTCATGTAGGCATCCTCTGCCTAGTAGATATCAAAATTCCAGATCCCCAGGAAAAAAAGCAAGTGTTTGATATAAACCACATTGTTTGCACAGTTTGGCACAATTGAACCATTCGTATCAGTTCTGAGAATGGCAAGAAACTTTCTGAAATCCAAGTTCCTAGATATCTGCCTTGTAAGCAGGTCTTGTAAAGGACAGCAGTCAGGCCTGTTATATTACCATTAAAAGATAAACTGAGGCATATTATAAGTTTTAAGAGTTTATTTGAGCAAAAATCAATTTGTATCAGGCAGCATCCAATGTAGCATATAGAAAGGAGCTCTGAGGATCTGTACACAATGAAAGACTTTTATAGCCAGCAGAGGAACAAGGAAGCCATACTAGGCAAAAAAGCATGCTGGTTGTTGCAAGGTTAGTTTCCTTTAGGAGATGGCAGGGGTCTATCAGGCAGGTTACTTAACTAGTGCTGATAAGGCAATTCCTGATTGACTAGTTTAAGATTTCATTTCTGGGAGACCCAAAACTGTAATTAAGTATTGGTTTGGTGACATGGAGCTTAGTATAAGCAACTCCATTTTCATCCTATTGTCTTGTTTTTAACACTTCCTCCTTTTGACCAGACTCTCAACCTGAGAGATGTAATAAAAAACATAGGCATAAGCACTACTCCCAGCTACTGCTCTGTAGTTCTCACAGTTTTTGCTCAATCTCTGTGTGGCATTCAGCAGGTTACAACATCAGGTTCACATTCTTTAAATTGATCATTCTCTTTGTTTCTTTTCCAACATTCTATTTTTAGAGATGTTATTTGCTTAGCAGTTAGTGGCTACAAACATGCTTTTAAAGCTTTTGAGAGAATACAGTGCACCAGGGAGACTGCTATTACTATAAGCAAGATAATTCCCAATGTCTGCAGTGCACTTTGGAGCCATGGTCTCTAAGACTCAAACCAATCAGAATCAAATAAGTCAAAGAAAGACCCCATTGAAGGAGTCACTTTCTTAAGATAACTGGCTTGTTTGTAGCTAATTCTCAGCTTCCTCAGAAGCATCAATCCAAGTGCAGCAAGTCGTGTTGGCCATAGCACAAACAGGTACTTACTCAGCTAAAAGATAATCAAGGGCTATCCTATTATTAAGAACTTTGGCCAGGGAGTCTAGGGGGTTTTGTTGTGCAGCTATTGCTTTAGTAGCAGATTCTGCAATATCTTTAAGAGTTAGGGAAAGGTTCTTGATCATAGCATAACCAAAAATTTGGTCCTTGTCCCTGATGCCAAATGAGAACAAAAAGGACAAGGTTTTGAGTATAAAGGAAAGAGAAATTTATTAATTTGTCAGCAAATGAGGAGGGTAGCAGAATGACATTTTGAAAACTACCGTCTTTCTCTCTGAAAGAGGGCAGGTCTGGGCTTCCCTGGTGGCGCAGTGGTTGAGGGTCCGCCTGCTGATGCAGGGGACACGGGTTCGTGCCCTGGTCCGGGAAGATCCCACATGCTGCGGAGCGGCTGGGCCCGTGAGCCATGGCCACTGAGCCTGCGGGTCCGGAGCCTGTGCTCTGCAATGGGAGAAACCACAACAGTGAGAGGTTCACGTAACGCAAAAAAAAAAAAAAAAAAAAAAAAAGAGGGCAGGTCTATTTAAGGAGAATTTTCAGGGTGGGGATCTACATGACCAAGGCCTTGATGAGCTGGCACTGCTATTCTTGACATTTCCATTATTCATGGCCATTGTGGTGGTCTGTCTCTGGTCAAGATGTTCTGACTCTTTTTCTGCTGACTGCTTAATCCTACACACCTGTGACTCAAGATAAGAAGGACCAGCAAAACAGGAAAGAACTTATCAGCAGAGAAAGCAGAGAGAAACAGCATGTATACATTATTTGATTTAATGCATGAGTTAAAAGAGAAGGTTAGTTGTTAAATTTTTAACTCTATATTTGACTACAATAGATTTTGGCATCTATGTTCATCAGTGATATTGGCCTGTAATTTTCTTTCTTGTGTGATATCTTTTCTGGTTTTGGTATCAGGGTGATGCTGGCCTCATAGAATTAGTTCAGAAAGTTCCTTCATCTACAAATTTTGGAATAGTTTGAAGAGTATAAGTTTTAACTCTTCTGTAAATACTTGGCGGAATTCACCTGTAAAGCCATGTGGTCCTGGACTTTAGTTTGTTGGGAGTATTTTTATTATTATTGCTTCAATTTCATTACAGATAATTGGTCTGTTCATATTTTCTATATCCTCTTGATTTATGTGCACTTGAAAAGTATGTGTATCCTCTTGCTTTTGCATTATACTGTTCTGTATTTATCTACTAAGGCCATCTGGTCTAATGTGTCATTTAAGGCCAGTGTTTCCTTATTGATTTTCTGTCTGGATGATATGTCTATTGATAGAAGTGGGATGTCAAAATGTCCTACTGTTATTGTGTTACTGTAAATTTTTTTATGTCTCCTAATATTTGCTTTATGTAATTGGGTTGCCTGTGTTTGGTTCATATGTATTCATAATTGTCATATGTTCTTTGGATTGACTCCTTGATCGTTATGTAATGTTGTCTCTTGTTTGTCTTTGTTTTAAAGACTTTGTTGTCCAAGATAAGTATTGCTACCCTGCCTTTCTTTTCATTTCCATTTGCATGGAATACCTTCTTTCACCCCTCACTTTCAGTCTGTATGTGTCTCACTCTGAAGTGAGTCTCTTGTAGGTAGCATATATGTGGGTTTTGTTTTTGAATCCATTCAGCCACTCTGTGTCTTTTGATTGGAGCATTTAGACCATTTATATTTAAAGTAATTATTGATGTGTATGTACTTACTGACATTTTCTTATTAATTGATGTGGGTTTGTTTTTGTAGTTCTTTTTTTGTTCCCTTCCTCTTTTGTTCTCTTCTCTTGTGGTTTGAGGACTATCTTTATTGTTATGTTTGGATTTCTCTCTCTTTTGTGTATCTATTGTAGGTTTTGGTTTACAGCTTCCATGAAATATATATAGCAATATACATATGATTAAGTTGGTGATCTCTTAATTTCAAATGCACTTTAACAACCATACATTTTTACCTTCCTCCCCTCATGATTTATATATATATATATATATGTGTGTGTATATATATATATATATATATATATATATATATATATATATATAGGCGATACGCGGGCCTCTCACTGTTGTGGCCTCTCCCGTTGCGAAGCACAGGCTCCGGACGCGCAGGCTCAGCGGCCATGGCTCACAGGCCCAGCTGCTCCATGGCATGTGGGATCTTCCCGGACCGGGGCACGAACCTGTGTCCCCTGCATCGGCAGGCGGACTCTCAATCACTGCACCACCAGGGAAGCCCATGATGATTACTATTTTTGACATGTTTTATATCTATTTGTTTTGTGTACTCCTTAACTGCTTATCATAAATGGTTTTACTACTTTTGTCTTTTAACATTCCTACTAGTGTTTTATTGGTTGATTTACTACCATTACTGTATATTTGCCTCAACAGATGAGCTTTTTCCTTTCATAAATTTCATGTTTCTAGTTGTGACCTTTTCTTTTTCACTTATAAGAAGTCCCTTTAACATTTCTTGTACAGCTCGTTTGGTGGTGCTGAACTCTTTTAGTTTTTGCTTTTCTATAAACCTTCTGATCTCTCCATCAAATCTGAATGAGAGGCTTGCTGGGTAGAGTATTCTTGGTTGTACAATTTTTCCTTCCATCACTTTAAATACATCATGCCACTCCCTTCTAGCCTGTAGAATTTCTGCTGAAAAGTCAGCTGATAGCCTTACGGTAGTTATGGTATGTTATGTGTTGCTTGTCCCTTGCTGATTGTAATATTCTCTCTTTAAGTTTTTCCATGTCCTCTTTCGGTTAATCCTGTATGGGACTTTCTGAGCTTCCTGGACTTGGATGTCTGTTTCCTTTCCCAAGTTAGGGAAGTTTTCTGTTATGCTGTCTTCAATTATGTTCTCAGCCCTTTCTCTCTTTCTTCTCCTTCTGACAACCCTATAACACAAATATTAATGTCTGATGTTGTCACGGTAGTCTCTTAAACTGTCCTCATTTCTTTTCATTCTTTTTTTTTTTCTGTTCAGCCTCAGTGATTTCCACTACTCTCTCTTCCAGCTCACTGATCGGTTCCTCTGTATCATTTACTCTACTGTTGATTCCTTCTAGTGTATTTTTCATTTCAGGTATTGTACTCACCATCTCTGGTTGTTCTTTAGATTTTTTAATTCCTTATTCTTACAGTTTATCCATTCTTCTCCCAAGTTTTTTGATCATATTTATGATCATTACCTTGAAGTCTAGGCAGATTGCTATCTTCACTTCACTTAGTTCTTGTGGGGTTTCATCTTGTTCCTTAATTTGGAACATGTTCCTCTGTTGCCTCATTTTGCCAAATTTGCTGTTTATATTTCTTTGTATGTGGTAGGTTGTATATATTTCCCAACCTTGGAGAAATGGCCTTTTGTAGGAGACATACTGTGCATCCCAGCTGCACATTGCCCTCTCGTCACGAGAAATATATACTCTATGGGTGCTCCCCATGTGAGCCGCATGGGTCCTTCTGTTGTAGCAGGCTGATTACTATGGGTAATCAGCCTGCTACAACTATGGGTGGTCTGGTTGGTTGCCAGGCCCAGACTTGTGCAGAGACTACCATCCACTAGTTGGTGGGGCCGGATCCCAAGGTGGCTGGCTGAGAAACCCTGGGGAGCCACACAGCTAGTTCCAGTTCACTGGTGGGCAGAGTTGGGTTCCAGGAGAGATCCCAAGGCTGCTGCCCACCCACTGGTGGGTATAACCAGGTCTTAGAGCTAGTGCCAGCCCACCGTCAGGCAAAGCTATGTCCTAGGGTCTGCCTGCAGGGCCCAGGTGTCCCAGAGCTTATGTTGGCCTGCTGGTGGATGAGGCCAGGACCCAGCCACTTCTAGGACTGGTACTGGCCTGGTGGTGAGTGGGCTAGGTCCTGCCATGGCAGGATGCAAAGCTGCAATTGTCCTGCAGCTGGTGTCTGCCTGCTAGTGGGTGAGGCTTGTCCTGAAGCTAGAGCAGACTCACTGGTGGGTAGAGTTGGTGCTGGCCTACTGGTGGGCAGAGTTGGGTCCCAGGGACTCTAGCTTCAGGGCCCTGGGTTGAGGGTGGGTGGTCCCAGCTCTAGTGTCTGCACACTGGTGTCTGAGGCCAGATCCTGGGCCCACTAGTGAGCAGGGATGTGTCCACAGGCACTGTGAGATCAGGGGGCCTTAGGAGAGACTGTTTGTTTGTGGGTGGGGCTGTGTCCCCACCCAGTTAGTTGCCTGGCCTGAGGTGTCCCAGTACTGGTGCCTACTGGCTGGTGAGCAAAGGCGAGGCTGGGTCCTGAGGCTAATAAGCTAGAGGGAGGATTCCAAAATGGCACTTGTCAGCACCAGTGTCCATGTGATACAAGTTCCCAAAAATGGGTGCCAGCAGTGTCTATGTTCCCAGAGTGAGCTACAGTTGCCTCCTGCCTCTCTAGGAGACTCTTAAATCAGCAAGTAGGTCTGACCCAGCCTCCTTTCAAATTACTGTTTCTATTCTGGGTCCTGGAATATGAGATTTTGTGTGCGCCCTTTAGAAATCAAGTCTGTTTCTCACTGCCCTCTGGGACTCCCAAAAGCAAGCCCTGCTGGCCATCAAAGCCACACATTCTGGGGTCTCATCTTCCTGGCATGTGACCCCTGGGCTGGGAGCCCAATATGGGGCTCAGACCACTCAATCCTTAGAAAGAACCTCTGCAATTGTCATTTCTCTACTGTTTGTGTGTCACCCACCTTCTGGTAGGGGTCTTGAATACATCATGACTCCCCCTACCTGTCTCATTGTGGTTCTTACTATATATCTTTAGGTTAGATCTTTTCTGGTAAGTTCCAGTAGTTTTCATTAATAGTTTTTGTGTAAGTAGTTTTAATTTTGTTGTGCCCATGAGAGGAAGTGAGCTCAGGATTGATCCACTCAGCCATCTGGGGAACTCCCCTAATGATACTGAGCCCAAGCTCACTCTGCTCACTGCACATTATTCTTTGCCTCAACCACTGGGAGACAAGTGGTTGGGGCAAAGAATAATGACTTTCATTGGAAAGCTAACAGACTAGTATCTCAAAGAACCAACTTCCCTCATTCTAAATTCCAGCTCCTTTTATACAGAGGAAGAGGAGGGGGAGAGGCCCACTGGGATGCCAACCAATGGCTGAGCATGACTGCTTACAGCTGCTCGCTAACAGCCACGTGCCTGACTTACCTCTATTACAATCCCTGACTGGCAATGTCCATTCCACAATCTTGTGAGAAAATGGGCAATGATCTTGTTACCCAACACAAGTCCATATGCCCGACAAACAGCGAGGTCAAACAATACCAAAACATTGGAGTTTGGAACAGAGAAAGGTTTATTGCAGGGCCATGCAAGGAGACAGTGGCTCATGCCTTAAAAAGCCCAAACTCCCCGAAAGCTTTCAGCAAATCCCATTTACAGGAAAGATGAGGGAGGGGCGTGGTTAGTTGTGGCAAAATTTTTGGTGTCAGATCCTTTGTTCTTGAGGTCAGGTAATGATGTTCCTGTAAATCTCCACCAAAACAAATGTTATTCTCTGTTCTGACAGGAAAGCGCAAGGTCCCAAGGCACAACTTTCACCCTCTGAGGTCCAGGTCCTTCCCCATAAGAAGGGGGTCCCCACTCAGGCCAGTTACCCTGTCCATGAGCATTCATCCAGCACTCAGTCTGGGTCCTCCCCCCAGTGCCCAGGCCCAGATGAAGAGGCAGATCTTAGCTGGCAGTGCCTTCAGCGTCAGGTCCCCAGACCCTACCAAGAAGTCATCACTGAGGGAGCAAGGCACCCAGGATCCAGCTGGCCTTCAGGCTCCTCAGGCCACCCAAACACGGGGGTGGGGGGGTATGCCGGGTCCTGCAGACTGCAACCCGTGCAGACTGCTACTGTCACTAGGTCACAGAGGCAGGGACAGGGGAGAGGTTCGCGTTGCCCAAAGGCCTGGGCCCGGTCAGTGGTGGCCATGGCAAGGGCTCTGGAACTCTGCAGGACACAGCCCCCAGCCTTCTCCCCAGGCCCCCCAGCTCACCCACCAGCCAGAGCCTGGAGGGCCTACAGCAGCGGTCCACAATCTTTTTGGCACCAGGGACTAGTTTCGTATCAGACACTTTTACCATGGACAGGGTTGGGGGAGAGTTCAGACAGTAATGCAAGCAATGGGGAGCGGCAGATGAAGCTTCAATCGCTCACCTTCTGCTAACCTCCTGCTGAGAGGCCCAGGGCGTGGTAACCCCTGACCTGGAGGACCCTGGGGAGAAGGCTGCGATCCACCTCTTACCAAGCTCTCTGCCGCAACAACCACCACCCGGCCGACCATTGGCCCAGCAGGGCCTCTAACCACCGCGCTAGTGGTCTTGCGCTAACAGTTGCCTGGTAACAGTCGTTCAGGTGCGTCTGCTAACAGCTACATGTCACCTTGCTTCTATTACAATTCCTCCCTTTTCTTTGATATTCCTCAATGTTGAGGAGAAAACGTGGGATTGTTTTGGACAGAGTGGTTAATCATAAACTCAGTAGAGGAACTGGGTTTTAGGGGGACTCTGTTTCAACCTCCAATCATGTTTCATCCTTCACAAATTCTTTCAGGGAATGGGGAGACAATCACTCTAGCTACTTCCTGATGAAATAGGGGTAGTCCTCCCTTGATTTGGGGAATGGTACCGAGTTGGAAATATTCCCAAGTTCCAAGTACTGGATCCAACTCTTGTGTAAGAAAGATCTCATTACCAGAGGAATTCAGGAGAATAAGCCTGAAAACCAGTCTAGACCTGGCACTTTGGGGGAGACTTGTTGCCACGTAGCCAGTTGACCACTTTTATCAAAGTAGGTTTTAACTTCTGACATGGTATTAACATATACATAACAGGAGCTAGTGGCCACTACACGTCTCCTTTTTCAGCTAACATCTGATCTAAAACAATTTCATTCTCTAATAATTTAATAGTTATAAGAGAAGACCTAAAGGTCAGAAAGTTGCAGCCACCATCTTCCAGCAGACATTGCTTTGAGAAGGGCTAGTGGCATCCCAAGGATGACACAGCTCAGAAAATGCAAGTTCTCAGAAATACAGGAATGTGTCTGAAATCACAACCAATATGGTCACCTAGTTTTACCTTGGATGTCTGAACCAGTTATTAAATTTTTGAATGTCAAATGTATTCCCCTCCTCAGTGGCCAAGGCTGATGTACAATGCATGTCCAAAAGGCCACAAAACAGGCCACTCTGGTCAGTAAAGTTTAACACATTATTCACCAGAGACATATTAATACATCTTTTGTTACCCAAACGTGATTGACTGGAGATGTATCAATACGTTTTTAGAGAGCGAAACAATTGACATCACTGTGCGAAGTTGTCAGAGCTTAAAATTGATCAAGGGTGGGTTTCTATTGGAGTAAATGCGGTTTATTCAATGTGTATAAAGTTTCTCGTACCCTTAATGCACAGAATAAAATGACTTAAAAGCAATTTTTGTTAGCAGTAGCTAGAGAATAGGTAACTGACCATTCTCGTGAATGTAGTGGTAGTCCAGGGCCTGGTCCTTCTTGTGGCATTTCTAAAAAAGCCCCCGCAAAGACACACCTAGACGAATATAAGGTTAAATAAAAGAACATATTCTAGAGGAAATAATACCCATGGGACTAAAAAAAAAAAAAAAAAAAAAAAATGCCTCCAGAAAGTGTAGAGTCTGCTCTTCCAGGGGAAAGCTCAGCGAAACACAGTATATTTGTAATAGATATTCTGTTCCCATACACAGAGGTGCCTGCTATACTGCCTATCACACTCTAACGAAATAAAAGAATGCTTTAGTAAGACATGTACAAAGTTTCCAATAACTACATTAAGTGCAAAACAAGCTGTTGATATTTACTCAAATGCCAATGTTTCAATATTCACTTACGTAACAAATTGCCAGCCACAGGCATTAGTTTCTGCAAAACCCCCCAGTATATAATGTGTTAAGTTAAATCATACATCAGCTGAGGCAAAGTGAAGATGGCAGAGTGAAAGGACGTGGAGTTCACATCTCCCCACAACTAGGGCACCTACAACTAGATGCTTTTGGGGGACCTTGACACTCAGGGGTACTGGAGGAACCCCTGAGCAACTGGGTGGGATGTGCTGAGGGGAGTGAGGGGGGAGGGAAGTGGAGGCCGGATGGGATTGGCGTCCCTGAGGGGTGGTATGGGGAAGGTAACTGAAATGAAAAATATACTAGAAGAAATCAGTAACAGAATAACTGAAGCAAAATAACGAATAAGTCAGCTGAAAGACAGGATGGTGGAAATAACTGCCAAGGAGCAGAATAAAGAGAAAAGAACAAAAAGAACACAAGACAATCTCAGAGACCTCTGGGACAACATTGAACACACCAACATTCGAATTTTAGGGGTCCCAGAAGAAGAAGAGAAAAAGAAAGGGTCGAAAAAATATTCGAAGAGATTATAGTTGAAAACTTCCCTAACGTGGGAAAGGAACTAGCCACCCAAGTCCAGGAAGTGTAGACAGTCCCATACAGGATAAACCCTAGGAGAAACACACCAAGACACATATTAATCAAACTAACAATAAATTAAATGCAAAGAAAAAAATTAAAAGCAGAAAGGTAAAGCAAAAAAACAATTATAAAGGAATCCCCATAAGGTTATCAGCTGATTTTTCAGCAGAAATTCCGCAGGCCAGAAAGGAGTGGCAGGACATACTTGAAGTGATGAAAGAGAAAAACCTACAACCAAGATTACTCTACCCAGCAAGGATCTCATTCAGATTCGCTGGAGAAATCAAAAGCTTTAGCAAAAACAACAACAAGCAAACAACGACAAGCAAAAGCTAAGAGAATTCAGCACCACCAAACCAGCTTTAAAACAAATGCTGAAGAAACTTCGCTAGGCGGGAAACATAAGAGAAGAAAAAGACCCACAAAAACAAACCTAAAATGATTAAGAAAATGGTAATAGGAACATATATATCGACAATTACCTTAAATGTAAATGGATTAAATGCCCTACCAAAACACAAAGATGGGCTGAATGGATACACAGTCGAGACCCATATATATGCTGTCTACGAGAAACCTACTTCAGACTTAGGGACACATACAGACTGAATGCGAGAGATGGAAAAAGATATTGCATGCAAGTGGAAAACACAGGCTGGAGTAGCAATACTCATATCAGATAAAATAGGCTTTAAAATACAGATTGTTACAAGAGATAAGGAAGGACACTACATAATAATCAAGGGATCAATCCAAGAAGAAGATTTAACAATTATAAATATTTATGCACCCAACACAGGAGCACCTCAATACATAAGGCAACTGCTAACAACCATAAAAGGGGAAATCGACAGTAACACAATAATAGTAGAGGACTTTAACACCCCACATAAACCAATGGACAGATCATCCAAACAGAAAATAAATAAGGAAACACAAGCTTTAAATGACACAATAGTCCAGATGGACTTTATCAATATTTATATGACATTCCATCCATAAACAACAGAATACACTTTCTTCTCAAGTGCACATGGAACATTCTCCAGCTTACATCACATCTTGGGTCACAAATCAAGCCTTGGAAAATTTAAGAAAACTGAAATCATATAAAGCATCTTTTCCAACCACAACACTATGAGATTAGAAATCAATTACAGGAAAAAAAAACTGTAAAAAACCCCCACAAATATATGGAGGCTAAAAAGTGCACTGCTAAATAACCATGAGATGACTGAAGAAATCAAAGAGGAAATTTTAAAAATATATGGAAACAAATGACAATAAAAACACGAAGACTGAAAATATACGGGACACAGTAAAAGCAGTTCTAAGAGGGAAGCTTATAAGCAATTCAATCTCACCTCAAGAAACAAGAAACATCTCAAATAAACAATTTAACCTTACACCTAAAGCAACTAGAGAAAGAACAACAAAAAACAAAAAAAAACCCCAAACTTAGCAAAAAGAAAGAAATAAAGATCAGATCAGAAGTAAATGAAAAAGAAATGAAAGAAACATTACCAAACATCAATAAATCTAACATTGGTTCATTAAGAAGATAAACAAAATTGATGAACCATTAGACATACTCATCAAGAAAAAAAAAGAAGACTCAAATAAATAGAATTAGAAATGAATAGGACAAGTAACAGCTGACACCACAGAAACACAAAGGATCATGAGAGATCACTACAAGCAACTATATGCCAATAAAATGGACAACCTGGAAGAAATGGACAAATTCTTAGAAAAGTACAATCTTCCAAGACTGAACCAGGAAGGAATAGAAAATATGAACAGACCAGTCACAAGCCCTGAAATTGAAACTCTGATTAAAAATCTTCCAACAAACAAAAGCCCAGGACCAGATGGTTTCACAGGCGAATTCTATCAAACATTTAGAGAAGAGCTAACACCTATCCTTCTCACACTCTTCTCAAATAAGGGAGGAACACTCCCAAACCCATTCTCCGAGGCCACCATCACCTTGATACCAAAACCAGACAAAGATGTCACAAAAAAAGAAAACTACAGGCCAATATCACTGATAAACATAGATGCAAAAACCCTCAGCAAAATACTACCAAACAGAATTCAACCACACATTAAAAGGACCATACACCATGATCAAGTGGGGTTTATCCCAGGAATGCAAGGATTCTTCAATATACACAAATCAATCAATGTGATACACCATAATAACACATTGAAAGATAAAAACCATATGATCATCTCAAGAGATGCAGAAAATGCTTTTGAAAAAATTCATCACCCATTTATAATAAAAACTCTCCAGAAAGTAGGCACAGAGGGAACCTACCTCAACATAATAAAGGTCATATATGACAAACCAACAGCCAACATCGTTCTCAATGGTGAAAAACTGAGAGTTTTTTCTCTAAGATCAGGAACAAGACAAGTCTGACCACTCTCACCACTATGATTCAACAAGTTTTGGAAGTCCTACCCATGGCAATCAGAGAAGAAAAAGAAATAAAAGGAATTCAAATCGGAAAAGTAAAACTGCCACTGTTTGCAGATGACATGACACTCTACACAGAGAATCCTAAAGATGCTACCAGAAAACTACTAGAGCTAATCAATGAATTTGGTAAAGTTGTAGGACACAAAATTAATCCACAGAAGCCTCTCACATTCCTATACACTAACAATGAAAGATCAGAAAGAGAATTTAAAGAAACAATCCCATGTACCTTTGCACCAAAGAGTAAAGTACCTAGAAATAAACCTATCTAAGGAGGCAAAAGACCTGTACTCCAAAAACTATAAAACACTGATGAAAGACATCAAAGATAACACAAACAGATGGAGAGATATACCACCTTCTTGGATTGGAAGAACCAATATTGTGAAAATGACTCTACTACCCAAAGCAATATACAGATTCGATGCAATCCCTATCAAATTACCAATGGCATTTTTCACAGAATTAGAACAAAACATTTGACAATTTGTATGGAAACACAAAAGACCCCAAATAGCCTAAGCAATCTTGAGAAAGAAAAACGGAGCTGGAGGAATCAAGCTCCCCAACTTCAGAATAGATTGCAAAGCTACAGTAATCAAGACAGTATGGTACTGGCACAAAAACAGAAATATAGATTATTGGAACATGATAGAAAGCCCAGAGATAAACCCACACACCTATGGTCACCCAATCTACAACAAAGAAATCAAGAATATACAATGGAAAAACTACAGCCTCTTCAATAAGTGGTGCTGGGAAAACTGGACAGTTACATGTGAAAGAATGAAATTAGAACACTTCCTAACACGATACACAAAAATAAACTCAAAATGGATTAAAGACCTGAATGGAAGGCCAGATACTATAAAACTGTGAAAGGTAAACATAGGCAGAACACTCTTTCACGTAAATCACAGCAACATCTTTTTTGACCTGCCTCTGAGAGTAATGAAAATAAAAACAAAAAGCTAATGGGACCTAATGAAACTTAAAAGTTTTTGCACAGCAAAGGAAACAATAAACATGAAGAAAAGACAACCCTCGGTATGGAAGAAAATACTTGCAAACGAAGCAACAAGGGATTCATCTCCAAAATATACAAACAGCTCATGCAGCTCGATATCAAAGAAACAAACAACCCAGGGCTTCCCTGGTGGTGCAGTGGTTCAGAATCTGCCTGCCAATGCAGGGGACACGGGTTCCAGCCCTGGTCTGGGAAGATCCCACATGCCGCGGAGCAACTGGGCCTGTGAGCCATAACTACTGAGACTACGCGTCTGGAGCCTGTGCTCCGCAACAACAGAGGCCACGATAGCGAGAGGCTCCTGCACCGCGATGAAGAGCGGCCCCCGCTCGCCGCAACAGGAGAAAGCCCTCGCACAGAAACGAAGACCCAACGCAGCCAAAAATAAATACATAAATAAATAAAAATATATTTTTGAAACAAACAAACAACCCAATCAAAATATGACCGGCAGACCTAAATAGACACTTCTCCAAAGAAGACATACAGAGGGCCAAGAGGCACATGAAAAGGTGCTCAAAATCGCTCATTATTAGAGAAATGCAAATTAAAACTACAATGGGGTATCACCTCACTTCGGTCACAATCGTCATCATCATAAAATCTACAAACAATAAATGCTGGAGAGGGTGTGGAGAAAACAGAACCCTCTGGCACTGTTCCTGGGAATGTAAATTCATACAGCCATTGTGGAGAACAGTATGGAGGTTCCTTAAAGAACTCAAAATAGAACTACCATATGACCCAGCAATTCCACTACTGGGCATATACCCTGAGAAATCCATAATTCCAAAAGTCACATGTATCCCAATGTTCACTGCAGCACTATTTACAATAGCCAGGTCATGGAAACAACCTAAACTTCCATCGAAAGAGGAATGGATAAAGAAGATGTGTTACATATACACCATGGAATATTACTCAGGCATAAAATGTAACAAAATTGGGTCATCTGTAGAGATGTGGATGGACATAGAGTCTGTCATACAGAGTGAAGAGAGTCAGAACGAGAAAAACAAATACCATATATTAATGCATATATGTGCAATCTAGAAAAATGGCCCAGAAGAACCTATCGGCAGGGTAGGAAAAGAGACGCAGACATAGAGAACGGACATGTGGACACAGTGGGGGAAGGGGAGGGTAGGATGAACTGGGAGATAAGGTTTGGCATACACTACCACGTGTGAATTAAATACCTAGCGGGAACCTGCTGTACTGCACAGGGAGTTCAGCTCAGTACTCTGTGATGCCTCAGATGGGTGGGATCGGGGAGAGTATATATGTATACATAGAGCTGATTCACTTCATTGTACAGCAGAAACTAACACAACGTTATAAAGCAATTATTCTCCAATTAAAAAAGAGAGACAGAGAAAGAGCAAACAGACCCAAAGTGGCTCACTTCCTGCAAGTGAAGCAGCCCCAATGGAGTGGAGGTAATTCCCAGCCTGCATAAGCTGGAGTGACTTACCCCCAAGTGATACCAAATGTGGACTGTAGCTCTGGACGTTTCTCTGCTCCAAACAGCCTCCTGCCGTGGGGCGGGCAGCACCTGTCAGGGAGAGTCCCTCCCAGTTCCCTGAAGCAAAATGAACTCTGGCTGCTGCTGGGAACTTGGGAAGATGCTGCCCCTGGCAGGGGTAGACCTGCCACGAGCACAGATGTCCCACCTGGGTCACCATAATTATTACTAAACACAAGTCGGTGTAACTGACACACAGTGAGGCCAAATAATACCAAAATGTTGCAGTTTGGAACAGAGAAAGGTTTATTGCAGGGCCATGCAAGGAGACGGGGGGCTCATGCCTTTAAAACCCCAAACTCCCTGAAAGCTGTCAGCAAATCCCATTTATAGGAAAGATGAGGGAGGGGCACGGTTAGTTTTTGCAGGCTTCTTGGTGTCAGATCCTGTTTCTTGAGGTAAGGTCATGGTCAGGTAACAATGTTCCTGTAAGTCTCCACCAAAACAAATGTTATTCTCTGTTCTGACAAGAAACGGCAAGGTCCCAAGACACAACTTTCACCCTGCGAGGTCCAGGTCCTGGCTAAGAGAAGGGGGTCTCTGCTCAGGCCAGTTACCCTGTCCGGGAGTATTCATCCAGCACTCAGTCTGGGTTCTTCCACCAGTGCCCAAGCCTGGCTGAAGAGGCAGATCTTTGCTGGCAGTGTCTTCACGGCCAGGTCCACAGACCCTGCCCATACGTCGTCACTGAGGGAGGAAGGCATCCAGGACCCAGCTGGCCCTTAGGCTCCTCAGGTGGCCCAGGTGTGGGGGTGAGCGGGGGTTGTGCCGAGTCCTGCAGACTGCAACCCATGCAGACTGACGGTGCCACTAGGTGGCAGAGGCAATGATGGGAGAGAAGTTTGCCATCACCTCAAGGCCTGGACCCATGCAGTGGATGGTCATGCCAAGAGCTCTGGAGCTCTGCAGGACACAGCCCCCAGCCTTCTCCCTGGGCTCCCCAGCTCACCTGCCAGCCAGAGGCCAGAGGGCCTGGAGGGCCCCGGTGAGAAGGCTGCAGTCTGCCTCTTACCGCACTCTCCACCGCAAGGACCACCCCACCCCACCCCCACCCCCGGCCACCTGCTGGCTCAGTGGCGCCTCTAACCCTTGCATTAATGGTCCCACACTAGCCCTCTCACAGTAACGGTTGCCTGGTAACAGGCACAAGGGCGCATGCTAATGGCTACACACCATCCCACTTCTATTACAGTCTTTGTGGTTACTTCCTGCTGAACGGGGGTGGTGAGGGGGTGATCCTGAAATGGAACTGATCAGCCTTGGGCCAAGAAGATTCCTTAAAAGTTTTAATAAGTAATACACTTTTCTTTCTTTATCTACACTATTTGAACCTGATGAAATTCCTTCTACAATGAAATTTTAATCTCAATACTTTTCATTTTCGAAAAGCAACCTTAAGTCTTCTAAGGGTTCACAAACCCATTGCTCTCTTGGCCTCCCAGGAGTTGTGTCATTTTCTGATGACAGTGGGGCTACTTTAACTGGAGTGTGAGGAATCCATGGCTTTACTCTAGCTAACTTGATAGATGAGTGCATGGTAATTACCACAACGTGTGGTCCTGTCCACCTTGCAGTCAGCTGGTGCTCAGGCACTCGTTCTCTACAAGTTTTAAGGAGGACTCAGTCTCCAGACCAGAACGCCTGTAAGGCTACCTCAGTTGGATAGGCAGACCTGCCGGAAGCAAACACGTCGACAGAGGTTAGTATGGTGCCCAGAGTTTTAACATAATTGGCAACTGCTAGATCTTTCGGAGCATTTATAGATTCTCCCACCTGGACGGACACTTGGAATGGCCTACCACACAATATTTCAAAGGGACTTCATTTAAGCCTGCTTCTGGGAGCCACTCTGATCCATAGCAGGGCAACTGGCAAGCCTTACTTAACCCAAGTTACACTAGTCTCTTGACATACTTCAGCAATACTCCCTTTTAATGTATGATTCATTTTCTCAATTCTTCCTGTTGATTGTGGTCTCCAGGACAAATGTAGCTTCCAATTAATTTGCAGCGCTTTAGACACTTGTTTGGTTATGCCAGAGACAAAAGCAGGTCCATTATCATTTTGAAGCGAGTTAGGCGGTCCAAATCGGGGGATAATTTCCTTCAGGAGGGCTTTAACAACTTCGGAGGCTTCTTCTGTCCTAGTAGGATACGGCTCCACCCATGCTGAAAAAATGTCCACAAATACTAGCAGGTATCTAAACCTTCCTGTGGCTCAAGGCATTTGAGTAAAGTCTATTTGCGAGTCCTAGTGGGGCAGGTTCCTCTGTGTTGGGTTCCCATCTGGGGAGGTCTGACAGCAGTCTTTGGGTTATTTTTAGTACAAGTCATGCAATTCTGCATGACTCACTGGATGGTCCTTCGCACGTTAGGCCCCGTTATGTATTTCTGAATCCACTGTAAGGTGCCACTTCTCCCATAATGGGTACTATTATGAGTATGTTGCAGCAGTGTCCAAGAGGACCTCAAGAATCAGAACGATTCCTTGTGCGCTACATTTCCAACAAGGCAAGGTGTGATCAAGAGCGAATCCCCACTCTCTGGCCCTCTCCTTGTCCTTTTCTGAATACACTGACTGGTATTTTGACAAGTCAGCCTGTGGGAGAAGTGAACCTACCATGGCTTGACAATCCCCTTCCTTTGCTACCTTCTTTGCAGCTTGGTCAGCTAACCAGTTGCCTTTTATTATACGAGTTTCACCCTTTTGGGGGCCTGGGCACTGCATTATGGCCACTTGTGAGGGCTTATGGACTCCTTCTAATAGTGACAGGATTTCACAAGCATGATTTATGTCTTTATTGTTGGAAGTGAGAAGCCCCGTTTCTTTCCAGACTGCCCCATGAGCATACACCATGGAGAAGGCATAGCAAGAGCCTGTGTATATATTTACTCACTTCCTTTCAGTGAGCAGTAGGGCCCTTGTCAGAGCAATGACTCCTGCCTTCTAAGTTGAGCTCCCTGGGGGCAGGGCTTTTGCTACAACAATCTTTTCCAGAGCTACCAACGCATACCCAGTGTGCCACCTACACCTTGGTCCATGAAGCTGCTTCCATCAGTGAGCAGCTCGATATACGGCTCTGCCAAGGGTTGGTCCATTACGTCTGGTCTGCCAGAGTCCACTACTTGATGACATGTAGGCAGTCATGCTCTGGGGATTGTGCAGCATCAATGGGGAGCAATGTGGCTAGATTTAGGGCTGAAGTGACCTGAAGTCTTACACTGGGATTGTCTCATAGAATGGCTTGCTACTTTCCCATTCTCCCAGAAGTAAGCCAATGACCCCCTTCTCGTTCCAGTAAAGAAAGAACATGGCGAGGGACATACACAGTGGTGGGTTGCCCCACGGTGAACTTCTCAGCTTCCTGAAGTATGTCACAAGTAGCTTCTACAGCCTGAAGGCAAGGGGGCCATCCCTTAACAGTCTCTTCTAGTTGTTCTGAGAAGTAGGCAACGGGTCAAGGGATATTTCCCAGAGTCTGAATTAACACCTGAGACTTATGCCTTGTCTCTCATGGACATACAACATGAAAGGATTCTTTAAGTCCGGTAGTCCCAAAGCCGGGGTTGAGATTAACTTTGTTTTTATTGTTTCAAAGACTGTTTGGCACTCTGTAGTCCAAGTGAGGGGCTCAAAATCGTGACCCTTTAAAGCCTCACAGAGGGGCTTTACTATGAGCGCATAGCTCAGGATCCAAATCTGACAGAACGCTGTCATTCCCAGAAACTCCCTCACTTGTCTGCGAGTCTTGGGTGTTCCCACACTTGCAACTGCCTCTTTTCCATCAGGAAAAGGTTCCACTGTCCTGGGGAAATGAGAAAACCCAGATACATGACTTGTTGCTTACACACTTGGGCCTTTCTCTGGGAGACCTTATATCCAGAATTGGCCAAACAGTTCAGGGTCCTCATGGTATTCTGGAGACACTTATCATACGTAGGGCCTGCTATGAGCGCATCGTCCACGTACTGGCGTGAGAGCCCTTCATCCAATATTAAGTTTCTAAGGTCCCTGCCGACATTCCCCCAAACAAGGTAGGGGAATTCTTAAATCCTTTAGGCAGGACTGTCCAACAATACTACCGGACTACCTGTGTTTTTGGGTCCTACCATTCAAAACAGACAGCTGTGCTCTGATTCCTCTGCAATAGGAATGCAGAAAAAAGCATCTTTCAAGTCCTAAACTGAGAACCGACTGTATTCTCCCAGAACAGCTGTAAGCAGAGTGCATGCATTAGGCACAACAGGTTGCAGATCTTGGACTATTTCATTAATAGCTCTCAAGTCTTAGACAAAGTGATACTCTGTTAACAGAGTTTGGCTCTTTGACCAGGAGGATAGCAGTATTATATGGGGACCTGCAAGGCATAATCAGTCCTGTTTTCAAAAACTTTTTGAGAATTGGCTGCATTCCCTTTTGGGCCTCTTGACTCAGAGGGCACTGTTTTAGATTAGGTGTCGCAGCACCCCTTTTTAACAGGATTTGTATTAGCCATGCATTTTTGTCCTTCCCTGGGGTGCCGCCAGCCCATACTTCTGGTCTTACCTTTTCGTACACCTCGGGGGGAGAGAGCTCTGTCCCCTTTTCTGGGCCATCTGTAGGCTTACAGCATGCTCCATTGGGACCCTGATGTCAAGCTGTTCTGGCAAAAAAGTTGCTTGAGCATTTAACTTACAAAGGAGCTCTCGGCCCAAAACAGGGATTGGACATGCTGGCATATATAAGAAACTGTGTTTCAGGCTGAGGTCCCCTAAATGGCATCCTAGAGGCTGTAAGAAAGAACGGTTTTGTACTTCTCCAGAAACTCCCATGACTGAGATGGGTAGACATGTTTTCTGTGCCACCTTGATGTTTACCACAGAGTATGTTGCACCCTAACCTATCAGAAAGTCAATCAACTTGTCCCCGACTGTCAAAGTGACCCTGTCAAAGGGCTCCTGTGGGGAAATCGGAATTGGGAGCCTCAAGTCCAAGGAAGCCCCCGGGCCTCTTCATTCATCATCAGTGTCCCTCTCTGTCAACCACATGAGAGGCTCTCATCTTTCTTTTGTTGTTTTCTTTCTTATTTTTTAGCTTAGGGCAATGTTTTTTCCAATGCCCTTCCTCTTTAGAGTAAACACATTGCTCCTTCCCCAATGGCGGCTTACCTCTCTTCAGGTTAACTGCCTTCCAGGAATCCAATGCTGCTGCGAGAAAAGCTGTGTTCCATCTTGCATCCTCTTACTTCTGTCGTTGTTCCCCGTTGTTGAACCCTTTAAAAGCAACATCCACTAACTGAGAAGGGTTCATTCCAAATGCACCATCTAACTTTGGTAATTTTCTTCTCATATCTGGGGCGCTTTGCCCAATGAAGGTCACATTTACCATATTTTCAGGGGCCTCAGGGTCTGTATCTGCGTGGAGCCTATAAGCTTGATAAAGTCTTTCTAGAAACTCTGATGAATCCTCATTGGGATTTTGGTGTATCTCCTGGATTTTGTTTAAGCTCTTTGGCCTAGGGTATCCCCTTTCAAAGATGAGACACACTTCGTATAATGCTCTAGGTGTGGCACATCTCCATTATTAGGAGCCCAGTCAGGCTCAGCAGTAGGAACTGTCAGATCTACTTCTGGAGTTCCATCTGGATCTGCTAGATGAAGCTGGTGTGCTTCCTCTCTAGTCCTGTCAATGACCGTCCTTCTTTCATCTCCAGGAAGCATCATGCTCATAAGAGTATGAACGTCTTCCCAAGAGAGATGGTGAGTAGCAAAGATGGACGTGAAAGGTTCAGTCATATGTAGGGGGTCCTCTCAGGAAGGAGGGCTATGGTTTTTCTAATTAAACCAATCTGAAGTTGAGAACTGAAATGTAAATATGCGAGATGAAAAAACGATGGAATTGTGAACAAAGGAGATTCTGAGAGTATAAATCACTGGGAAACGGCCAAAATCCTGGGAGAATTTCAGAGTTTCAAAGGCTATGAAAATGGTGGGTTCAAGCCGAGATCCCCAAGAGATCTGAGGAACCAGGAAAAATGTGATTTCCAGGTGGAATGAATAGAAAATTGACTAAGGTCTAGAAGACCCACGAGGGTGGAGGGATAGAGCTGTGGGGCAGATGTTTAGGGAGGGGCCGTGGTACAGCCTCCTCCTCTATGACTCCCTCCCACACCCTCGGGAGCCCTTTGTGACCAAGCCACAGCTCTATGATGTAGGCCTAGGGCTTTAGTCTCCAAGTACATGCCCTGTGCTCAGTTGCCTGCTGGCAGCCCTGTGATTCAGATAATGGAGAATGCTCTTTCCTCTGAAAAGCACTTTTGATACTTGGCAGTACTCCAGTTGCACTCTCTGTGTGAGTGACATCATCCTAGCCTTCCTGTGTGGACTGGGGCTCTTTTTCCTGTTACTCCGCTACCTCGAGAATAATGTATCTTCACCACCTCCTAGGAAACATGAAAACATCAGGAAGGTAAGGAACCCTTGGGCCAGACCCACAAGCACATGATCCTCTCTTCTTTTCTATTGTTATTTCCACTTTTCTCAGTCAACTACAGAGACTCCTGAAATGGGAAAGAATAGGACATCTACTCTCAAGTATAGAACATCATCCCTGTAAGGACACAAGCCAGCCTGGGCAGGGGATAGAGTGAACACTAGGATTTCTATCCAAAGGTCTCAGACCAGTTGCCCAGGTATGGTAGAGGGCTCCAGGGCAAGTCTCACACACAGTGACCGGAGGTCGAGCACTGGATACCGAGTTCAATCTCAGCCAGAGGACAGGCCCGTGAGCACTGGATCACCAGCTGTGAACAGGTGTCTCGGATGAGGGCTGATCTGCGGGCAGTGCTGAGGCCCTGAGAGCCTCACAGCTGGCGCTGAAGTGGCCCTGGCCTTGGGAAGCAGCGACCCACCTGCTGGAGCTCAGATGAATCCGTAGTGCAGAGCATGTGTGTGTGTTTTGAGCAGAGGAACAGTGACAAAAGAAATCCAGGGTGAATCTCACATTGAAAATCCTTCTTGATGTTCTTCAGAGAAGGAAAACAGAAAATATTTTTATCCTCTTTAAAAATGAGTGAAAGGAAAGAAAACCCACAGAGCTCTGTTAGTTAAACGTAGAAAGTCATATTATGTTATGGACACTGAGTGTCTGATGCTTGTCTAGAGAGGGGAGAGTGAGAATTGGGTCCCAGGTCCTCATTTGTTCTGTCTCTCAGCATCAAATGGAGCCGAAGGGGAGATGCAAGATTAAAGAGAAAATGAGAGCTGTGAAAGGTAAGTTGTGCCATTCATCCCTGTGTGCCCCGAGGGTTAGCCCCCATCTCTCCCAGCCCTGAGGGCCCAGCTCCACAGGCTCCGAGGAGGCCAGGGGCAGGGCCTGTCCCTCAAGAAACAGAACCCTCAGGGAGGCTCCTGGGAAGGAGAGCAGGACCACCCAGATACCTCCCAGATTCCATGTGCACAATGAAGTGGTAAGGGGCCTGGAAAAGGGTGTGGCCCAGCAGGGGTGTGTGGGCTACAGTGGACCAATAGCGCCTGGGTTGGGAGGTGGGACCTCCAGGTCCAACCGTGGACAAGTTGTTTAACTTTGCTCAGATTCCTCTGCAAGGTGACCCCTGCCCATTCTCCCCCACATGGAGGATGTGAGGGCCGCAAGGGGTAATGGATACGGAAGTACTTTGTAAATGATAAACCCTTTCATGAGCTTCGCCATCACTGTCAGGGATCACGTGGCTTTGGAAGCTGGTGCCTGGGCTGCAATCTCCCAATGGTGTCCCCTTAAAGGGACACTGCACTCAGCCTCCTGTAAGACCCCCTAGGCCCTTGCCTTCACCATCGTGACCCACTCTGCTGATTTCCAGCTTGCAGAAATTCCCTGAAAGAGCTGGAAAAGGCTAGGGACCTGATTTCACTTCTGCAAAGGTAAAGAATCTTTCCCTTCTCTCCTGGGTTCTTCTTCCACCCAAAGCCTATGGTGTGACACCTGGGCTGCAGGGAGCCTGGGGCTGAAATGCGAGGGGGGGGCCTGAGGACAGCGTACGTCTAAAGTCCTGGGGTGAGGGACAGCAGGAGCACTGTGAAGTCAGCATGGGGGCCGTGGAGGGCCGTGGGGCCACAGGTGCCCACCCCTGCCTGCCCTGCCCAGCCCTCCTGGCCCTGGGGGCTCCTGGCTGCAGCTTGTGCCTCATGTCTCCTGCAGCCACCTGCACAAGCTCCCTGACAAGGGCGGCTTCCATCAGCTCTCCTGTCAAGACCCCCTTGGTGAGGTGGGCAAAGCAGCGCCTGCTGCAGCCCACCAGCCCTGCAGGCAACCTGCAGAAGACGATGTTCCTGCCGTGTGCCCATCAGCTGCCCTGGTTCCTCTGACCCAGGGCTCTTTACCTGTGGCCTCCAACCCTGTCAACAGAACCTCAAGACCAATCCAACTTGAAGAGAGTCACCCTTGGCACTGTGGCAAAGTGCTCACCTCCAGGTAATTCTTTTTTGGCATCTACCACTGCAGCCATCTTGAGTCTTGGCCTCGCATGCTATCACATTTTGTTCCTGTCCTGCTGGTGGAAGATTACCAAGGCCTTGTTCTTCCCCACCGCATCACAGAGTAAGTCCTGGCAAGAACACCTGTCCCACCAGCCACCAGGGGCCCCGTCCTCGGGAGGGCCCACAGACAAGCAGGTAGAGACTGGTAGCCCCTTATTTGTCAACCCTGAAGTCCAGAAGCTGCTGGAGCTTCTAATCACCAAGAAAGTAAAACTAAACACTTGTAAGGAGAAAGAAAAGGATGGGTCATTCTCAGAACAAATGAGCTCAGACTACCACCTGAACACTTTAGGGAATATGTGGAAATCACTGGGTGCTGAGCAGGACAACACAACCCCTCAATCTTTCTGGAACATGAAAGACAACACAGAGCAGCTAGAGCAGCTACCTGGTCCTCAGCAGCTCTTACACTCCGAGGTCTTGAGGGACCACTTGGAACAGAAATACAGCCAGCTCTACTGGGGTCTCCCCTCTCTGCACAGCGAGTCCGTGATGGTTGTTAGGAGCCCTGCTCAACAGCAGGCGCCCTTTGTTTTATTCAGTGGAGTTTCTCATGGCTTTTCAGTTTCAATTCAACCTAGAATACCTTTAGGTGCTTCCCAGGCCCCAGTCTTGCCCTGCCAAAGGGTTCCACCCCAGCCTTTCACTCAAAACTTGCCTCCCTGCCAGCCCCCACCTCTGGCTCAGATCCAGGCCCAGCCCTACCTCCCATCTTCTCTCCTATCCAGACCACCTTATTCTCCACCCCAGATGAGTACCTGTGGACTAGACTGTCCTACATTTCAGAACAAGACACTATATTTTATCCCAACTGAAACTCAATGTCTGCCCCTTGTTGCAGAAGCAACTGAAAAGTGGGGAGCCTTCACCCTCTGTGGTCAAAAGATCTCAGAAAGGCTTTAACCAACTCATTCTCACCCTTCCTCAAGACAGGGGACGCTCCCAGGCCCAAAGGTCAGCAGTTTCCTTTCATCATGAGGACTTAATTGGCCCTGATCTCCAGAAGCAACATCTTCAAAAGAGGCTCATCAAAGAGCAAACCAAGAGGGGCCTGGCCCGCAGTATCCACCTGTCTCCGTCTCTGGAATTGAGCTCCTCTCAGTGCCAATTTTTAGGGACTTATCAGGCACAGGGCAAGCAGGGACCCTGGCAGCCCTCTGCTTTTACAGGCAAAAGGAGACTGGACCGACAGAAGACAAGGTCCAGGTGTCCTAGGAGATCCCATAGGAAGGGTCAAATGCAATTCCAACCAGGGCAGGATTTCGGCAAGGGTCTAAGACCATGTCTGAGGAGGATCTCAAAAGCTTCCTCCAGGACCAGCCTCCCAGTGAAGTTTCTGCTAAGAAACTCTGAAAAGGAGTCAGAAAGATACTTGATGAGCCCCTTGAAGAGTAACTCTGGAAACTGTTTACCCAGTAGCCCAGAGCAGAAACATCTAGAAAAATTCTTGAAAGCCCATTTGAGCACAAAGTTGAGGCAGATTAATCAAGGTATGACGCCTGTGATGGTGCGTCAATCCTGGCTTGCCGCCAACTATGCTTCTTATAAGCCCCACCCTCGCCAGGAAATCAGAAATCTAGCATCCTCAAAGTATTGGAAACCCTGTGTAAACTCCTCCCGTGAGCTTTCCTTCCTCAGTCCAAGCATTCGGCAGATGCTGGAAGCACATGTTATAAGGTGGCGGGTAAGGCACAGGTGGGGCTTACCCAACCAGGCCTTTGAGCCCATAAATCTCAAGCCGGGTGGGGCTCAACCCTTGTCCTCTCCAAGGTCCACCTTTTCCCCCTCTGCCACCTGTCAATCTAGAGCACACTCAAAAGCCAACTTGGCTAATAAGCTCTCTGGAAAACCTCAGCCCCATCAGGGAATGAAAGTGATAACAAAAGCAACAGTCCCCACCCTGGTGAGTCCCCTCCCTGTTCCCTCACCTGAGCATACAGAAATCCAGAGGGCCCTGGGACAGACTTCACCTGGTGACAGGTATGGGCCCTCAGAGGCCCCTCTGAATGGACAGGAGGGCAGACTGCCTTAGCAGATGCCCACAGTCAACCTCATGGGCAGAAGCTGGGAGAATGGGACTGTCTTGGGGTTTCCAGCCACTAGGAAAACCCTGTCACCACCAACAAAGTCACTTGCCCAACCTCCAAAGGAGCCATGCCTTAAAAACACAGGTGGCTCAAGGCCGTGCCACTGGTGAGCTCCTTCCAGACTCTCACAGTGACATCCTCCTTCAAGACTATGCCATTGGCATGCCCCTCCAGGACTTTGCCACCAATGTGCTCCTTCAGGACCATCGCACTGATGTGCTCCTTTCTTCACACATCTTGGCTTCTCACAGGTCTCTTTCTAGTTCCCAGAGGGAACATGCTAGTGAGGACGCACCAGCTTTCCAGGTGGTGCCATATGACCTCAACGTCAGGGAACAGAGCAGCCGGGGGCAGCAGACATTCAAAACACCACAACTTCAGGACCCATTTAAAGGCCAGAGGGAGATGTCTGCCCCAACTGAGGAGTGGAGGGACTTTCAGAGGCCCCAACCAAAAGAGCATGAAGAAATGAAGAGCCAGAGGGAGATGCTCGCATCAGCTGAGGAGTGGAGGGGTTTCACGAAGCCCCAACCAGGACAGCATGAAGAAACAAAAAGCCAGAGCAACGTGCCTGCCCCAGCTGAGGAGTGGAGGTGCGTTAGGAGCCTCCAAGCAGGAGAACATGAAGAAACGAGAAGCAACCAGGAACAACAGGAACCCAGGAAACCAAAAGTTAGGGACCCGTGGAAGGGCCAGTTTGCCTCGACTGAGGGGAGGGAGGACAACTGGAAGCCCAAACCAGGAGAGTATAAAGAAAGGTCTTCAGGACTAAAGGCTTCGCAAGCAAGTGGGATGAGCCACGCTTCTCAGGTCAGGGAAAGAGGAGAGTCCCTTGGGAGCAAACATCCCCAGCTCTCACCAGGGAAGAGACAGCTTTCACCAGAAAGCCAAAAAGGGATGAGGCAGTATGTCAGCCACGATAAAAAAGGCAAAGGAATAGAAGAATCCCTTCAAAAAGGCAAGCCTGCATCAGCCACCGCTCACCAGCAGAAACCAATCAAAGGCAAACCTGTTGGAGAGAGCAGGGCTATTGACCCTTGTGCGACTGCAAGAGCTTTTGGACAGGTCCTAAGAGAGAAACTGGGGCTTCACCAAGGACTCTGTGCCTCAAAGTTAAATCTGCACCCAGAACAGCTCCAGGCCCCAGCACAGGGGCATTCCCACCACCACAGGGTTCTCTCCTCTTCAGAACAGAGAAGGTTGTTGAAAGATACAGCCTACAGTCACCAAGCCAGCCCCAAGGACCACAGCTACCTTAACAAGAGCAGGCATACCACAGGCAGGGGCGACAAGTTAGCCTTCCCACCCAGGGAACTGGAGTCCCCAGTCAGACGCCGCCAGCATGGACCAAGGCTGGCCGGTGACTCAGGCCACCTGCGCCATCACCCAGCATGTCCTCAAAAATGTGTTCCCTCTGGTCAGCCAGAGTGTGCTTCTCATGCTTTTCCTGGGGGGAAAGTGGTGCCAAAAAAAGTTCAGTTCATGGAAAGAAAACCTGCTTCTTCTCACGTTAACAAATCATCTATGTGCTAATGGCTTCTCTTCCTACCACAATTTTTATTGTTTCCCAAAATACATGTTTTTTCTCATGAGAGGTGGTGGTCTCTGTCTGTGCCCTGCTGGGGGGAAGGGAAGGGATCAGGGTCCACTCTTCCCAGGTGCCTGCTCTGGCTTCCAGATGGGATGGGGCCATGGAGGGAGGTTGGTCCCAGCGTGGAATACTCATCCTCACCTCAATTCCCTCACTGCACTTAAGTTTCCATAATAGCAGCATTACAGAAACAAGCAACAGCATTCAGGACGTGTCAAGGTGAACTAAACCTAAAGACCTCCCCCTTCTCAGGAACCGGCTCAGTCCTCTCCTGCTCTCTCTCTACCTTGAACTTGTGGGACTGTAGGGGAGGGGTTTGCAGAGGCTGAAATTCCCCTCAGGCTCCAGAAAGTGTCACAGACAAGTTCACATGTCAGAATAAGGAGGGGAGTTTGGGGGCAGTGCTATTCAGAGAGTTTTATGGAGGCTTCATTATGTAGGAATAGTTGCTATTAGTAATTAAGTGAACCTCTGGCTCCCCCACACCTCCCTAGAGGTCAAGGGGTGTGCCTTAAAGTCACAACCCTCTAGTGACTTGATTGGTATCCCTGGCACAGGGGGGTTCCGAAAGTCACCTCATTAACATGAATTCAAGCATGGTTGAAGTGGCTTGTTATGAATAACAAAAAAACCCTTAATCTCTCTTATTACTTGGAATTTGCAAGGGTTTTAGGAACTCTGTGCCAGGAACAGGGATGAAGACCAAATATTGCTTTCTTATAAATCACAATATCATACTATGCTACTAAGGTGTAAGAACAGACATCATAAGAATAAAAAAACCTTAAAAGTACCATGGAATACAATTGAGAGGCCAGAAATAAACCCTCACATTTAGAGACAACTGAATTTCAACAAGGGTGCCACAATTCAATCAGAAAAATAACACTCTTTTCAATACATGGTTTTAGAACACCTGAATATTCACATGCAAAAGAATGAAGTTGTACCTCTGCCTCACACCATCTATACAAATTAACTCGAAATGAATAACAGA
The DNA here is from genome assembly GCF_951394435.1 of Stenella coeruleoalba. Taxonomy (NCBI): domain Eukaryota; kingdom Metazoa; phylum Chordata; class Mammalia; order Artiodactyla; family Delphinidae; genus Stenella; species Stenella coeruleoalba. Next base: position 26,405,670 of record NC_137153.1, on the reverse strand, counting down.
CCTAAATGGAAAGACTAAAGTGGTAAAAAAAAATGTAGGAAAAAAAGAGGAATAAATATTTTTGATTTCTGGTTAGGCAAAGTTTTCTTAGATTTGACAAAAACAAACAAAAGAAAAATAGATCAACTGGATATTATCCAAATAAAAAAACTTTTGTGCTTCCAAGAACTCCATGAAGAAAGTGAAAGCAACCCACAAAATGGGAGAAAATATTTACAAACATCTAACGGATCAAGAGGCTTGTACCCAAATCATAGAAGAAATCTTACAAGTCAACAACGAAATGACAAATAACCCAATTTATAAACGGAGAATGAATGTGAACAGACATTTCTCCAAGGAATATATACAAACAGCCAATAAAAAATTAGAACACGAAAAGATGCTCAACATTAGGGAGATGCAAATCATGACCATAATAAAATCCCACTTCACACTCACCAGGAGGGCTTTTAAAAAAAAGACAGACAGTAACAATTATTAACCGTAGTTGTGGGAAAACTGCAACCCTCATTCATTGCTGATGGGCTGGTAAAATAGTTCTGCTGCCTTGGAAAATTGTTCTGGCAGTTTCTAAATTTGTTGAACAGTTACTTTATCACCCAGTAATTCCATTCTAAGTATATATAAAGTAGATTGGAAAACTGGGTACACACAAAAATGTTTACACAACTGCTCGTAACAGCATTATTCATAACAGTCAAAACAGAAACAACAAATGTCTCTCAACTGATAAACTGATCAACAAAATGTGATATATCCATACAACTAAACATTAGCTTGGCCAGAAACTGAATTGGATTACTGATGCATATTACAACACTGATGGGCCTTACAAAGGTCATGCTAAATGAAAGAAGCCATTCACCAAAGGGTACATATTTGGGGATTCCATTTATATGAAACCTCCAAAATAAGCAAATCTCTAAAGACACAGAGTAAATTAGTAGCTCCTAGGAGCTTGGGAGCAGGAATGGAGAGTGACTACTAAAGAGTACAGTGTTTCTTTTGACGATGATGAAATTATATTAAAATTAAATAGTGGTGATAATTCCACATCTCTGTGAACATATTAAAAAAAAGCAATGAACTGTACAGATTAAAAGGGTGAATTTTTGGTACAAGAATTGTACCTCAATAAAATTGTTATTTAAAAACAAATTCTGACAAAGAAAACTTCAGGTCCACATTGTTTCTGTAGTGAATTCTAGTGTGAATTTTTAAGGAAGAAATGATACTAATTTTATAGCACCAGGAACAGGAAGAAAAGAAAAGATCTGATAATGAGAAGCTATTAAGGCATATGACTAACATCATACTTAGCAGTGAATACATAAATTCTTCCACATTAAATCCCAGCCTGACTGAAAAAGAAGTTAAAAGTGCATAGAGATAAAAAGAAATAAAAAATATGCTTATTTACAAATCACACTATTTAGGATATAAAATCAAAAACAAAAAACCAAAACCCATCATTAGCAAGTAGCACCCATACAGGAATTCAAGAGTAAGTTAACATTCTAAACTCCATCTCAGCTACCTCTGAAATTTGCAGATTAAAGGACATAAGCTGTACCTTTACTACAGTACACACAAAAAGGTACTCAGTATAACTCAACATAACTAAGTGGACATTCCTGACTCGAGTAAAATCTTAGCAAACTGATCATAAAAGGAAAATAACTAACATTGATAAAGACTGTATAAAACAGGCTGAGAGCAATCTGAAATCAAGAGTTAAATCCATCACACCACAAAGTGGGAAATGAATAAAGAGCTGACCTCAGACATGTCCATTTTCTGTAGCGTTTAGGAAGGTGCAGAGGACTGAAGATTCAGCTGCGGGGACAGAAAAAGGACACTGTCAGGACACCTGGCCTGCCTTACAGTTCCTACACTCACCTCCCAATCACATCAGCAGCCCAGCTGAGAAGCAGCCTCCCTACAGCATCCCTTTAGCCCTTGAAAAGGCAAGGGAAAGACCCTGTGGAAACACCATCTGTCCACCTACCAGTTTGAAATGATCATGGGGCTTAAACCTACCACTCTCATTTGGTAAAAATAATTTTGTCTATTGATGTAAATGGATTTAATTAAATACAAACAAAAAATAAACAACAGATGATTGAAGTACAGCAAAGGATGACACTACTTCATTAAAATTAACACTAAGAAAAAGAGACACAGGCTGCATCCTTTATCTATTTTCCTACCAAAACTGTTTACCCCTTGAGTTAGAGAATCCACAGAATGCCCAATAAAAAGGATGTGGTGCTTTATGGCAAAGTTTTAAAAATTACTACTTTCTAGTGGGCTGCAGTTTCTCAAAAGAGACTCGGTAAATTTCTTCTGATGACTGAACGGTATGAACGACTGTTCGGCTCCTGGCTCTGTCACATTCCGGGTGAGCCTGGAGAAGTCACAGGCGCTCTCAAACTCAGGACCACCTCACCACCCTGAGACTCAGATCTGCTTTTTGCTTAACGTGTGTTTAATGCAGATGCTCATACCGCTATCACGAGATAATTGGGAGGCTTATGTAAACCACCCAAGGAAAGGAACAAAGTGTCTTCTGAACAACATCTACTGTCACTTTTTCGGCGGTTAGTACCTGGCACTTGCCTCTTTTTCCAAATGACACCACATCGAATTCTCAGAACAACGCCATGAAGCAGGCATTATTCATAGCCTCGTTTGCAGACCTGACTCGTCCCCAGGTTACTTCTCCCGCCCACAGTACCGGTGACACGGCTGTAACTGACCGGGTCTCTCCCGCTCCAGAGCAGGGATGCCCAGCACACCCTCCTCCGCCCACGCTTTCTGGCCCACTCACGGCCAGCGTGACCACCGCGCTTTCCCTCCCACTGTCCGCCCCGGCGTCCTGTCCCTCCCGCCCCGCTCCCCCCACCGCCAGATGCAGGCGGGGCCGGGCATTCCGTCCCCACACGCACCGTTGCCGCTCCTAACGGGTCTCAGATCCACCTGCCCCCGAGACCACAAGGCCCGAACCGGGATCGCCCCACTCACCTTCCCACGGCCGAGGTCCGGGCCAGACCCGGGCACTGCAGTCCCGCCTGGACCAGAAGGCGGCTCGAGACGTACCACTTCCGACCCCGCCACAAGTACGCGGCTCTCAGCAAAGCTCCAGGCCACGCGAAGACCTCCAACTGCCACGACCAAAGCTCCTGGTTTTCCTCACCTCGAGGCCTGTGAGGGCGGAAGGGGTGAGGCGGGACCTACGTTGCACATGCGCAGAGGAAGCCGCTAAAGACCCGGAAAACCGTAAGAGGGAGAAAGACTACATTCCCCTTGGCCCCCTGCACCCTGGGTTGACTGGGAACCAAGCAATCGATTCAGTACTTCAGAGTAGGAATACGGGGGAAATGCTTGTCCCAGGGTCCTGGGTGCCCTGAGACCCCTGATTGGGTGTGTGTCTGAGGCAGGAGATAGATGGGCCCCAAGCCAGGCATTCACAACTGACCTCCCGTTTACATTTCATGGGGCAGGAAAAAGTGGCCTTCCGACACTTACAACTTAGTCTCCTGTTTACATTTGCTGAGACAGGAGATAGATAGGTTTCAGTGTAGACGTTTAAAATCTGCCTCCTGGGCTTCCCTGGTGGCTCAGTGCTTGAGAGTCCGCCTGCCGATGCAGGGGACACGGGTTCGTGCCCCGGTCCGGGAAGATCCCACATGCCGCGGAGCGGCTGGGCCCGTGAGCCATGGCCGCTGAGCCTGCGCGTCCGGAGCCTGTGCTCCTCAACGGGAGAGGCCACAACAGTGAGAGGCCCGCGTACCGCAAAAAACAAAAAAAACCCAGCCTCCTGTTTGCTCTCTGAAATGGAAGCAACAGCAGAAACAGGGTAAATAGCCAGGCTTTGTCTCCTGTGGACACCTTCAGATAACAGTTATGGCAGGAACAGAGAGGGGCTAACCCTTGTTTGAGTAACAGATCAAGAGGTCATATATTTCCCATCCTTGGGGCAAGGGAGACATTGCAAATGTGCAGAAAGGTTCCTTGGGGGTCAAAAAGGAGGGGGCACCACCCCAGAATATGTGATGCTAAGGCCATCTCATAGGCCTCTGTGCTGAAATCCATCTTGGAAAAAAGTTGCACAGGCACATTGGGGAGGGTCCTAGGGCAGGTCAGGTGTAGAAGAAGAATCCAGATAACTGGCCAAAGGTACACAAAGACCCAGAAGAACTGCCCTATATAAATGATTTAACCACCTCTTTACTGTGCTCCTCCTCATTAGGGGGGGACGCCCACACCCTTTGTAGCCAGATGTGCATCTCTACCTTGCTTCTGTCTTAACTAAACAAACTGTTTCTCTGTGTGCTATGTCTCTAATAATAAACTTTGTACCTGTTTTTACAATTTTTGCCTCCGTGAGCAATGCATTTTTGACAGGGGGCAAGAGCCAAGGGGGTGTGGTGGCTGGGATTCCTGGTTTTCATCCAGGCTTCCCAGGTTCAATTCCTGGGCAGGGAATGAAGATCTCACTTCATGCCACCACTCACTGCTGTCTCTCCAAGATCATGTCCACACTGTGGTTCTTAGGCCACCTGTATACCTGGGTCCCAGGGCAAAACTAGGAAAGCTCGTAGCTGAAACCATATTTTCCAAATTGCTAGATCCTGATAGTCCCGAGAAAATATCCTCCTAATGGAATAGAATTTTCCGTCTCTGCATTAATTAACCTACTTGGCATCAAGGGGGCATCCTTTGTGAAAGACAAATAGTGTATTTTCTCAAAAGTGAGTTCACTGGTTTAGTCATAATGAGACAGACTTCTTTTTTCATTTATTGCAATTTTCAAACCAAGCAGGATGCTGCAGTGCCTTTCTGGACACAAAAGCCTTTTCCTGTTCTCTGCTTCTTTAGAGGAAAACGGTTTCAGCTCCTAGACTGTCGTCACTGAGTTCCAAAGGACAGAGTCAGTTACTAATAAGGAAGAAGAGAAAATACAGAAACAAAGGAGGGGCAGTCAAAAACAATAGGGCAGGGCTTCCCTGGTGGCACAGTGGTTGAGATTCTGCCTGCCGATGCAGGGGACATGGGTTCCTGCCCCAGTCGGGGAAGATCCCACATGCCGCGGAGCAGCTAGGCCCATGAACCATGGCCGCTGAGACTGCGCGTCCAGAGCCTGTGCTCCACAATGGGAGAGGCCGCAACAGTGAGAGGCCTGCGTACCGCAAAAAAAAAAAAAAAAAAATAGGGCAGCTATAAAACGGGGACCTGTTTCCTCCTCGAGGGATATACATAGCAATATCTATGTATGTGTCTTGTTATGCATAACAATATGTGCAGGATCTAAAGCCCCTACTCTGCTGGAGGATGGTAACTTCAGATTGAGCACAATACTCCTAAACACCACCCAGTCACCTCATTACCAACCAAAGTCACACATCCTACAGGCTTCGCCCCAAATTTTGCCTATAAAAACTCTTCCACAAAAATCATCCAGGACTTCAGGTCTTTTGAGCATGAGCCACCAGTTCTCATTGCTTGGTCTTTGGAATAAATCTTTACCTGCTCCAAACTTTGACGATTTTGTTTGTTTGGCCTCACTGTGCATCAGGTACATAAACTTGCATTTGGCAATCATTTCCTATGTAAAAATCCATTCACTCCTAATGTTAAAGGTAAATATGAAAGTATAATGAACTGACAGCCATACCATGTTTGTTTTATGCAAACTAGTTGGCCCTCCTCATGACATAGGCCTAGCAAAACGCTCAATATTGTTTGCAAATTTTTTTTCCTACACCTCCAATTCTGACCTGAGCAAGGCTGTTGAAAAATCATTATTCCTTCAACACTTTATGGAGTATTTTCTGTGTTCTTTATTGTATATAAATATATTTCAACATTTTGTTTTAAATTATACAAAAACACAGGGTCAGTTTAATCAAAAACACAGTGCTTTATGGGATTACTGGAGGAAATTTCCACTCTGCATCTCCTTCCCAAACGTAACCAATGTCCATTAGCCTCAACTTTATTCAGTGCAGTCCACTACACAAATACATTTTTCAGAGAGCAGCTTTTCTTTTTTCCACTTATTTACAACTCATTTTGACTCAAAGTGTAGTCATATTATCAAGTCAAACCATTTAAAACTACATAGTTGGGCTGCAACACACAGGCTTGAAAGAATGAAAAAAGAGCCCCCAATCAGCGACAGAGACATCAATGATTTAATGGGTGGAGGATCTTACATGTCTGAAGTGTGGTCCTTGAGTGACATCCCACCCTGTGCAGCAGACCACAGGAAGGACGTGGCAGTAGTCTTCCCTAGCAGGGGTTGGGGGGAAGATACCAGTTATAGGGGGAATTGACCTCAGATTGGCTCATCAGTTACCAGGGAAACCAACAGAGCTACATGGTTCTCACCACCCCTTTGATCAGCTATCAGCATGGAGATGTTCTGCTCTAAAGCTAGAACGATCATTGGCTGGGGCAAGTGTGCAGGAAGGTTACTCTTCTGAGAAGGGTGTAGGGGAAGCAAGCACTGGTCAAGCAGGACATGTACAAAGAGCAAGAGGACATGCATTTTGAGTGGCCTGACCATACGTACGTCATAGTTTTTCTTGGCTGCATGACATTGTATTGCAGGGGTATATGATTTACTTCATAAAAACCTTTTACATGGATGTTTAGTTTGTTTCCAAATTTCATTATCGTAAATGTGCAGTAAATATTTCTGTCTATGCTTCTTTGCATGTTTGCATTAGTTCTGCAATACAAATTCCAAAATATAGAATTGCTAAATTAAAATAGATACATAAAAGTTGGTAGATGCCGCGCTTCCCTGGTGGCGCAGTGGTTGAGAGTCTGCCTGCCGATGCAGGGGACACGGGTTCGTGCCCCGGTCTGGGAAGATCCCACATGCCGTCAAGCAGCTGGGCCCGTGAGCCATGGCTACTGAGCCTGTGGCGTCCGGAGCCTGTGCTCTGCAACGGGAGAGGCCACGGCAGTGAGAGGCCCGTGTACCACAAAAAAAAAAAAAAAAAAAAAAAGTTGGTAGATGTTAACAATAGGCCATCAAAGAAGCTATGCTAATTTATACTTCCACTAGGATTTGTGAAAGAAAAAGCTTTTCTGACACTTAGTAAAACAGTAAGACTTTTTTCAAGAAAATTACAATAGGGGAGAGAGGTCAGACTTAACTCCAAATACAGCAAAGAAAGCTGGGGACTTATAGCTGATGAGCAAATTGAGGGAATATGTGGATGGAAAATGACTAGAAGGAGACTTCAAAAGTAGAGGGATTCTTACTAACCTGACCTAACGAGATTCTTGCTAAAGAGAGGCCAAGTGCTTAGATGTCAAAGGTGAGGGATGAGGCTCAAGGATGAAGATTCTATCTAAACTGACTTAGCAGCATTCTTGCTAAAACTCGACTGTGTACACCTGTCAAGGATGGGATGGATATGGAATGCTAAGGTCAAAGCTTAGTCTAAAAGAGGGTTTAGGGGAACCTGACTGAAGTTTGGTCAAGAAGGGCATTTGGGTCACATTACATGAGAGTTCCACTCCCCTCATCCTTATTCCAATACAGGATTTCACTGTTCTTTGATAAATACTTATTACAGAGGCTAATCGAATAGATGATTTACATCTACATATTTCCATTTGGCATTTTCTTACTGTATGTGTGAAAGTTACAAATTTTTTATACAAATAGGTTCTGAGACCGGAGTCCTTTTTATTATTCTGAAAATCAACTTATATTACATATAAAATTCCATTATATATTTGGATCTATTGATAGATTTTTTTTGTTGTTGTTCCCTTGGTCTATCTATCAATGTACCATTTACACAATGTGTTCATTTCTTTAACTTTCTTATAGATTTAACTATGATAATCATATCTTTTGACTCAATTTTCAGAATTTCCCTGGCTATTCTCACAAGCTATTCATTAAGAGAAACAGTGTAACTTTCTAGGGCCAAATCTCTAAAAATAATCATGCTGAGGTTCTGATTAGCATCATACTTATGAATTGAAGTGAGACAATATTTTTACAATGGTAAAATAATGACATTATCCAGTCTGCCAATAATATACTTCTGGCCACTGTATATCTCACTCTCCTTTAGATCCCTTATGTAGTTTAATAGTTTTCTATATATAGATATACATATAGGCAAACATTGATTAAGTTCTTTCAACTTGATTTTTATGGTAAATGAAACATTTTCACATATGGTTTAATATGTATTTATTTGTACATAGGAAAGTTGTTGGTTTTGATATAGTAACAATGTTTTTTTCTTTATTCTCTGATTTATTTTTTCAACTAGTTTTAATGTTAATGATCTTGGATATTCATGCACATAATGACAAGTCACTGATTATCATTATTTGTACTTCTATTATGGGCTGAATTGTGCCCGACCCCTCAAATCAATATGTTGAAGCCCTAACCCTGAGTACCTTAGAATGTAACTATATTCAGAGTTAGAGTCTTCAAAGAAGTAATTACATTAAAATGAGGCTGTTAAGGTAATCTCTAATCCATTCTACCTGGTGTTCTTGTAAGAAGCTTTGGCTACACAAGGAGACACAAGGAATGCATACATACAGAAGAAAGACCATATGAAGACACAATAAGAGGGCAACACTAAAAAAGTCCCAGAGATCTAAAGCACAATATAGTGAATATAAACAACAGTATTGTATTATAGTCATCAAACTTGCTAAAAGACTAGATCTTAATTATCACAATCACCAAAAAGAAATGATAATTATGTGACATGATCAAGGTGCTAATTGTCACTACAATGGCAATCATATTACAATACCTAAATCTACCAAATCAACATGTTTTACACCTTAAATTTACACAATGTTATATGTCATATATTTCAATTAAAATTGAAATATATTTCAATTAAAATATGTCAAATATATTTCAATGTTATATGTCAAATATATTTCATCTCTCCTTGGCTTGAGACCATCTGCAAGCCAAGCAGAGATGCCACAGAAGAAACCAGTTTACCGACACCTTGATTTTGAACTTCTAGCTTCTCAAACTGTAAGAAAATAAATTTCTCTTGCTTAAACACCCAGTCTACACTTTGTTGTTATGGCAGACCTAGCAAACCTATATACTTTATAATGAATTAAACATAAGGAGCACAAAAAGTCTGGTGGAGCTATATTAAATAAGTCATAATAGACTTTAACATAAAGATAAATAATAGACATAAAGAATATATAATCATATACTATATATATAATATATATAAAATATCTTTTATGTGTATTTATTATTTATTCTTTGTAATTCTTATAACCTGTTGTGTGACACCTGTTCTTCCAGATGCTGGACTCACAGCAGGGAAAAAGAAATAAAAATCCCTCTACTCTGCTCTTGGGTTTGTGTTCAGGATTGGTGTGGGGAGCCTATTAGATGGAGTCACAGCAAGAGAGCAAGGGAGTATGTCCCTACCTGGCAGAAAGTCCTGACCAAATTGGTGCTGCTCCCTTAGGTGGAGGTGCTTGGTCATGGCTGGCCCTTGGTTCAGTATAAGGTAGACCAAAGATGAGCCTTCCTCTCATCTCACTTAACAAATCTTAATGGCAAAACAGGAAAAGATCAAACAGTTTACAGATGACATAAATACATCTCAGAACCAAGCTCAAGAATATTTATATGTCTACAAAATATCCACCACCCAGCAAGTCTGTAATCCAATTAAAAATCACCAGATTTGACAAGAAAATGGGACCCATGAGGAACAAAATAAATCAGTTAAAATTGTTGCTAATCTGGGAATTCCCTGGTAGACCAGTTGTTGGGACTCCATGCTCTCCCTGCGGAGGACCTGGGTTCGATCCCTGGTCAGGAACTAAAATCCCACAAGCCAAATTGGCATGTCTGGAAAAAAATTTTTTTTAATTGTTGCTAATCTGACACAGGTGTTAAAAGGGTATTAATACAGTCATTTTCACTGTATTCCATACAGTCATTATCACTGTATTCCATAGATTCGAAAAGTTAAGTAGAAGCATGAGAGATAAAACAAAAGATTCAAACTGAACTTCTAGATGTAGATGAAAACTACAATGCTTGCTATAAAAAATAAAATGGATGGGATTAAACAGCACATTATACATTTCTACAGAAAAGACACAGGAAAAAATTAGCAATGAACAGCAAATGGTACAACAATTTCAAGTGGTCAGATAAATATGTAATTGGAGTTCTTATAGGAGTGTGAGGGAGTAGGGGAGAAAATTTAAAGAAATAATGAATGAAAGTTTTTCAAACTGTAAATCTATACATCCATGAACCTTAGTGATCTCAAGCATAAGAAACATAAAGCTACACTAAGGCACATCATAATCAAATTGATCAAAACCAGTGATAAATATAAAATATTAAAAGCAGCTGGAGAAAAAAAATTGTTTGTACGAAGAAGCCAAGATGGGGGAGACCTTCAAGATAGCGGAGGAGTAAGAGGTGGAGATTACCATTCTACCCACAAATACATCAAAAATACATCTACATGTGGAACAACTCCTACAGAACACCTACTGAACACTGGCAGAAGACCTCAGATTTCCCAAAAGGCAAGAAAATCCCCACGTACCTGGGTAGAGCAAAAGAATAAACAGTGACAAAAGAATGGGGATGGGACCTGCACCTCTGGGAGGGAGCTGTGAAGGAGGAAAAGTTCCCACACACGAGGAAGACCCTTCACTTGCGGAGACAGGGGGTGGGGGTGGGGGGAAGCTTCAAAGCCACAGAGGAGAGTGCAGCAACAGGGGTGCTGAGGGCAAAGTGGAGAGATTCCCGCACAGAGGATCAGGGCTGACCAGCACTCACCAGCCCGAGAGGCTTGTCTGCTCACCTGCCGGGGTGGGCGGGGGCTGGGAGCTGAGGCTCGGGCTTCGGTCGGATTGCAGGGAGAGGACTGGGGTTGGCTGCATGAACACAGCCTGAAGGAGGCTAGTGCGCCATGGCTAGCTGAGAGGGAGTCCGGGGAAAAGTCTGGACCTGCCAAAGAGGCAAGAGACCATTGTTTTGGGGTGCACGAGGAGAGGGGTTCCTTCCCTGTGTGCCCACAGGAGGCAGAGCACTGCCTAAGCAAGCTCCAGAGATGGGAGTGAGCCGCAGCTATCAGCTTGAACCCCAGAGACAGGCATGAAATTCTAACGCTCTTGCTGCTGCCACCAAGAATCCTGTGTGCAAGCACAGGTCACTATCAACACACCACCCAACCCCTAGAGTCTGTGGAACCCACCAGTGCCAGGGTCCCATGATCCAGGGACAACTTCCCTGGGAGAACACATAGCATGCCTCAGGCTATTACAATGGCATCTGCCACTACAGGCTTGCCCCACATTCCAGTTATGACTACCGTACCCCTCCTTCCCACCAGCCTGAGTGAGCAAGAGTGGCTTAATCAGCCGCTGCTTTAACCCCTCCTGTCTGGGTGGGGAACAGATGCCTGAGGGTGATCTACATGCACAGATGGGACCAAAACCGTTCAGACAAAGAAGAGAAAGGGAAATTTCTCCATGCAGCCTCAGGAGGACCAGATTAAATGCCCACAATCAACTTGACATACCCTGCATCTGTGGAATACCTGAATAGACAACAAATTGTCCCAAATTGATGAGGTGGACTTTGGAAGCAACTGTACACTTGGGTTTTGCTGTTTGAGACTGATTTGTGTCTGATTTTTATGTTTATCATAGTTGAGTTTTTAGTGCTTCTTATCATTGGTGGATTTGTTTGTTGGTTTAGGTGCTCTCTTATTCTTTTTATATATTTTAATTACTTAATGTTATTTATTTTTTCTTTCTTTTTTTCTCCCTTTCCCTCTGAGCCATGTGGCTGACACAGTCTGGATGCTCCTGCCTGGTGTCAGGCCAGAGCCTCCAAGGTGGGAGAGCCGAGTTCAGGATATTGCTCCACCAGAGGCCTCCCAGACCCACATAATATAAATCAGCAAGAGCTCTCCCAGAGCTATCTGTCTCAATTCTAAGACCCAGCTCCATCCAATGGCCAGCAAGCTCATGTGCTGGACGCCCCATGACAAACAACTAGCAAGACAGGAACACAACCCCACCCATTAGGAGAGAGGCTGCCTAAAATCATACTGAGTTCACAGACACCCCAAAACACACCACCAGACGTGGCCCTGCCCACCAGAAAGACAAGATCCAGCCTCATCTACCAAAACACAGGCCTCATCCACCAGAAAACCTACACAACCCACTGAACCAACCTTAGCCACTGGGGGCAGAAATCAAAAACAATGGGAACTACTAATCTACAGCCAGTGAAAAGGAGACCCCAAACAAGTAAGTTAAACAAAATGAGAAGACAAAGAAATATGCAGGAGATGAAAGAGAAAAGTACAAAATGAAGAGGATATAGACAGTCTACCTGAAAAAGAATTCAGCGTAATGATAGTAAAGATATCCAAAATCTTGGAAATAGAATGGAGAAAATACAAGAAACGTTTAACAAGAACCTAGAAGAACTCAGGAGCACACAAACAATGATGAATAACACAATAAATGAAATTAAAAATTCTCTAGAATGAATCAATAGCAGAATAACTGAGGCAGAAGAACGGATAAGTGACCTGGAAGATAAAATAATAGAAATATCTGTCACAGAGCAGAATAAAATAAAAGAATAAAAAGAATTGCGGACAGTCTCAGAGAGCTCTGGGACAACATTAAACAGACCAATGTTCGAATTATAAGGGTCCCAGAAAAAGAAGAGAAAAAGAAAAAGAAATTTGCAGAAGAAAATATTTGAAGAGATTATAGTTGAAAACTTCCCTAACATGGGAAAGGAAATAATCAATCAAGTCGAGGAAGTGCAGAGAGTCCAATACAGGATAAACCCAAGGAGAAACATGCTGAGACACGTATTAATC